>NC_039482.1:9186954-9786954 GCF_003590095.1 Trichoplusia ni | reverse complement strand
AGTAAAATCAAGTATCACTTTAATGTGGCGTCAAGCTAGTACTGTAGATTCTAAGACTAGTAAGAAAAAGTGTAAACATAGTGTTTTCTGATAGCGTAATTTCAATTTGATTTTAAAGTTTAAGCAAAAAAACTGCTAGTCAAATCTATGTATTTTATTTAAAAAAAAACTAGAGTTTTTATACGTGGTCAATGGTCAGTTTGGGACCACTTCAGAATTTGTTATGTTTAAATATACAACACTCACCTTCTAACAGATCCTTCCTCACAGCCAAGACGAGCTGGTACCGCGTGAGTTCTTCCTGTAACTGTGCTGGTTCTGGAGGGTAGAACTTCACTGAGAACCTCACCGTCCAGGGCTCGTCTGTTAAGACAACAAAAAAAAATATATTCTTTAAAACGTTTTGAAATAAAAGGAAAGGTGGAAGAAATGCTGTAGTCCCACTGCCATCAGCAGTACCGCTGTCTCACGCTCATATCACGATGACCCCCTTATTAGCAGTCGCCAAGGAAAAACATTTTTGTACATCTGTCTTTGAAGAAAATATACTTACATTTAAGCATTTTGGAGAGCCGCTTCTCGAGGTCCACCCAGACGCGGGGGTCGCCGCGGTCTTCATACAGCAACCCGAAGTAATCCTTCTCTACTAAGTTCAGTTTGTCGCACACCTTGCCCAGTAACTCCTGGCCGCGGATTTTTCTCTGGAAATTGAGATATAAAGTGTCAACATTTAAATTACAATGCACGTATAAGTGGATCCACGAAATGCTTGTTCTAAGTCAGGGTGTCTTGTGACTTCAAAGTTTGTAAAATTCCGAGATAGGAGTTTTTAAAAATTAATAGATTTAAAAATTTTCAATGCCCACGCTTTCAAATGTCACTAAATTTTTCAATTTTTATCAAAATCGGGCCAGCCGTTTTTAAAGTTGTTAATTGCATTGTCATCAAGTTTGAAGCTACCCTAAAAATTTCAGCCTGCTAGCTTCTCGGGAAGTCCCAAAAAATTGTGTTACAAAAATCCAATAAACAAGCAAGAAAGTGAGTGTATATAAGCGTGGGAAAAAATCTACGTAAAATAAAATGAAATACATATGAGACTTACATCAACATCGAGCTCCATGACGGAGCCATCCAGCAGCTCCACCCGCACCTTGGCGGTGTTACCGGTGGCGCGCCTCCGCGGCGAGGCCTCCTTGGCCTTGCTCTTCCCATCGTCCTTGGCCTCCTTGGCCACCCCCTCCGGCATTGTGCCGCTCGACCTTCAGTCCCTGGAAACAGACGGCTAAATCAGTCTCATGAAAAACATTATTAGGCTTATCGAGTTTTATGGATCTGTTTTGCGTTGAGCAATTATGGGTCCAATAAAAGATTAGGTCATAAAATAACGGATCTACACGCCCACGCAAAGTTACAACCACGTTATTTCGATTGGAAATGACGAATCCTTTGGACTGAATTCAGGTGTGTCTAAATCATCAAAGAGGTGCTTAAAATGCTTTAGTATTATAGAACTTCCACATCCTCTTTACAAACAAATATAATTTGAGAATAAGCGCTTTGGGAAGCAGTCCTCGTATAAGTTCACATAAATAGAGCAGTATCTCTTTAGAACCGAAACACATGAACCTACTTCGTCAGATAGTTTATGCAGCGCGCATCTTGCCAAGTTATTGGCCCATCAGCAACGAAAACCAATAAACCAGTTAATTGCTGGACGTTAAATCTCGACATATCTGTCGGGATGTTTTATCTCTGAACACATAAATGTAGGAATGGAATTTATGTAACTATTCGTCCTGCACTGAATTCTGATATACCGAATTTAGTTCCATTTTGATACTGGTTCTCAATACTCTCAAATACTTTTGGAAACTCCTACAGGACTGCTTGGATGGATTTAGTCATTGAGGTTTCAACCAGCCAATCTTATTTCGCAAGTTAAAGATAAGTAAGTCATTAAAATACATCTTCAAACCTAACTATAGGTACAGACAGGTGTCTTACACAAGCCGAGGTGCGATCACAATGGCATGCATCAACTGCATACCGTGGGAACCGATTGTAACCACATAATGCTACGCGATGTTTACCAGGAGGAATACTTGAATTCACTACATTTATAAACACAATAAGGACAACCAAGATTTTTATGGAATTACGAAAATATTGTAAAAGAGACCGAAAGAGTAAAGTTCTCTTTTCTGTCGAAATTTGTGTACAATCTGCTTTTTACTAAACACTTATAGTGCAAATATTCATACACATTTTATTCACCTTTTTTCGTCCCATCATCATTAGTGGCCTCTAACATCTATGACAGATCAAAGAACCAGAAGCCGTGTTAGTTTTCCTGATTTATTACTAGATCAAGATTTTTTGTTGAAAGAAAAGAAAACAAAATACCTCTTCATACGAAAGGCTTCCAACGAAAAGTAAGTACTTCCTAATCAAAGTCAGTTAATATCACTATCGCAGACCTTCTGGTGCGATAACAAAGTTAAACCCTCGTGGACCGGGTTAAGTAACATAATTAAAGCCGTCCATCGTGATTAGCGAGTAACTTTAACCGGATCTCGACCGACTAATGTAAGGGCTTTTCTGTTAACTTAGTTTATTAAGCACATCCGATTTGTGGGTTATTGAAGCCACTATCCCATAGAATTGATATTCATTGGAGAAATTTGTAATTTGAATTAGTATTGTGGATTACCAAAACTTCAATTTAACATTTCTCGTGGCTGCCACGTTTCATAGCTAGAATGAGCGAAGATATCCTCACTCTAGATATCATCATTTTTTTAAGGGGTTTAACAATATGTAATAACCTAACCCATAAGTGAGAATACAAAATACCACCAAACGATTTTGAAACTTTTCCCTGCTAACTGAGTAACTTCTCCATTTGTAGTCGTCTAATGCCATTAAAAAGGGCGTCTTGTCGTATTCAGTCTTTCGGTCTTCCAAGTCCTCAATATAATAAATTGCTGTGTATACTCACGGTACGAGTACGATTACAGCTTGTCATTATACAATTAAACGCAGTTTGTCCGTCTGTCCGACGATTACTTGCCACCCATTAAATTGCATCGGGTTTTTATTGATAAATTGTCGCGATTATATATATACCTAGAAGTGTAGTACTTATAGTGTAGATGAAGATATATTTCTGTTCGACGATTGTATCAATTTAAATCAGATTTCAGCAGAATTTCTCAAGTCACGTACATATTACAATCCAAAATACAGATAGCACAGGGTTTGTCAAAGAAAATTATGTCATCATGAACAGTAACAATTTGGGTTGCTCAAGAGTAATCTTGTCATTCGCCTCCAGCTATTACAGAACAGAAGTGTCGCGGCCCAATTCAAACAATTGAATGCGGCTGAGGACGATACTCCACTTATACTACCAAATAAAGACAAGTTAAATTATGTTTGTGTTTTTGAAGGAAGAAATAAAACAGAAAATGTAAGTGCTCTCATTTTCCTTACAAAATCACTGCGTAAGGTTAAAGTCCACATTATTCACAGTGCTTTGATGCTGTATTCAACTAAACAAGGATATTTAAAATAAAGATGGAAATATCTTAAGGAAAAAATAAGTAGATACTCATGAACCACAATATCCTCTTTTAAGTAAGATGCAAAAAGGAAGCCGAAGCAATCTTGTTGCATCCTCCTCTTTCCATTAAGCAAGGAAAAGCTTATTAAAGAATTTAGGTCAGCGCAGACGAGAACACAACATTAAGTAAGGAAATAAGAATAAGATTACCTGTAGAAGAGAATGGAAACAGCTTTGAAACATCAGCCATATTTTTTGCCACTTGAACTGGTTAGCGAAATTTTCTTCCATTTAGATGAGTTTCAATCAAGCAAGTTTCATTGAGAAGTCGTCCGAGTAAAGAAAAGATGGATTCCAAGACAAGTTAACCTCGAACGTACAAAACATAAAACATTACCATATCATTCGTATTAACGAAGCGCATAAGAAACACATTAACAAGAGAGGCGTATAGCCGGTCATGAAACGCTCAAAGCACATCTCCCAAATATCTTTATTCATGGAATCGTGTTGTATTAACATGCGAAAATTGTGGCTTGTTTAATGTTAGGATACACGGATAATAGACATTTTGTCGGAATATGGCATGCACTGGCGGAACGCCAAGCGTGACTCACTAAGCTGGGGAATACACGCGCTAATCAGTGGGATACATTATCTGTGATTTATTGGGAATATATCATTTTTATTGTAATGTTATCTAATAGGAATCCTAAACCAAGCAGAAATCAATACGTTTGTGTAGCAATAAATAATATTTATTGGTTCGCCCGTAATTCTATTGGATTGTTTGAGCTACGCAACAGAATGGTATAGTAGAAGAAATAGAATAATTTTGAAAACTAAATTGTGACAAAGTCGGGAAAAACATCAAGGTAACAAAAACTGCATTAAAGAACACGTTCAAAACATATTAGAAGTTCCAAGAACCATTGCACTTTATGATTTGACTTAGAACGATAACACAGCGATAAAAGCTCGCCCTCGTACATTACGACTGATTTAATTATATGATTGTAGAAAGCTTTAATTTCGCCTTTATTCAGCAGGCAAGCACATGTGGAATGTTGATTCCTTTACGGCAAACTACTTGGACTTTTTGCTATCTGCGATTTAGGACTAGTCAAAATTGTTTACACTAACCCCAAGTCCAGATTATTAGGTTAAAATTAATTCATTAATGATTCTTTATCATCTTTGTTCGATACACCACGCAGATATATTACCAATATTTTGCCAGATTCGAGAAGGGGCGTCCAGAAACTTTGACGAATAGAGCTTCAATGTATCCATATCTTAAAGCACGTACATCGAGTGCTACAGATGTTTATATATCGATCGGTTTATTGGACAGTACCGATTTATTGAGCAAACAGTCATGTTTCACACTGACATCTAAATGTTACGCGGAATTACGTTCACTTGTCTATCGCTGTTTGTTTACGCATTATACTGAATAAATACTGTTTTATCAATCGAGGAAAATGGATTGTAGATTGGAATATGCCTTCTGTGATAATAACTGCAGGTGTCTTTAGATATTGCTACATGTAACTTCAGTTTCTTGTAAGAATTAAGTCTCGATTAGTCGCTGTTGCGTCAGCTCTTGTTTAAGTGTACCTTCCCCTAAAGTGTCTCAAAATAGTCAGGTCATCCCAAAAACCTAGCCAATTCTTAAACAAAACAGATGGCAAATAACAAAAAAATATCCAAATCAGCACATGCAAATCTTGTTAGTTGGGCAAAACTCTTGCAACGGTTTTATAGACACATTAAAAAAAAACTTTAGAGTGAATAGAATAGAATCGTTTCTTAATAATATCCCACCCAAAGTTTTAGTTCAGCAATCAAATTAAGAAGAAAGTGTAGTTTTACACGATATCAAGTGTTCGACAACAGTAACGTCAACAATCACCCAAGCATTATTTACATCTCCATACGTACATACAAAGGTACTAATTGGCATTCAAACATCTCTCTCGCACTGCCTAGGGCCGCGAACTTCCCCTTGTAACAGAATATAGATGCACCCGCTAATTGAAACACTTCGCATAGCTCCGAGCTGGAGATCAAAACTTTTACTTCACAAGTTATAATTGATTCAGCGTGGAAAATGTATGGCTGGAAATCCACTAAGCTTTTGCAGACATTTCATGCATGCAAATATTCCATTTATAACGTCGCAGTCACAACTAATATGCATACCCAGACAATGGTAGAAATTTGAAAGTCAAAAATAGACTTCATCCTAAGTCTATCCAAGAATGATAATATTTTTGTCTCGTGTTAGTTAAGCGCTTATTATGAATATAAAGACGGCACTACTTGTTAAAGAAAACCGAATTATTGTTTTTTTCTTAACAAATTGTATCTGCAAAGTAAAACACACTGATTAAAACAACTCGACACCAGCTGTGTCCTTATGTAGATGGCGCCACAGTCGCTAGCTTTAGTTTCTATTTTTATTTTTCAAAGTACATAATATATCGAAGTAGATACTATGATATATTCTATTTAAAATAGGTGGATACCCTCCAAATTAAATCACAAGCACCAGGATGCATGCCCTGATTCAGGACTCAATAAGAGTTTAACGACAAATTGTTAGTTAAGTATTTATAAGGGGTTCAAAAAGTGGCCAAAAACAGCGTCAGTTATTCGACACGCGCCTCTGCGATAGTTGAGACGCGAGCGAGCGGAGTATAATCACTGGGATCATTTCCTATATCATCACCCGCTGTTCAGTCGAGTCAGTTAAGACCCTCCTGATGGCAACTTATCGAGCGGCGCGCGCCCGACGTCATGTTTCTCGTGTAACGAAACCATAGCGCGATCTATTTCGACGTCAACGCCATCTATCGAGCGAGGGGTCACTTAATAATTATTTTTCGTGACTGCTTTTTTAATTAAATTTGGTTCTACATCTTGACAAAATCACAGTATTGAGATACGGTGAGTTTAGATATTTTTATCCATATTTTTCAATTCAACTCATGCGCATATTTTGGTAACATCTAACTAATACACGATACACGCGGTAATGTTGCGGCTTGAAATACATTATTATTATGGGTAAATCTTTACCATGCTGTCGCATTTTATTTTATAACATGTTATATGTAAATCAGAGTAATGTTCAAGAAAATAAATATTCTGAAATGTAAGTAATAGGTATCCCAACAAAAAATTAAACTGCCAACTTCCCCGTCGTTCGATAGATGGCGCTGTCTCTACCGCTGTTTTTGGTCACTTCCAAACAAACATGTTGGAGTCACGATAGAGTTTAAAACAATATTCTGTTTTAATGTAAAAGAAACTATTTCCAATTAACTGTCAAATTACTTTCAAACTCTGAAACACCTACGTTCTAAATTTATTCCTTGAGGGACTCCTGCGTTCTGACCGAAATTTAAAAACACAATCGGACAGGAAATTTCTTAATAAGGTGTATTATAAGTAACGTGTAGATGTATTTGTATCCTTCAAAATCTAGAGAAGAGACCTAGACAAACCCTAATAAATCTTGAGGTCCAAAAATTTTCAGTGGGTTTAAAAAGGGAAAATGGGTATGCTTATTAGAAAAGTTTGAATTGCAAATTCTAGTAATTTGCAAGGATAAGTAGAGCACAATGTTTATTTAATGAGAAGTTAACATAAGTCAATAACACTTGCAATATAACCAGCTGGGCAGACTCCCAATATCAGTGGAACGCTAACATGACCCACATTGACGTACTGATAACAACATACCTTCGACTTTTTAAACCCGATAAGAACGATTTCTACTTTGATTAAATGCATTTGCCATCAATTGCTTTCCCGGATAGCTCAAGGAATTTCGTTTCAATCTGATTCACTTTCTGTTGCAAAAAAGGGATGTCAGAAATATGTACAAAAAAATTAGAATCTCCAATTTGCTTTGCTACATTTTATCGATTATCGAAACAGTTTGAACCTGATAGTACTTAGTTTTCAATATCCTGAACAGAAAGGTTGTCCTGAATATCCAAATTTGTAATAAATCCCACATAGACCAGAACTTACAACCCGTTCATTATTGAGGTGTACATTGCTCCCAATCAACATATTAACCTTGAATAAAATGTATTAACATCGCTTAATTAAATCAACACTTAAAATAAATCAATGAAGGACCCTGACCGGCTACAATGACGTGACATCATGGCGACTACGATACTAATTCAACACAATAGGCTCGTTAAAAGGCCCTACGGAGTGAGTCAGGCGGTGTTACTGCATTTACATAATATATTCCATGCTAAGGTCAATTGGTATCTAAAAGCGCCCAAGGTGTGGTGACATAAGAGTGTATAATACCATCATATCATGAATACACCTGTGCTTAATGCCCTCAAGCGTCATGATACCGAACAACAAAAAGATGAACATGAGTTAAATGATGATAACCTCACAGGAGTCACAGGTAGGAATATAAAGTGGAGTGAAAATGCAGTAAACTCACTTGGTAATACAGAATCACAAGGCTCATTTTCAACTACAACTCCTCATTCAAATATTGTCAATAAAGACGGTGTTGAAAACATCAAACCAACAACTAATTTCGAACACTGTACTGGAAAGTGACGTTAACCGCGAGAATCTATTAGGTGAAGTTATCAGTTCGATATACATTGCTTTAACGACAACTTGACATAACTCCATTAGCTGGTGTAGCGGTAATGGAGTTTGTGCAGCGCAGACGGCTCGTTAATGGGCTATTGTCACTTTAATTAGGTAAAACGCTGTCTAGTCTAGCTGGATCGAACCCCGTGTTAGGGTAAATGAGATTTCTGTATTAAGTTACGGTCTAATGCGTGAACTAGATATGAAACTTCTATTGAGTGGGTTTAATGAATGACCTAAATTGAGTCTGTTTTTCTTATTTACACTGGCTTATTGAGATGATCCTATTTTAAGGGGCTTCGAACATTATTATAACATTATTTTATGCTTACTGTCCATGTAAAGGAGAAGATGGTTATTTCATCAAAATATGAAGGTATGATTTCCAGTTTAGAAAACAACTCCATTACAGTACTCGAAATATTCCATTCTTAGTCTAGAATACAAATTGCCAACAATTTCATACTTAGAGATGAAAGGCACGTGAATGAAATGGTTGCTAATAGGTTGTCTGGGCCTCAAAGACCAACAGTAGCCAAGAACAAGCTACAACATCCTCATAAAGTACAAGCACTTAGTCGAGAAGTACCGAAACCAGACGCGGAGTGCGTTGACCTCACAAACAACTGTGTACATTTACTGCGTAAGACGCGCGAATATACTACTACGTTTAGAACCAGTTAATTTATTCTGAAGTTACACATAAATATACGTAATACTGGAGTTATTTCGGTCAACTGTATTTATGTTTTGAATGTTAAGACAACTGTGACAATATGTTCACTTTTACAAGGTATGTACTATGTAGGCAAGTGGATCATAAACAATATCTGGTAATCCAGCAAGTAATTCGTGTTGAATGCTAAACTTCAATGCACGAAACCCGAATGAATAACTTAATATGCATTCGAACCGTTTTAATTATTTACTTCAGACCCTATGCCTTTACTATAATATTTATAGAAAAAGGGGGAAACTTGAAATTCCATAGTTGTGGGCCAAATATGGGAAGGCAATGAAGTCGACTCAATAAAACCTTTGCAGAAAATGTATCAGGAACCCTAATGCTAGCAAAGAATCTCAGATGACACACAAAAGCATAAAGTTACATACTTTATTTACTACTCCTGATCGTAAGCGATAACGATTTGTAAAAGAGTAGCCAGCAAATGGAGACTAATGTCCGATAAACATCTGCAAATATAGTCCTCAATAGACGGCAAAAATAAAATACGAATATAAATATCGCATAAGCCCAAAGTTCAGTAAACATCTGATCCGACTATCGCAATTTGATTATGCTGTCTTCTCTGAATACTGTTTGCAGAACCTTGTTGGGATAGCGTCAAACTTGGAAAGACGCCTTCGTAATGGATGACTAATGAATAAATTGAGTGGGATTGAACGGAGAAATATGCACATTAGCACTCCATTCACTAAGTCCTGTGTACGCTCCAGGGTAGGTCTGCGAGGCGCCTCGGTGGCGTCATCCACTTAGCTCTTTTATTAGTTAATTCAGTCAGTCGTCGCCTATTCGTGTCTAGTAACTATATTGAGATTGGCAACTTAATGGCAGGAATCTTAAACATTTTGTTTGTGATGTAATAGAATTTATTTACGTGTAATTGACATCCTGTGGGTTCCAAAGGGAAAAACGATTTTTTATTTAAATTCTGAGCTGATTTCGGTTCCAGACAAAATTCTGAAGCAGTGTTTGATGGATAGCCTGACACATGTTTAGATAAGTAAGCAAATAATATGAATGCTGTATTGAACGCTATAAATATGGATCTTCAAGAGCTTTTAGTTACTAGTACTGAATCATCGGAAGCCGCGCCACGTGCGCTATCATAGCTCCCTGTATGATTCAACGATTTATCATGAATGCTGTTAGTTTATAGTATAGTAATTGATAAACCTATATAATTGTTCGTAAATAAGTCGTATATTTTTGACATTAAATATTTAAAATACTGTCGAATATCATCGGTTTTAATATTTTTAACTTTCATCCCTAAATATGATGAATGGTAAAAAAATACGGTATTCTATTACGGTATCCAACCTAGATATTTTAGTTATCTAAAAGCAGGAGAAGACTTCATATAGTTTTTCACGTTGCAAATAGGCTATCGCAGACTTGCACCCTACCTCATACCACTGCTCAAACGTTACGACCAGACTGTTCTACCTTAGACTATCTTAAGCTTCTAAATACTGGTCGAAATTGAACAGCCACCTCAATTCGTTGAACCCTGCATGATTTGTGGTTTTAGTCTAAAGATAAGCCACATATAGTTACGGTAATTTATCAGACAAATATCGCCACTTCAGCGGTAACGGACCCTCCTACAGCAGGCCGTATTTCGTCCGAACCGTAAACTCTAGCTGACGGCAACGTCTCTATAATGATTTACGATGGCTTTGTGCAGCGTATGTTTGCAGTTTGTGATACTGGAAACTGAAGAGATGTGTTCAAACAGTAATAAATTATCTGGATTAAACGGATATTTAAAGAGAGTTTGGTGCGTGTGTAATGACAGAACAGTTAAACAACTAGGTAGTAAAATCACGAATGGCGATGGCAGATTTAGCTTAGAGGCATGATATAAAATAACGCACATTGTATAAGTTTATCCTTCATGAGACGCATGATAATATAAAATATTACTAGATTTACTAGGTATTCTCAACAAATCTTAACTCACAGTAAAAATATAGGCCTAGAAACTTTTACAATTACCTCAACGAAAACTGATACAGGCAGAACTTAAGTTACTGAACGAAAACAGTAATAACATAGACCTCAGCAAAATAGCTCTACATATCCAACAGACCTAAGCTCTGCGGGAAAACACGGCGCCGGTCGGGCGATCTCCTTCGCTACATGTCTGGCTTTACTGTAAGCTTCAACGAGTTCAATTTCTAGTAATGGTGCTTTTATTTACTTCCACGTAATAAGATATTCTTAAGGATCGCAATCAAATGATGTATATTGAAAATCAGTATTGTTACTGATTGCATCATTAAGCAATATTTGGCAATGTAGAAACTTATTTTAATTTTGGCCTTTAAATCTGATGACGATATTTTATGAAAATGAAGTTACTACAGGTTCATAACGTTTGCTTAGATTGATAGATCCAAGGAAATTATTAATTTAGGTTGTGTTGAATATCCAAAGACCAATATTCAAGACTTCGCCCTTGAAAACGCGTCGACCTGAACTGCCATGACCTTATGCGTAGTACAACTGGCACGCAGTTATGTGGAAGAAGCAATTAATATACTCGTTAATGATCTTACTGGCATTCCGTAGAACTGTATGTCGATACACATGCCTTACTAACAAGCTGATAATTTTAACATGATATGGCGAAACGAAATTATTATTTCAACCAAGAACTTGAACTCCATTCGGGTTTCACACATTAGGTAGACTTAGAAGATACTGTGACCGGAAAGATGCCTTTTAATGTTTTCTCCAGAAACAAAGGATCGTTCTAACCAGGTATACCTTCAAAAAAACATTCTTCACAATAATACATATATGATCAGCAAAAATTATCCACCCCTAGAGTCTGGACATATCTTTACTAGATCGATGTGAGCCCGTCCCTCAGACGACCGCGTATATATTATTCAGGCGTCCGACAAAGTGTGACAGACTTGTTGACAGACGCCTGACAAATATGAGGGGTAACGTGCAGACAGATATGAGAAAGCTATTGATCGCCGCAGGCTCTCGGACATATTGGTTCTGTTGGAATAACATGGGTTACTGGACATCTTGGTTTTGATTGTATTTGAATATAAATAAGTATCTATAAAATGGGAACGGTCTATAAAACATAACGTGAAGATAATATTATCCATGACTACTAATTTTCCTGCTGAGTTTCACCACATTTTACTTGTTTTTACAGCCTTGATTGATTGTTAACAAAAACCTGCCCTTATCAACGTCAGTGAATCAACCAAATCGACTAAACTTGGCCCAAGCTCCCCTTCATTCCCACGGACCTCACAAATTTCAAACACGATTCAGACAATTCCGAGGAATACACATAAAAACGCATCGATTCCCTCACTGGAAACAAAGTTGGAATTTAAAAGTTGATGTAAACTTGAGCGTTTCGTGTATAGCTCCCTAAAAGTTCGGCTATTACCATGGAACATGCACGCCACATGATCACGAAATGCTATTGTTTTTGGAACTGGTACTTAGAAGACATTTACTTGCGTGAATTTTGTATACACTTGATTAAAGGGTGTAACAGTTAAATTGAAGCAGTCTTGCAGACTGTGACACCTAAAAGTATAACTCGACTTTTTCTTCTTTTCTTGACAAAATTGTTTATAATTGTGACGGCTAGGAGGAGGAAGCAGAGGTCAAGAAGTCAGGTTTTGGTCAACCAATGATCTTTTATTGTATTTGAAACCTTACCTAGGACCTTCTAATATGATTGGAGTTATGTTGAATCTCAGTATGTTCACAAACGTTTAAACCCACCTCTGAGTTGGGAACGGTGCGCATGTCATCGTATAGAACACGATGCTATTCATACGTGGCATCGGAATTGCTTATTAAAACGGTTGTAACAGGCACAAATACTATTTGTAGGCATGCTCTGATCGTGTAGTGAACGCAGGCAAATGGGTTTTCCATTGAATTCAAACGATTTGAACATTCATTGAATTGGGTAAGTATTTCGTGGTAAGTTCAAAGTTGTATTTACTAACAAATGCTTGTAATCGATATTTGGGTATTTAAATAATAACAAAACATATGTAGTCCCTTTACGGAGAAGATTTTTCATTTCAAGGTTAAATTACGTTGCAAGACAATACGACTGGACCTATATAGCTTTCAAGAATGCAGATACATCAGAAATACCTATCTCTGCATAGGCATGCGACAATAAATGAACTAAGAATAACAAATCCTTTCATCGATGTCTCTAATACATCCATCAACGACGTACAAATAACATCGTGTGTATGTTGAGTTCAATGGTTTAGCGACGAGTGCCGGAAGCGTATACGATATGGATATTGAATTTTGAATACGCCTGGAGGAGCCGGCGCCAACACACGTATCGGGTATAAATTGTCGAATAACGGGGAATATATATATGGAATATATTGACATTTCAAACAGCTGAGATCATGTTTAAGGAATTGTGACAGAATCAGCTAATGAGAATAGTAGAAAAACATTCTTATAGTGGTAAAAAAAGTATAATTTCCGCGCCGGGTATCTTTTTTTTAGAATGATTCCTGGTAATTAACAAAGTATGACATAACACAATTAAACCATACAAACATTTAATAACCCGAGTGCGTTGAATTAGCGACAGCAAGCAACCTTGGCCACGCCACCGAATAATTCACTTAATGTGACATATGCGACCTACATGTGATTATTAATTAGTACTTGTGTCAGGGCTGCCAAGTATACAAACAGGAAAAGGTACTTGTTACTGTGATTTCTGAGAGAAATGAGAAATTATTTACATCCATGCTTGTAATATCAACTTATTGCGACTTCCCTTAGATATGGTAGCCAACTTTATTCAACCATAAAAATTTAATGTGTTTCAGTTTCAATTTTAACACGGTATAATTAATGACGTTCTGTATTATTTGCTCTGTATAAATAAAGGATGAACTGTAAGACTTATTACTACCGAACTCCTTATCACTGCTGAACACACCAACATTCTGATTGTCTCTGTTAATCACAAACGTCACAATTTTCAAGTCACATCTGCCAACGAATATTAGGTACTGCAATAGAGAAAATACGGATAAAATAGCAGCCGCTACGCAGCAACCTTAGTTACGAGCTGAACCCAAGGGCGCGGCCGTTCGTGACATTTTTGGGAACACCCCTGTTTACTCCGCACGGCTTATATTAGTATTACTGGTGGAGCGTATGTACACACGGACTGTCAACATTGAACCAAAATATTGGAGTATTGGGGAAAGGATTCTTGCAATACGTGGAACCAATTTCATTTATTAAATGTAGGATAGGTCGAGGCTTTATTTGGGAAGGGCCCATGCATTTCTTTTGCATATAATACGGAAAAACTAGATGAAGTAAAACATATTTCTGCTTTCTTAAGTTTAATAGAACGATATACCTAAAACTCTGTTTAGTTAATGTAAATTACTAAGCTTACTGAGAATGTCTGGAGTCGCCTGTTTAACATACTATTATAGATAATATACTTTGAAATCATGATCCTTCGTCTGGCGGCGGGATCACCTTAGCTACCAGACTGACACTTCTTTGTATATCCTCATTTATTATTATAATGTATTCTAGCGAAGCATTAATGTAAGAAGCCACTGAACATTTCGGATTAGAATGTGGCAAGCTCAATCAAGGGTTTCAGTTTGCCATTTACAATTTTAATAAGTACCTACATTTGGCATGAACTGTGCCTAAAATGGGCTGAGTCAATTATTCCCAATGAAGAATCACATTCACATTTGTCCCAATACGTATATTTTTCCACGACCTGTGATATAAACCATTAGACTAAAATTGTCAATTAATATATTTTATAGTAATAGTCAATTCTAAGTCCGTCCATCATTTACTCTTGTAACTTTACTGACGATTAATGGTCCACTACACACAATAAAATTCACAAAAAGCTACAAATGTGTGTATCATTATATACTCGTAGATTCCGCGATTCAAGTCCACCATGACAATAATGATGTCACCACAATTCTCAGGCTAATAGACACTCGTAAATTTTGTTTCAGACATTATTGCTGTAATTATGACCGTGAGAATTCCTGCAACGCGAACTGACTGTTATTTGGAGTCTATTACGAACTGTATTGTAAAAAAGTGAAACTGGAATCATTAGTGTGAACAATTTACTCCAGTCTAGTCGTTGGCGATGTACTGGGTTTCAGTAAAATATTTGGCAAATAATCTAACTAAGAATGATCTGTGCTAAAATTCTAAGGTCTTACACCTCACAACAAATAAAACTGGCATATTATCATTATTCGCTTTAATATCAGATTTAACAGTTGGTAAAAATACCTAGCTAATTTATCGGTGAATCGGTCGGTCAGTATTTTGGTAGGCACCTCTACAGACCTCTACAGACCAACATTTTTGTGACCTAGGAAACGTTAACAAAACTGAAATATAAAAGTTACATAGATCCTTTAAACCTTTGCAAAACAATCGTCATTCAAAACCAAGATCTTCACAATTCACATAACCAGTCCACATGATGCACCAGGCAATAAACACAGAGCATTAGCGCACAATCACTCCGGATCGCGAGCACGTTTGCATGCCTACGCGCTGATTAAATGTTGGAACAATGCATTGTCGCGTGTTTTATATCGCGGCGCCGCTTCCACGAAAATGGATTTTAATGCGTATTAATGTGGTGTAAGCAAGGAATATAATACCTTCTGTTATATGCTAAACACTGATATTTTTTAGAATTAGAGAACAGGACAAGGATAATGGCTTACTAGTATTACATATATTAGCTGCTTAATTTCGAAAATGCTGCGATCTCACAAGTTTCCAAGATCAAGAACTAAACAAATGAAGTTAGGAACTCTCGTTTTGTATGTATTCCTACTCCGGTACCAGATAGCGTGACAAAATGGCAAATTTTGAGGGTTGTGATCAGTTTATATTAATAATTTATGTACTAACCAAACTCTTGAACTTTAAACGATGACATTTTAAATTCACCTTATAATACCATCGCGAAATGGCAAGACCGACCCCTCATAGACAGAATTATGTTCATAAAATGTCAAACACAATTACTGTATCAACTTATTTCTGTTAACAAATCACATACAGTGTACTATTATCGAAGTACATGGCAGGGCTTGCACAGTTAGGCGTGACGTCACGGGGTCAACGACCGCTCGCACAGCTATTACGTTGCAGGAACGGGTTGTGTAGTAGAAAAAACGGAGCCGTAGTGTTATTAAGTGCCAGAAAGTGCCTATTATACTGGTGTCGAAGTACTTGTTGTACTGGTGCTTTAACCCCTTTTGGGTTGAATGGACAGATTTTAAAGATATGTATATTTGGCTGGGATTATTTTAAAACAATACCTAATTAATGGAATTGAACATACTAAAGATCGATGAGTGTTTTCAGAGAAATCAAACCGACGAGTTTTCTAGGTAGATATTTTTTTTTTTTTAGCAGGTAGTTTCAGGTAGATATATCTACTTAGATTTTGGATCGCATCCGGTATTTAACAATAGAAACGTCGCTATTACAACAGACTAACTGATTTGGTCATCGCCATAACCCGGGTATACAATGTCTAGTTATTATTTTTTCTATGCTAAACAATAATATATTGTGACTAATATTAAATGTACTAGAGGTGGGTAAAATACTTAGTCGGCTCATAGTCTCATGTCAATAACTAATTGTTGTGATCACTTAATACTTATGAATTTGAAATAAGACATATTTTGTCATAGCGCACCATAACTGATAAAGCGTGTGAATGCGTACCAAAAACATTTACATGTTTGTTCAGATTGAAAACATATGCAAATGAGATCAACTGGTCATAATAATTCAAAAGTACATGTCAGATACAAAGGGATGCAGATGCAAAGTTAAAAATAACACTATTTATTTTATCTGGCGAGGAACACGCCCTGATACAAATTACACGACGCATAAACCATTCAAATATTTATTTGGAACATGTCTGGATTCAATAACTTCGCTTATTTGGTTCACAAGACGTACAGAATTGTAGAGAATCAATTCACAAAGTTGCAACTCTTGCAAGGCGGGCTATAATAAATACGGGCCCAAAACTGGCTGGACCGGTTCCGATGTAAGGACGGAGACACATCTAACACACGGATGACCGTTAGCGGAGAGGATTAATTGAGAATGTTATTTATCTGTCTGGAGTAGGAGTTACTATGTAGTATAATTGCTTCGAATCATAGTTCGTAGTCCGGTGAAGCTGTCAAGTCGTGCGCCGACTATATATTAGAGTTATTAAAAAAGGATGATTAGATTTGTATGAGTTTTCTATAAATACAGTAGTAATATGGAAGTTTTCAACCTAATAAAATTATCATGGATCATTGATCATAGATGGACAACAATATCGAAAAAAAAACTATACTACACAGGAGCTTATCATAATCAGTAAAAAAAAAACATTTTTTATCTACATATTAGCAGATATATATACTTAAACAGATTGTAACTGATGCAATAAAATTGTAATATTCGATGTACCTCTACCCTAAAATTTTACACAATAACAAAAAAAAAAATAAACACGTCCAAAATTCCAGAATTCTTTGTAATATTCAACGGGATTAATGTCGCCGTGAAATGTTTATACCACGATATTACGAAAATATAAACCATAATTTCTGAAAATGGTAGATTAAAACGTTAAGTACACTGAAATTCGTAGTAAACTACTGTATTATTTTGATAGTAACAATCGTGAGAATGATTGCTTGTAAGTATATTTTACACTGAGATTCTGTAAGGTAGATATACAAAACTGCTTTTAGGTTTGATTTAAGTACATCCCTGAAATGAAATCCCTCACCTAAGGAATAAGTCGATAATTGTACATCCCTGCAGGCTCATTTATCGGACATGATGGACATTTTAGTATTAATTTCTACAAGTTTTATCTAACGCTTAACATTATTCAACTAGAAACCATTAAGTAAACAGTTTTGCATCCTCCAGTTCATCTGTTACCGTACTCCTCAAGCGCAGGTTTTACCACATTACCATACAATGGCACACACGCATCACTCGCTTCTCGCTGTCATTGTTCATCTGTCAAAGGCGTTTTAACTTTCATCGATGGATAGCTAGTTTTTTTAAACCAATATTAATAATTTATGTGAAGTTGAAGAAAGAAAGAAAAGAAAGTGGGACAATTTGAGTTCAATATGAAGACGAATGTATGAACGTACTTACGTCGAGTACAACTGATTGGTGAAGATGCGTACTGACCGAGTAAGGCTATGCGGCCACGGTGGCTAGTGTCGCAAGACAACAGACATCTGCGAGACATGACAGTGCATTAGCATGTGCGCAAATACAGGTGCACCCTCTTTATATATTTTTTGTTACATAGTCCGATGAGACGGGGTCCGTCACCACTGATGCCAGTTCAGGCGTCGGACCCACATTTTTACATGCCTTCTCAATAACACACAACATTTGAATTTGGTGCGTATCTTAAGATGGAACTCGAGACTTTTAAATTGGCAATCCCGTGGCCTTACATTACGCAATTAGGGCATTTAAGCTATCAATTCTTTGTTAATTAGTGGGTAAAAGACAGGTGTATTTTCGCGTATCTATAATTGTTGTTCGAACCTTGCAGCTGCGCAGATGTGTAAGACAATGATTAAAACTCTCTCTTGCAGACACGGTCAAAAATTAAACGTTACGAAAACATATAAACTTAGCTTTCAAAAATCTATCATCCAAAAGTCATTGCCTGCAGAATGGGTCCATTTAATTTTTATTTTTACGTAATTAATTTTAGGAACATCTCTTTTTTGAAGCCCATTTTTTCACTGCTCAGCATTTATTACTTTCATACTCAGGCGAACCTCAACATGAATAGTGAACTGCGGCCGCAGTTAGTAGTACTATGTGCATTCTTATCGCAACGTCGTTATCCATTCACTCACACAAATATATTGTAGTGCAGCGGCACACATTGTCCCATATCACACTCCTTAACAAATCGATTAAATACGGAAAAACGGTGTAATAAAACTGAATACAAAAATCGAAATAAAATATTAATAAATCCGCACTGGTCCACTGCAGGGAAAGGCATGTTTCTTTCAAGGCTTTCAGTCTTTTAATCATTATCAGTGGCTGCTTACATCTATGATGATTGAAACACAGCCATGTTTGTTATTTCTGATTTTAACACTTGCGTTATGGCTAACAAGGCCTAAAGTTTAATAACTGATAATATAAGAAGATCATGGAGAAGCAACCGTTATTTAAAATCCAGCTAACTTAAAAGCAAGTTTTTCTTTAAAGAACTGTCAGTTATTTTTTTGCGCAAACGAAACCGCATCTATGTCGTAGCTGTAAGTAAACTTCGTTAGCACGGTTGAGTAACCCAGGACAATAGCATTTTAAGTAGCCGACTGTTATGCTAATATACTTCGCTATATAATAGGTACTTTGCTATTTACTGCAAACCAATACCTATATCCATAGCATGCTGGCTTCTGATCGCTGACAAATCGCAAAAGTAATCGGTCAATAGAAACCCTACTAACAGAACTCGCAAAACTCTCGCCTTTTAATTTTGTCCATATGGGGATTTCACGAACACTTATAATTTGATCGTATTATGAAGCAGTATTTACTGATGGTACTACGATGAACGTGTGATAAATCTATGTAGTAATACCATACAAATACTCTCTACGTTATTACGAACGTTTGTACGAACAGGTACAAACTTTCACATTCTATACGAAGCACTCCAGTCACGGGAAGGACGGTTATTCAAAAATGACCACAATATAATTAACTCGACCCCTGCTTAGTACGAACGCATTGTTTTGTATCACACCGAATACTAATGTTCACCGGAGCGTAACGTTTATCTGTGGACGAAAGAATTAGTAAACCAAAAATTTACATAAAGACTTGTACCTACATCGTACGTTGAGTAAGCTACTAGTCCACTTGGTTTTAATGATGTAACTTTGTATGGCATAATTAAAGTGCCTAATAACCTATTGTAAATTTAGAGGACTAAATGATTCTTGGGACAGAATTATCCTGATTTAGATTACGTAGGAGAAGGTGCGCCAGAAATAGGTCAAAAATGCGCTACTGCTAATATGATTGCTGTTTTTATTCCCTTGGCGTGAAATAATAAAAATCCTATTAACTCTAACCAGAGTAATTAAACACAAACCCACCCCGTTCTGTAAATTAAAGCGGTTCTAAAACAACCCGCCATTTATACCAACTTCGAATAAAGTGGATTAACTTTTCGTATAACGAGATTACGGAATGTTGCCCCAGTTTTAAATGTTAGTAGTTTATTTTTTAATGGAAACTCCGCATAGGAAATGCAAATTAGACTGAAATAAAATTTTAATTAATTCACATTTCTGAAAAGTTTTGTTTACAACACTAGAAAATAAGAACAAGTTACAAAAATAATTCCCGACTACGAGTGGATACTTTTCCTACCCACATGAAAACATTCGAAAATACAAAATAAGTGTCTTTACTGAAAAATGTATCTTTCTACCAACGCAGCAACGGTAGAGCAACTCATCAAAAAAATTTAAAAGCCAAAACAATATCGCAGAGTACTCGAAACTATATTCATATTTCCACGCCTATGGTAGGGGTGTTGGCTCGGTGCCAAGTGACACGTGAATCAACGAGTATGAGTTCAGTGCCACTTTATCATATACCTGTTGTTTCAATTCATGTACTATATTTTTCACCGTTAGCGGCATAATATACTTGGCTGATAGTCAAGCCCTGTCACTTTTCAATGTATCGGAATGTTTTTGTTTTCTCGTTATTTTTAGAAGATTGTTTACGTATTTTCTTGTTTTTTTTTTAACGTTATACATATACAGATTGTTCTGTTTGTCTTCAGTACTAACCCTCTATTAAGAACATCCAAACTGGTTTTATAAAAACTTTTTCACACCGGAGTTTTTCCACGCGAATTCCCGCTATCTCAGGACACAGGATTCAGTTGTGAAGCTTTCGCAATTTCTCTCAAACTTTTCCAATCTTCCAGACATATTCAAACTTTTATACCTTTTTGTCGTTCACAAAAGAAAATGTTTACTGCGGTAATCCTAGTCTTCCGTCAACATTACATTTTATCCTTAGTCTAGACTGAAGTCGTCATTTTTATGCCAGGACTTTTAACGGTCTACTACTTTCAACCCAAGTCGTTAAAATTTAATGATGTCTGACTGAGGTGAGATCAATAATTATATTTATATCAGTGATCTTTAAAGTGTAAGGAAAGTGTAAGGAAAGTGTATTCATACGTTGAATACCTCATGCAGAGAGGACGCTATTTCAGTTCGGAAAGGTAGCCGGTATAAGCCGCTAATAGCAGGTTAGCTGAAAAGTGAGTGTCATGAAACCTGCGCTTTGATGATAGGGCATGAATTCAATGCGTTGGAAATCCCGAGATACGGGTTACGTCCGGTCGACAGCCTCCGGCCGGGTCACGAGCAACCGGCACGGCTCGGCTGCCGGCTACGGGCGGACACGTCATTGAATCACGCCGTGTTAAGCACGCTAATTGAAACTGATATTACGTTGGATCTGCTCAATACTACGCTATTCGGGCATCGACGTTAATTTGAAATGGTTCGGTAAATCATTCCCAAACTCATTAGTCGATGTCCGATAAAGGGTGGAACTTAATTGTATCTCTGTTTTCCATCAAGAACTGTTTTCACGTTATTCCTTTAAGTTGTCTCATTTCAAGTACACAGCACAGGGTGATGATTAATTATAGAAATTATACAAATGAAGACGTAAAGTAAGAAGTAGCCTTAGAATTACTGGATTATTTCCACGGAAATTATTTGAATCTTCAAAATCCCTACTAAAAATGCCATTGCACGGCGCGACAGGGGGTGGGAAAGGTCGCCACCTTCTGAATCGAGGAGGCACACGGTAAGCACGAGATACGCTTCGTACGAAAATCGAAGAACCTCGTAAACGTATCGATGGAATGAAAACAAAATTCTAAGCATGTCTTCACGCTTTTTAGAAATTGCTTGGCGAGAAAATTCTGGTTGTCACAATCTAATCAGCTTCTCATAATAAGCAAGCGTGCGCCTCATTGATATAATAAAACGACATCAAAGAATGATTTAAACCTACGCCTTTCTAATAAACCTTATATTTGGCGACATTTTCCGCATTACAGAAACACGTACCTTTCTTGTGAGCAAAATTACTTATAACATACACCGTTTGTTTGGTAAATTTATTACGGTACGGGACGATTTCGGGTACTCCGGGAGACAGCGCACACATTTTGACGATAATATATTACCTGTAGTTGTTTGGGCAAGGGATTCGAGACATGGTTTCGGGTAGCATCTTGAAAGATGAGAGTTAATTATAGAGTATGCTAATGATATCGTTATAATACGAAGCTTGTATAGGAATCACACGGTTGTATAGCCTCTCTTTTATGGATGTGCTTAGAGCTATCTCGATTAATGTTGGCTGTATCAAGTATGTCACCCCTAGGAAACTCCTCATTTGTGGATAACTCTTTGGTTTTATTTAATGACGTGCTCAGTGTGGTGCGACGTGAAGCTCTCGTGAACGTGGATGTAAAGGGCATGTAAATAAGTGTTACATGTATGCATCGTTACGCCACGTGGATGTCAAGCCGTCTGTGTTGTTAATTGTTTATGGATGCGGATTATGATAAAAAAGGTTGTCATTTTAATAGACATTTACATTAGTGGATCTCTCAACATCACATGTTCTTTATGTACATAGCTATCGTCTAAGGAGAGGGTTAGAGTAATGAAATAAATTAAATACTTTATAAATGTAGATCGAGTACCTACACCAAATAAACCATACCAAAACAAACATAAAACAGCAAAAACAGACCCCTCACAGATAACAAAACGAGGCATCCAACAAAATAGGCTCATTCAAAAATTACGTCAGTTAGCGTGACAACGCATAGTATTATGGTAAAAATGAAGGCCCGTCTCCCCACAGAGGGAGAGGAACAAGTGGAACAGCCTACAGCCATCAACATTCCCTTTTTCACAGGGTTGTCACGGAAATGGTTTTATCGGTACCAAATTGGTGGCGATTGCGTGACAGTTTTGACGGAAACCAAGTTAAAGTTGAAAGGATGTTTTTAGCTCTTTGTACGTTATTGTAGATCATTGGGATGTGTAACAAAGGGGACTGGGGTGGTTAGACTGTGTGTATGTGTAGAATAAATAATGTTAGATTAGAGTGATTCCTACACACAATTGTCTTATGAGGGTCTGCACGGGATCAATAGGCTGGCATTATAAATTTTGTTCAACGAAGTGTCACAATTATTTGACCAGATAATTTCGTGAAATCGTATCATACGTCGGTCATAAGATATACATATATATGTAATGAACGCGACGCTATATCTATTGAAACTAGATACTCCTACACGTTCGGTGGTAGATCACGAACATCCATTTACGTCCCCATTGTTATCAGTGATTCGAGATTGTTTGTCTAACGGGGGAGCGGAGAGTATCGATCAAATCTGTGCGAAGACAGTTCTTGACGCTGTTCTTGTCTTGAATAATATTTCAGGCATTATACTAAAGATACCATTCTCTTAAATAATTACGCAAGGCACATCATCGCAGGAATAAAAAAGATTTCGATGCCCGGAAAATTTAATACCAAAGAGGAACATAGAACAAAGGGGAAACATCAAACAAAAGTACAATATTGACAATCAAACCACAACAAACTCGCGAAAAAGCCTTACAAGACAAAGGGAAATAAATGCACATCCAAAACAGCTCACATCAACGTCCATTGCCGAACGAAAATAGATCTTAAATCGGAACATGTACGGTGAATATTGTTAAAGGAAAACCAATGTACAAATGACATGGACCGCAAGGGGGACAGTCGCCTGCAATTTCCATGGCGGGTGCATTTCCTATTGGAAAGGGGAACACAGTTTATGGTGGTTTTATGTCATCGAGCTTTATGTGATAGTTATAAATGACGTCATAAAGATTGCGGCGTGGAATTATCGGGCTTTGTTTTTATGGTAAGTTAATGGTCTGCGTATTGGATTTATTTTGATTGGTTCTTAGATAGTATTATGGGGAGGTAACAATTTGTGACTTATTCCTATTTGTTTTTATTTCCTAATATTATTTCTTATTTGTAACTTATTACTTTCGTTCGTAACGTAAATACTCCTTTGTAAAATTAATAGTTATATCATTCACAAAAAGCAATACGTAGAGCAATACAAGAATACTTATTATATTTCACTCTTGTACTTATAGACGTGTTTGACTTCAAGTAGTAATCAAACAACAAGGTTTACTACTAGAGAAAAGACCCGTTTTATTTAAGACTAGTTCTGTGCAAATCACCATATCATCCACTTCTCCTATCTCGGGTATGCTGGCAGAGATTTCTTATGAAATAATCAGAACACTTGTGCACTTTTTCTTTTATGGCCTGTTTTCCTACTGTTTTGTGTGTACATAAACTTGGAAATAAATAAACAAGTGTAGCTTAACAAAATTGTTGCAAATTAAAGCGAATATTTTGGTGAAGTACCTGCCTATCCGTGAGTAATTAGGGCGAGGTATAATAATCAAAACTAATGGAACGTGACAGTCGCTGTGTCACGGCATTCCACTATAACACTATCTTTATAATATCACCGTACCGTCCATTAATTAATTAATATATTACGCAATTCGCACGCGCTTGTCAACGGTATTGTGTAGGACTTACTCTTTGATCAAAAACAAAAACAAGTTTTGTTTGGAATTTGCACTATTATTGCAATTTAAAGATACTTGACGGCAAATTAGGATATTAATGTCCTAGGCAAAGCAAGTCTCTCATACTATAAGATTTATAGTTGAGACTACTGCCTGTATTGCCTATGAAGTCGACAGCAAAATATTCTGAATCAGCTTGTTTTTTATTGAGAAAACTATCAAATAATTATGTCTCAAACAACAACAATGTTGTTTGAGACGTAATTATTTGATCGTTTTCTCTAGTCAAGAGTACAAACTCTTGACTAGAGAAAACCTAGCAGAGCTTAAATGTGAAAATTATGTTTTAAAGTAATCTCATACAATCACCTGTTACGCAAACCAAGATGAAGGCATTTATTATCAGAATCCACGATTAAATACAGCATCAATTTACCTGAAACAACAACAATTAAATCATGATTAACTTGTTAATTTATAGTGTAAATACATTAAACAATAGCGCATTAAGATTGCTGCAATGAATTATAGAAGGTATTACGATTGAAATAGTTTTATGCTGAAGTTCTACAAGTAAGCGCGATGTCAAATCTTTTCAGTGCTTAATTTTCATTAGCTTCTTGCTATCTATACGACAAAGAAAACTATACTTCTTATCAGTTTTAACAAAGAAATTTGAATATCAAGAGTTAGTTTCTTCAAACATTAGATAAACTATACTAAACCCAAAACCGATCTTTCATCCAATAAGAAAGCTTCTAACATTCTTTTGTTTATTTAAAACAACCCTCAACGAAAACAACAATGAATAAACTAACTCCATTTTCCCTTCAAAGTTTCCAAAGAGTTTTCATATCTATCCAACAGACGTGTTATCTAGAGGATTAAAGACAAACATGTGTGAGAAAGTTTAAAAAATAATATTGGCATCTGTTTACGTATTATGAAAACAGAGAAATGTTTAGCGTCTCGGCTAGTTATTTGAAACTGTTGGCACGCACGAAACCAGGTTAATGACTGCATGTAGCCGTTTATTTTCATGATGATATTGTTGTTATAATAAATAGGGTTGTTATAACACTTGATAATATGATATTGTCTAATAATATGTGTCATGGTATATGGATAAGTTGTAAGGTGTAAAACCTGAACAGTGTTTTGATGTGAATATGAATTATGTTTGTTTAATGCCTCGTCATAGATTTTATTTGTTACCAACGGCTACAAATCGAAAATGATCCCACGGCTACACAAAAGCAGGATAAAAATTTAGTGGTTTTTAGAGAAACAAACAAACAAACTTAAATGCACGTTTATAATATTAGTAGGATATGGTGTACTAATTTAATTCCACTTTCATTTCGGAAACATTTTTCCTCTAAATCCGATGTTCACCAAGCACAAGTACTTTGCAACCACTTAATGCATGTTTTAAGAACACATTGTCCACGTCCAGACGAAGTTTATCAGACAGGCAGCAATGTCAAACCCGCGTTATAAATCAGCCGAGAGTGGGACAGCCGCGGCACATTAATCAGGGCCACAGATATCCTTAGCGATCACGGCGGCATCTAATTGGGGTCAACAGACTGCTATCTATCTACGTGCTGGTCTGTATCATCGATACAATAGGCATTTGAAGGTTGAGAGGGCAAGTAGTGAAGATAGTGTATTATTTTTGGTGATTTTTTGTTCCATCCTATTCTAATCATAACAAGTTGAACCAGAATCCCGAATAGTATCTTTGCTATGGGTAAGCAACAAGTAAGCAAGTCTTAAATTATGACTTCAAAAAAACTCTTAATGGACACTGGATTCTCTTCTACACCGTTTAACTACAAACTTATGATTATAGCTTTATCATTTTCTAATATTAAATATAATGATTTCGCGTCATGAAACTTATATTCATCCACACTTATTACATGAATACATGTGTGATATGATGTAACAGCATAAAAAATTACAAAGCTCTGGCGGCTACGATCCGTAGCATATGGCAAAAATGCTAAGGTAACTGATACGTAAATAAACACGCCTGTAAGCGTATGACTTGTACAAATACACAGTCAATATGATTTATGTTACAGATATCAGAGATATATTAACGTGAGGCATGAATGGAACCATTTATCATTTACATATACACTAGCATCGATCATAGGAATCAATGTCTACAAAGTGAAGTGAGACAATAAACTTTCACGAAATAATTTTCAAACAAAATGACTAAATTTTACCTAACAAAACTTATTAAGAACTTATTAGATGACGAATTCTTACAAAGTGGATTAGACAGTAATCATTAGTTGTCTAAATAACTTAGGCTAAAGAGTTTCACTACATAAAGTGGAATCCATTATAAAATGACCTTTATCTGTGGATGGCATTCGATGAGCGTTGCACATGAAGCTCTACCAGTCCGTATTGTGCACCAATTGGTCTTTTGTGAGCACAGCTCATACCTATTGTGACTTTATACTGGTTCAAAGGACACATCTTGAATTAAATTAGATACTATGCTTCGATACCATTTATTTAGATTTATATTTCAACTTGGGCCAGGTTATTGAGAGAGTTGAGATAACTCAAAATGTAAAAATGTATTCTGAGGATACCGAAATTAATCATTCAAAATATGGTGCGATTAAAAACTAACATGTAGACTTAAAATCCTGAAATCTATATTCATTTTGTAGTGTAATAAGCGCGTTCAGTGTGTACGAGTAATACACAGAAAATGATAGTCGAAATTGTCACTCGAAGTGTGATCACGAATTTGTAAGACTAAGCAACAGTTATAAGACGAAGCATACAGATAAGTAGGACAGTACACACAGCAAAAATTCCAAGATTAAAGTAAACAAAAAATCTATCACAATTTTATTTGAACATCAAGAAACACGCAAGTCAGACGGAACAAAGGCACAAAAAATAACAAATTCGCAACGTTCAAAGCATCAATTGGACAGTGGCGCGGCGGCTGGGTGGCTCGGGAGCTCGGCTCGAAAGCGATGTAAACACGCAAACAATGCTCAAATAATCGACATTGTTGCCAAAACTCATGCAAAACTCAACGACACCTATATTCATAGCATTAGAATCAAATAGCAGTGAAGTTTCTTTATTTTTACCTACATACCTTACGTATATAATCATATAGTATATTCCCCAGTAAAATGGAAAACAAGTCATGTAAAAAGCTGTGCCCTCTGACCAAAAGGCAGAGTTGTGAAAAGTAGATAACGATATGGGGGCAGTGTTAAGTAATACAATGTAATAGTGAAAGTCTATAATAAGAGGTGGTTGTATCACCGATTAGGAGATGAAACTGTACTTTCACGTCTCCATAAATAATGTAACACTTTGGAAAAGTAGTTACCCACCGTAAGACAGAAGTAAAACATGAATGTCAAAATTTTCATAACTGACGAAAAATACGTGAAAAACCTCTTAGCGCTAAATTCTTATTAGTTTAGCAGGATGGTGTGATTCAATCACATTACTGTCTGCCTTGACTTTCGATTCGAAATCGATAGCTGAGTCATAGTACAGTCAACCGCACATTCCATTGGCAGATACAGCAACTCTATTCCTAAACAGCAAAGTCCATTTTTGTAAGTTCTTCGCGGATGCGAGATGCGTACTTACTACATACAAAAACGTCTTCTCACTATTTACTATGTGTATAGTAAATAGCTTTTCCAAGTACACATGTTTATTTACATGTCTTATTTATATTGTTTACGTTGTTTGACCGATTTTACTTTTGGACGGCGACGTCAGACCATAAAGTCTGTTATAAAATTGGAATTCGGAATGTGTGGTATCTTGTTATTTAACTTTGGGAGGAATTTCCCTGGGGAGTCTACAAGGAGGTTGCATAGATATATTGCTTCACTTAGTAGCTACAGTAGTATGTGTAGGTAAAAGCCTAAAAATCCACAAACACATATGTATAACACATATGTGTTTGTGGATTTTTAGGCTTGATAAGTTTGGCTTTGCATCACCAACTTTATTGAGTTTTGTACCTATAAGTAAAACATGCAATTCCTGCAAGGTTTTCAATTAAAACGAATAACAAAATTTACCTAAACGTTTCATAACAAAAAAAAATCTCACTTTCACTTCAAATCGTGCATAAATGGCGAAACGAATTGCGATTTGTAATTGAACAAAAAACAACATGAAAGCTTTAAAAGGTACTGTTAAATTCTTACATCATGTTTGTATACTTGGCGCTGCAAACCTAACGTAATCATGTTATTATTGGGCCTGCCATTTGATATTGTATAGCGAATTGGACTGGACCATGCCCAATAAGGCGATAGCCGTTCTAAAATATTGTTATACAAGAACACTTTGAAATTATGTACAGCATTGTTTGCCTGCATATAGGATGGGCAACGGCCTACAGGGATTCTCTGCTTGAACTCCATTGATCAAAACTCTGCTCTAGTTACTTCGAGTACTAAGGCAAAACATCTAACTCGTCTCGCCAATACTGTCATGGTAAGCCACCACCTCATTCCATTATTTGCGGATATATTCCTAATCATGAGTTTTTTTTCCTCTCAAATAATTTAAATTACGCATCGGTCCAGAGCATTATGACCAGAAATACCCTTATCAATATTAGTAATTCAGTAATCAACCTACCGGTGACATACCAAAAATATCTGAGGTCCGTACGTATTGGTCTGGCTAATTCAATCGACCCAGAATGTGATCCCAGAATAAGTGCTCGCCCGTAACCAATTAACCGCTGTGGTTTTATTGTTCGATTGATGCTATACTCGCACTGTGAATGAATATTGTTGCTTTCATTCATAAGTCCACATGACAATAGGTAGTAGATTTTGACCTAGATTCAATGTTTGTCGTGTTATTATTAGATGAAGTAACTTTGCGATACTGCGCAACAAAACTTCGGCAGAATTCCCGAAACTATCGTGACTTTTTTCAAAAATGGGGTTTTGCACTTACAAAAATTGAGAAAACTAACAAATATCATTAATCATAACTACTTGTCTTCAAATGACACATCATGCAAATAGATGATAATTAATGTAACATGACCGATTATACACCCAGTTTATCAGACGACATACTGTCTGTAAAGTTAGCAAGGTTGAGAGTATATTTATTAGCAAGCCACATTTTTGAAGTGATATGAATCATTAATCATTATGGAATTCAATGTGTAGCATACATTTCACATATAGATCACGGTGATCTCATTATGGCAGCTGGTATATAAAGCTCAGCGTATATTCATGGGGACCACACACGCCGTGTGCGGAGTATGAAAGAATCTCTGTTTGTAGTAAGCTGAAAGAAATACTCGTTGAAACTGTGACTAACCAAACCAGTATTGTTGCTCAGTAATTATTGCTATGTCTAAAACATAGAAGGGAATTTTTGCCGAAATCTGGCAGCGCTGTATTCTTCGAAACAGAATAAGTAAGAAATGCCAATGATCAGGCAGAGCGTTCCCGCTGGCAGACCAGCATTCAGTGTTCACTGCTTTTTGCTTTTTAGCTGGCTATTCTCCGTAGGTCGGCAGATGATGCTGACATCCACGTAGGCAATAGACCATAGAAAAATAATGAGCTATCAAATATCAAGGAATTCCGTGATGAGTGTGCGTTCAGTTTTAGCGGCCCTAATCTCCGTTATTTCAGTACGTAATCGCTTTGCTTATAAAAGAGTTTCATAATAAGCGCTGACGTCACTTCCCTGCTGGTCACTGTATTTATATCTGCCCTGCGGCCATTACTGTGGAATGCGTGCCATCTGGTGTTCGGATTGTTTGTAGGGCCACAACTCTACAAGCATACTAAAGCTGTGTTTTATATGCTAAATAAATTTGGGAAGATAACCACGCACAACCCGAGCCGAAGGAGCATTTTAGCCCCTTCATAGAGTGAAAGTTATTCAAAGCCCATATGAAAAGACACTGCGCATCTTATAAGCTACCCATCATGCCCTAACAGTTGATGTCTCTAGCACAGGACGGCGGCGACCCAGGTGTCTGATCCGTGGACAGTAAGAATTGAGGATCATTGGCACACAAAGAACTTTCTTTACTAACAATCTTCCATAGGACGCTTCAAAACTTGTATTGTGTATGCAAGAATTTTACATTTTACAAACAAATCGCTCAATCGCTTGTATCCGTTTATCAGAACATTCTTTCCTACCACAACATTTCAATGGAAAGCAGATAAGATGCGGCCACTCCCAATCTTAAACTGTTACTGGGTCACTGTTCTGCAGCCTTATCAGCTTATCGGCTTACTTAAATCCTACGAAAGTTTATCCATGAGTTATGCAAGTTAAAGAAGTAATATGGTTCTCGGATCTTTATTAAACTTTACTTTGAGCACCAAAGCTGAATAGACCTTATCGTAATGCGGCAAAACTTCGTCAACCTTTACGGAATTTTTACTTATTTTTATACCATGATTGAAACCATTTTAATAATTGTTTCATGTCGAGAAAACGTAACACCTAATAACATTCATAAATTATCCTGGCCAGGAGTACCAACTGCACGTAAGATCATTATGCAGGAATGCCAACATTCGCGTGTGTACCGGAAATGACGTTATATGCTTACGATGTGAGGACGTGGCGTGAGGATATTTTGTAATTTTATTGTGTTGTACACGAATCATACGATGTGACACGAAATACTATAAAAATTCTTTAAAATTTTAAATAAAAGGCAATAAAAAAGTTATACGGAATTAAGAAAATATTCAGCATTTACAAAACCCTCTCTAATCTTTCTAAATCAGTGTCCATCTATAAGTGGTGAAGAATGGGACGGCTATGAAACCAGCATACGAAAATACAAAATGGCATCATTTATCGGCTATTAGTATTAAAATAACAATATATTCGTCAATATTGTTATAAATATAATATGTATTACATCATTAGTTCAAAAATAGTGTGCGGTTATTACTCATAATTATTTTGTTGTCTGTTAACGTGACGAAGGTCGGTTAGTTAAAATTATAGTTAAAGTAATGACTGTATAATGTATTGTAATAACTGGTAAGTAATTAAATTCGTGTGAATTTAGACGGGTGGCTTTTGGTGAGGAGTATTTAAATATCTATTAAAAAGCAGAGAGAGCTTATTATTAGTATTCTATTGTATTAAATAGGTAATAATTATATTCTCATTTGTAAGTTTGAAATATGTAAGAGGTACATATTCAGGGCGGCCATTCCTCCGGGTTTCCCCGACTTTGTTTCTAAGTTCCTAGTTGAAAAGGCATCAAGGGAGTCTTTATTTGAAGTCCGGGTTTAGAAAAAGGTCTGGGGCGCCCGCGTCGCACGCACTGGGGCGATCAATAGATAAAACGACTTGCGTTTTAAAAAACAAGAACAGTGAGCAAACCCAAGTTATGAGCCCCAAAAATACGGGGATTTGTCTTCTGGATACAAAAAATTTAGAGATGGCAACCCTTTTGCTTTTCGATTTTCGAGTACCAACTTGAACTTTTAAATGTCGTATTTTCTTAATAGAAAATACGACATTTAAAAGTTCAAGTATTAGCTTTAATTTACACGAATGCAATAATTTGCATTCGTGTAAATTAAAGCTAATACTTTAGAATGTAAACCAATCCAAATGTAACTAAACTAAACGACTAGTTGACTAGTTCAGTAATATTACTCTCAGGAATATATTTTCCAACCGCAACTGATAAATCCCAGTACATTGACATTAATGACCAGTAACCAGAGATATTCAAATTGATTGCACCCGACAATGGTTCCTACTTCCATACAGCTTATCGGCGTCACGGAGCACTGCCGACACGGACAGCATTATGATTTTTTTATTATTATAATTATGACTGCGGATTGATTACAATAAACTACTGTGTGGATGATACATGTTGTGTTAACGACTGTTTTATTAGAGTATGATAAAATATAAAAGCTCAGTCAGACATTTTGTTTGAAAGCACGCAGTGCAGCGGAAAGATCTAAACGACATGACCCCGCAAGAAGTATATTAAAAACACAAGTATTTCGGAACAAAACTTCCGAGCAAACTACCAGAACTGTAAACTAAACCTGTGACCCTGTAAACTGTAACCCGTGTTAAAAACCTGCTCAAAACACGTAAACCGCCTTAGAAATCTCTCTTCTCATTAAGCAGTGTGTTCTCAGCTTTACATAAATAACGAAGAACACAGAAAAAAAGCAACGACCTGACTAACAATGAACTATTCATCAAACTATCAGACGCTCTGAAGGGCAATGTTTCTTTCTGATCGTTACAATTTATGACCCCTGTGTAATGTATTTATTACGTCGTACATGTTGAAAATGCTATCATACTTCAGCTAAGTTCACGTGTATATGTACGAATTTTCGTGCCAAAGCTATGGTTGTATAAGGTATGTCTATTGTACTCGCCCTAGTGTCGCACTAGGATGGGGTCTAGGGCAGCCTATCGATAACCAATTAATACAGCTCACTGGACAGCAAAATTCAATTTTCATAACCATATTCTAAACTATATTGAGGTCAGTTCACAATATGAAATATTATTAAGATTAAACGTTGTATTTTAAATGGATGTCTATAAACGTAGCATGTACTATGTGGTTACATTTAGATTTAGCTTTTAAACAAAAGGGTATAACTGAAGACAGACAACACTTGGATGCAAAGATTTTATGAAAACTGAAAAGATTGGGCCCAAAAAAATCGAAATTGAAATAGAATTAAATCTAGTTGTTGGTGGTACACAAGGCGTGGCTATAAAGGTTCAGAAAATTAAAAATCAAGTCAAAACAGGTTGGACGCTAAAATCAACAGTGTGATGCTCTGAAACATCAGTCTTTACTAGACGCATCAAGAACCAGCTCCTCATTAAAGTCACGTCAAGCGAAACTTATACGCTACATTACCGGCCCATACATGGACATCCACAGATACTGCCCAACCACATGTTGAATGAAGCAAAAAAATAAGCAAAATTCCTTTAAACTTGCCATTCAAAATGGTGTAACGCGACCAAGTTCTGATTGCAGTATATACAGTATTTTTTAGATAGTCAGATGCCTTTTCAATATTATTTGCTATTCAGCTGATTCTATAGTTAATATCATAAGGACGAGGCTTACATTAGAGTACAGGAAAAAGTCACGAGCATAATTACGTTCCAATTTAATTGAACTGTTCAAAAACCACCAAGAGTTCCTGAGAAATGGCAAAAAATTCGTACTTTAAAAGACATGGAAGTGGAGGCCACCGTCGAAAATCGGTCGAGTTTTAGGATGAAGCAAGATGGTGACATCACGCTATTAAATATACGGGGCACGGGCCAAAACCGGTCCAAGTTTTTTGTACAGACTAAACGTTTGTGGGTAATGGGTCGGAAAGGCGAATACATCGGCGTCGGCGAAAAAATACATTCCAGCCAATAAAGAGGCTACCTCTTTATTTCAAGGTAGTGTGTAGGGTTTTGGACTCAGATGAGGTCGTTTAATGTTTTTTTTTTAAATGCGTTTTAATACTAACTTAAACCGTTTATTTTATTAAATTATCGTACCTAGCTTATCAAGAAAAAATCTTTTTTCCAATCTCTTCGAAACACAAGTACCTTTAGGTACGTATTCTTATCAACAATATCACAGTTAATGCCAGCCCACATCCCATTGTAAGACAACAGCGTAGATAACAGATAAACCCCATAACCTCAAAACAAATCCGCCTTTCCCGTAGATTAGTTGCGACAGTTCCAGACAACAAGTTCACATGACGCGAGCGTGGATAACGCAGGACCGGTTGTGCTGAGCCTGAAGTACGGTTGGCAATAGAAGTCGGATAAAACAATACCACAAGAAAATTTTCAAAAAAAAAATTGATTTGTTGGTATGCAAAGGCAAAATGGAATCGGCCTCCACTATAAAACATTTTCCTTACTTAACATTTTTTTTGCTTATTTTGCTAGGTGCTGTTTGCTGTGCCCTTTTAAATTGAGTTTTTACCAACTTCTGTTGCCGACTGTATCGACTCCGGTGTAATAAGATCACTTGCACATACGATAATCATGATTGACGTTTAGAGAAACGAAAACAGACTTACCAACGAACAGGAACGCTCAGAATATTGAAATAGTTCTTGCTTTAAAGAACTTTGAGATAGAATAAGTTAGAAAGTCAAGAAGAAGTCATAATTTGGTTTATATAGAAAAAGAACTTCATTTAAGAAGTTAAAGTTAAACTTGAAATATTAGAAACGAAAGTTATGATTCCGTCGTAGTAGGAAATCATAATACAAAACTTTCTTCAGTTCCTCGATATTTTATAAGCTTTAAGCTTCGATCGCAATATATAAGAACGTAGACATAATGATTTAAGGAGCGTTGATTCATATCTTAACGTTAAACGAGACAGGTGACAAATCGTAAATCAATACGTAGACGATCAAGATGGTTCGGCTGTAAGAGGCTTACAAAACTACTTAGAAGATATATTCTTCGGTATTTAAAGGTCAAGCAATTCTTATTTAATAGAAACAACACCGGAAACCAAGTATAACAGGTAAGTATATTTCAAAAAGTATGTGCATGAAATGGAAGGACAAGAAATTAAAAGGAGATTTGTCTCTATCACGCATCGAGTACTCAAAGCAAAGTTTTATTGTAATGGAGAGAATTAAAGATTTGTCCTCAGAGGACGGGATAATTCTATTTAATTTTGCCCATTGTAAGCTCTGCCTTACCGACAGGCAGTATCTGAATCAGCACAGCCGATCGCTAACGGTCTAAGCTTATAACGCAAACTCTAAATTGTCGATATTAGAAAGTCTAGATTGAAGGCAAAAAATAATTTACGATACCTTAGATCGCTTCGCTGATAAAACTATAGATTTATGATAAACGTGTTTGTTAATTAAAGCCGATCAATCTTAAAAGATGACGGTTCATTTTTGTTTTTGATCGAGATGCGGTATGTATAATCTGATAAAAGTAAAAACTTTCGTGCAAACTTTATGTCATTTTGAAAGTCCAAGTCACCAAAATCTTTACGCAAAATGACATGCAGCCATTGTTGACTTATTACTCTAGGTTATCAATGCAATAACTACAATCAATCACTCACGGAACCATCCAGAAGACTGTCTACGGCAAAAATTTTCATCAGAACATGCCGCTCGACATTATTATGACATAATTAACATCAATCGTCGGTTCGTCGAACTTGGCGTCGATATCAGGCCCGCATCCGGCGAGAACCGGTAGACCTTACATGGCCATACTCCTCTACTCTATAGTGTCTATAAGCTGTAGGAAGTAGCACGAGTCCAATAACGTTGATAGGGTCATTATAGTTGTAGACCTGTTTAATTGTAGCCGAGGTTTTAGCTTCGTAGCTGTAAATGTATTAGGAAGAATGGTTTTAGTTCTAAGCTCTGATGGTTTTTTTAGTTAAAATCTTTGCAGACTAGCCTAGAACTTGTTAATAGATTGAAGCCATTTTACAGTGAAGTATTCAGTGGGTTTTTTTTTACCGGCTTCGTTAAAAAAATGAATTGATTTGCCCCTGACAAAGAAACGAGCAACTCTCGAATGCAATCAATTATTACAGAAAAGGTTTTAGTTTTCAATTATAAGTAAGATTTTAATCTCTAAAGTTCCAGATACAGGATGATGATTCTACTATATCGGCCAGTATATCTTTTCACTTAAAAGATATAGGGCGTGTGATACAGAGCTCAGTAATGGACATACACTAAACAATGTCAAGGTGACACTAAGCGCTTTTATCGATATGCACCAAATGCACCAACGGAGTCGTGACCAAACATACTTATGCCACTAAGCAGGGACAGATATGTACCTATGAAATATGCGAAGCGGTATCTACCTGAATGCGTTGACTTAAAATCTATAGATAACGTACTGTTTTCAAAATACCAAAATGGCCAAATATGTAACGAGGGAGTACAAAACCTTATTATTAAGCAATGTTAGGACTTCTATCGGCCTATAAAACCTAGTAATAATTTAGGCTTCTCTATGTATCAGGTTTAGACTGTAGGGAAATGAAACCACGGTCAAACAGTTTGAGAGTAGTAAATCTGACCACATTTACTAAGAGAGCGCTATTCTGCAGTTGTTGCACTCATAAATAATGTTTTACTATGTGGGATTTACCTGGTGAGTGAGAAATGTATTCTACTAAAGAAGTCTCAAACTACAGTCTTATACTTTTGCTTTGTTTTCGCGAATAACGTCTTATATAGAATTAAGCCGCCAACGGTTAAAACTTTAACCCCTACAACATTTAAATGGCCCGACCAAGTTTAATCCAAAATGTCTATAATAAATAAACTATCTAAATAAAATTCGTTCAATCCGTTCGGCTGCTATGATGCCACATACAGACAGACAAACACATCAAACTTATAACACCCCTGTTACGTCGTGGTTCAAAAGTCGAGTCTTTACACGCAAAATCTTAACAGACGCGAGACGCTAAAATACTAAACCCAGAGTGAACAATAAAATCACGGTCCATTTCCGTTTTCCTCAATTCTTAAAACAATTACAAGTGACATCAAATAGTTTAAGCATCGTAAAACTAGTGGTGATTAAGGCCTGACTTCACCATCACTAATGGCCACTGCACGTTGCACCAATGACCTCACCGCATGAGGTAACCACGTCTGTTCGTGAGGTCATTATGAGAACGTACACTTTCTTATGTTGTACAGGTTTTTGTGAACCGCAAGCGTTTCCTGAAGAGAGATGCGATTTTGTTTTGTGTGGAATACAATATGTTCCTGGATAAATTAGTGTAGATAAAGCGCCTATAATAAATACACGAAACTACACTGCGACAAGTTCAAAACGTAGGGGGTTTTCTTAAAAGCATTTCAAAAAGCCATCAATCAAGAAATCAATTTCGTTTCTTCACAAAACAAATATCTATAATTTGACTGTAGCCTGTAGTAAAATACTTAAATAAAACGCATTTACGGTCCACAAAATATCTGTTCAAAGTTTGCGTGATTTTTAACACTTAAAACTTCACAATACCTTTACAATTAAACCGCGTTAAAAGAAACGTAACATTTATACACAGGATTCTCAAGACATTCTGGCACCTGCGACCTACATCAAACTAGTTTCGTTCTACGTTGCATTCACTGCAAAACATAGTAAGGTCTTGTACAAAGCAGATGCAAGCTAAGACCTTACTTCATAACCTTAACATAAAGGAAACATGATGTCAGATATGATTTAAAAATAAAAAGATTATTATAATACAAAGATTGAAAATGTGGGCGTTCTATACACTCGACTAGTATGGTAATGGCACACCTATATTTTTTAATGGGGTTTGCAATTTTATTAAAGAAATTATAAAATACAGTTAGACAAAATTTATAACTCAAAGCTAAACAAAGTTTAAGAACTATGCATTTCCTGGGAATTATAGCTTTTATAACAGTTTTCTTCTTCCGGTGTGCGTCGACGAATAACAATAATCTTTTAATAACTTCCATAGTAGTCAAATAGCTAGTCTATTAATTAATATACGTGTGTGTACTATTACTACTATATATATATATATTACTAGCCTGCAATTAATAAAGCGAGAAAGCATTAAAAGGCGCGTGTATCGGTATCTCGTTTCCGCATCTCGACATTTATGCTATAACAGATATGTAATAAACACAATAAATTTCGCAGTTATCTTTTTCAATCACGGTTAAATATTTCTCACGTTGTTTTAAAGAATATTGAACAATATTATTAAAGCAATCGTTTAAATGTAAAATGACTCGAATCAGCGGATGTAAAATGCTAACATTAATCAAGAGTAAATAACAAGAAATTCAAACAAATTTGGCTAACGAATTTGACGAGAAAATTGACGGCAAAGAAAAATAATGATATCAGAAATTAATAAGGTTATTGTTAACAATTAGTTGACAGGTAATTACCAAAAAATATATGCAAGCTTCCTTAATATCCTGCGTTGGACACTTAGTCATTTTAAGATACAGAATTGAACACATGTCATGTTTAAAATTATCTTAATAATTTTATACATGTGCCTGTATAATACAAATGATGTCTGATGGCGAAACTTCCTTTGCAATGTTATATTTAACAAAAAATTCTGGTGACTTAATGTCGTTCTTTTTAACCATTCCTCGAATTCACAACATTTCTAAAAATAACTAATCATAAGAGAAAAAAATATTAAAAAGCCAATACAAACATTTATCATCGTTTCCGCGAGCATAAACAATAGGTTACCATGGCAACGTATTCCCAGATTACAACGGTTAGTTGGCAACTGGACCTGTAATCCAAGAGTTCGTACTAGACCGGCGCCCACGCACTGCGCGGAGCGTAGGCGAGTAATTGTTAGGGTTGATAGATACTCCGCCGAATTGTCAGTCATGATCAAAGACTTACATTTGATTTGGAGGCCGCTTAATGACTATGAATTGTACTGTGTTATGGTTATCATCGTCGAAGTATCCGTCTTTAATAAAATTATTGTTGACGAATCTTTCGAAGAAAATACGATTTACATAATTTTTTAATTGGTAAAATACGTTTTAAATACAAAATAACTAGGTGTGATTCATGCAATATTGATAGCAGTCTTATCCAACTTATCAATTAAACATGCTTGATTCAGACCAACTAACATAACTACTTCAACACAAAACGTCACAAGTAGTCAGAATCATTCCATAGGTTTTTTCCCAAAGGCAAATATGTAATACATTTAGCAATACTGGCAGCCCTACACATAGGCCCATCTGTACTGCCGGCAATAACTCGGCTCATTGTCCAACAGTTTGGGTACGGAACACCTTAGTTTGTTTCAATTCTCCTGACGGCTCGGGATGCTCAAGTTAACAAATCTGACAGACAGCTGTTAAGGGAACCCACGCAGTTGTCTTGATATGATTCGCTACACAAAAACAATAAGGAGGTAAATATAGATGCCCTATAGAAAATGGAAGCTCAATAGGCACATGCTACCCGGGAGCCCATCGCAACTTCAATAATTTAATTGCAGTTATTGAAGCCAGATAGAAAATTCTCCCTTCCTTAATATAAAGTCGATGTAAAATGAGGTTCTGAGCAGTGACACTACCAAGATTTCTTAGTTAGAATCCGATGCGATGAGGTTTTCTTTTATTGATTATTGTACCGATGAAGCCTTACTTACACTATGAATGTATGGCACCTTGACAGTAACCGATGCTAATTGATTTTTAAGCTGATTATTCCGTAGTTAACTTATAAAGAATGTTTCAGGGAACAGGGAAAAGCAAGAATATTTAAATGATCAAAATACCTAAAGTATATCAAGTAATACTATCATTTAATAGACAATTTCATATAAAACGTTAAGCTTAAGATTCGAATCACGTCCATATAAGCGTAACCAATAAATAACGATCGTAACAACACATTATACTTGCAAACGTATCTAAACACAAGCCAGGCCTACATCCAGCCGTCAGCGTCAGTGGACAGTTAATCAACTGCCATTTAAGAAGTAGTTGTAACCTTAACGATATTCAATTAACTAGGCAAGACGGGCTGGAGGAAACGTCCCTCTATTATGACAGCCATGTGGCCTCATGTAGACAACGGGATCCGTGATGAGGGCGTCACTGACGCATTGAAGGCCATCAGACATAACGGGGCAAAGGGGTCCGATTTGGAGCCACTTAAAACAATTGAAAGAGAAATTGTAGATGTCTGCGGCATTACTAAAACGATTTATAAGTAGAAACATGCAGGTTATTATACCATTAATATTGATATTTTTCAGAAAAAGCCAAAGCTCAGACGAATTTTAAGGCAGTATAAAATTTTGTTCCATTTATCATCTCAAATATTATACGGAGGCCACGACAGATGCATGATTCAATTAAACTTCGCGGACACGTCTCACAATTGCCAACCTCATAAAAACTGATCTCATCCTTTTCGGGTCAAGCAAATATTTTTCAACTGGTTTACGACAAGGCAGCAGTATAAAATATTCCATAATTTACGTTGATGCAGCTTTTTATTTTCTGCTGTCACAGGACTTTTTGGACGAAATCCAAATGCATTCGAGGAACACAATTAATTGTGAGTGGCGCTTAAAAAGACAGTATTATTCTTGAGTCACAGATGACGTCACGGTATGGTGTAATCACCGAGAAACTGAATGTGGGATGATATTAATAGGATTGTGTCAGGGACTCGGGAAACACGAGAGGGGTCGTAAACAGAGAGACTTGTTCACAATCTGTCCTCATTACTTTAAATTTTTGAGATTTTGTTTTATATTTTTTTAACTTATACATATATCCGCACCTCGTAGGCCTTGTCATTAAAATATGGAAGTAATTTATTTACCTATTCTAAGCCCTCTTAGCGTCGTTTAATGGTACAAGAAACCAATTGAGAATTTCGCTTGCCTAAAATGTTTGCAAAATAAATGTTACACGGCTAAGGTACAGCTAAGTTTCATATTTTGTCGCTATGCCCGGGGAAGAGGAGCTATTAAGATAGGCATCAGCCTTGAACCATTTTCAGTATAATAAACGGTTCATTAAACAATAACTTAAAGGATCAGGGTAGCCTTTTCTTCCTAAAGGGGCGAAATGGGCCTACCCCTTTACGACAGGCCTTACCTTAAAAAGGGAAGTTGAGATTAAAAGGCTATAGCACGAACTCTATCGATTCTATCGAAAACATTTCTAATGTGAGCGTAATTATAAAAGAGCTTAATGCAATAAATTATGACGTTTCGATAATACTTTTTCGATAACGACCTTTGTGCATGCTCTGAACCCCCTTTCCACATCCTACAAGCTGTTATTGCAACGCGTTAAAACAATATCATGCTATCAGAACCACTAATTAATCTTGCTTAGTAAACACATGTAGTCGTTATCTGCGATCAAGCAGATGAAGGAATCTGTGTCATAGATAAACACAGCTGATTGGGACATCGTGATAATATTGTGCAAAGATATACTGACCTAGTAGGGCGTGGAGTATGTTTACATAGTATATTAAAGCATCTACAATGATAGGGCAAAAAGAGGGCAAACGGTAAAATAGTTAACTGATATTATCTTCTTGGAAAACAACTAGTTATTGTAATTAAAACAACAAACATTTTGCCACGCAATCCGCTTGCGATCACAGTCAGCGCGATGTAATGAAAAAGTCAAACTTTTGAAGTTTTAAGCACTTTAACCTTTAATTTCCCGATGTCCGATTATTACATTACAAATTTAATATCTTATGTAATGTGAAACCTTTTATTAAGTTAGCAGGAGTTATTTGTCATAAGTACAACACACGTAATTATGAAATCCCAACAACCAAAAAGTCATTATTTTTAACTTAATAGCATAACAGGGGTACCTGTGACGAGACAATAAAAGCGTGTGTCATATAAACAAGTGTTTAAATCTAAATAAATAGTCGACAATAACTAAACCAACATCCATTTCAGAGTTAATATTTACAAAAAAACAAAGTAATACCAAAACATATTTAGACAAGATAACGCCGAGAAAAAGCATGAAGATAAGATATCTGGTAAAATGTATACAATGTCAAATGAGTCACAGTTTTATATAGTCTGTGACGCGAGGTAGATAACACACATGCAAATAATATAATTAGTAGGAGCTGTGTGCCGATATCTTCTGAGAACGTTTGTATCTCGTAAACAACTTTTAAAAATAATACGACAGTTCAGTTTATATTCCTTCACCTGCTCAGCTAAGTATTTGCAATCAAATAAAATGGTCCAAAATAAACAGAAATCTAAAGAAAAAAACATACAGAAATCTGCTAAGGAATGAAAAAACAACTTTCTCAGATTCCATACGAAACCTTCAGATACCTCAAACCCGAGAAAACATTCCAAGGTTACAAAAATATTCGCCTCGCTCGGTCATCGACCTCCAAAAGGCAGGAGTTTTGATGGTAGGGTCAACTCAAAATGAACCACATAAGAAAACACAGAAACGTCGTATCTAATCCATTTAAAGTAACTTGCGTGGCGACGAAGGACCCCAAAATGGTCCGTAAATGTATTTTATGACCCCGACGAGGACCTGACATGGTACTTGCAACCCCCGAAACGTGAAAAGACTGCATTATGACCGGTTTGTACAGGGTACAACATTTTGGAATAAGCAGCGCGACTTCTTGAAAGAGATTTACTGAAATAGTACTAATTTTCTCATACAACTCGAAGCAGTTGTTTGGATAAATTTTACAAGACCTAAATGAAGATAAAGCTCGAGTGCCCAACTAATGTAATTATTTTAAAACCCTTAACTGCATAGCAACTAGTGTCTGTGAGAATCAGTATAATTGTTAGGTACAACGAACTTAGTTAATAGTATTTGCGGTCAGATTATCGATATAAAGTCATTTGCGGTCACCGCCCACATTATAAACAGAAGCTCAGGATGGAAAGCAACTTAAGTAGCTTACCTTATTAGAAAAAACTATAAAATTGTTCAATGTTTTAACTATCAGTACTACGGTGTCCAGATTTCCTTTATTCTGTAACTTTTAGCTGTATGAATTAAGATTTCGGCGGTCTACACAAGTTTTGGTACGACAACCAGCTTTGCGATTGAGGAAAACCGCCATTATGGAGCGAGGGTACTGGAGGAATTCGCAAAATCTCGGCGAAAGTTTACTAAGTCAACTTGTGACGTTTATCTCCATTTGTTTTTACTGCATTGTCGCAGTCTCTGTTATCTGCCGCAGAAAATATATCTTTGATTCGAAAATTGTTTGTTCCTTGCACAGATTGCACAGAGGACTTTATAATCGGACTATTGTAGTGGAAAGAGTCTACTCTGGCAAAAAATGCACATTTTACGATGCACCTCTTTTTAAAACAAGACTAACAAGTTTGCAACTAGTAATAAATATCAGGAAAAGCTGTAAAAACAACTTTTATGAAGGTACATCCTATTGAGTATACTTATATAGTACATAGACTGGCGTCACTGCAATCAACACAACTCAAGATTAAATTCAGCAATTGGTGGAGATTTTATCAGCGCAGAAAATAAGTATGAGCATAACACGGTATGAGGTGCTGTTAATTGGAACGGCCATTGTTCACTAATTATGTCAATGTTTTAGTTGAGACGTATGGCGAGTATTTGAGGACAAATTGTTCTGCTCGTTTAATGAATTTATGTTATGAAGAGATTCGTTTGATTGTGATGTATGTCATGAAGATGAGATATTCAGTATGGTTAAATAACTATTTTATCATCGAGACCAAAAAAAATCAAGAAGAACACGAAAAATGAGTTCAAAAAAACGTGGAAAAATAACGGAAAAGGACAAGGCTTGTTTCTTACCGTCAATATTTTATCTAGATATTGGATAGTTAGCTTCGTGTTAAGATTTCAAAGCATTTCCTTTAGATAAACAAACTTTCAAAACCGAATTCCGTATCATCAGTATCTTTCCCTATTCCTTACCAAATCGATATTCGTAATTAAAATTGAACCTTATTTTAATGACTTCCCTCATTTAAACTTACTTCTAACTTATAATGAGATTGATAACTTGTTGTAATTTCCGGATCAAGTTCTCGGTATCATCCGAGAGTTGGGGCGCCTTGGGACGACCGTAGGACTACCGGTGCATCTAAATGACACATAAGCAGTGTAGTACCAGCTATTACCGTTACGAGGCAGGCGAGATAATGAGGGTATATGCACATTACACTGTGGTTATAGCCTATTGGGGAAGACGTGATGGTTAGAGGGTTTAACGCTTCCAGTCCTCTTTAGACTTTAATGATTCGCTAACTGTTGTATATTTATAAGGCTCGTTTTAAGATGCTTGCTGAGGTTTTGCTTGAGAAATAAGAGACTTTTTCTTTAAAATCCTTAAGGCTCAGGTGTTTTAGGTCATTTAAAACAACAATAATCTTTTGGAGTAAGCCGTACGTTACATAAGTACCTATTTGAGGTTCTACAACTTGCAAATCCAGATCAGTCTAACACGGAAATACCCTATTTCTACATAGCTCTTCAAATCGAAAATGTATTCCTGTTCTAAAACTGCCACTACACACATTAGCTTCCATTAACAAAATAAACAGACTTCACTGATCGTATAAACACCAGTATTCCTAATTATTATAGTATTCTAAGCGGTGACCGTTACGGAAGTTTTGAGATGCCAGCTAATGGTGTTCCGTTCGTATTACGAAACAATACTCGCGAACATATAATACATATTAACGAGTACTTTGATATTTTAGTGTTTCCTGTAAGCACTCTCTCTTTATTTCACCGTTGCACCTACAAATCTACTGATGCATTGCAAACCAAAACTAATTAATGAACCATCCATCCGTTTATCACTGAAAATACTTTATTTCTAGACACACAGCCGTTGTTCAGGTCGCAACTTGTAAATAACGCTAAAATAGCGTAATTATTTTCTGTGGCAAGCAAAAAATAGGCATTGTCATTGCACTGACCTACACGGTCGTAGTCAATTACATGAATACATAAAGTTTTTAGGCAAAAACGTTAGGAAATATACAATTACGGTATCACGTTGCACATTATCTAGTTAGATTTATATTTGTTGTAGTTGGTGTGGGATTTTTTTTCGTATTTTAGATCTACATAAGCTTCTAGTATAACTCCTTATAATTCATGTTTGTCTTATTTTTTGAAAAGTGTCTTGTTGTAAGAAAAAGTTTTGCTTTGCCATAACAAATGATGTTATCTTTAACGAGGTGTTATCTTTAATTTACTGATCTATCTAATCTGCTAATCTATCTTTAGTTTCATCATATATTTCATAGTTTTAATTTAATAATGTTATCTTTAATAAGTAGTAAGAATAACTTACTCCTTATTTGATTCGAAACTTTTTTGAGTTCCATCAGATTTATCTCAAATGATTTTAATTACATACGATATTAAATAAAATTATGTTCTCATAGTGTATTACAAGTATGAGGTCAGACAGGAACCGATGACCCAATATTCTCGGAACTCCGAGGAGGTCACCAATACCTACAGCACTATTACTCATAATAAATCATAATCAACTATCATTACTAATTAATCTATTTATAAAAGATTACGTAATTATTCGCTAACTATTAGATATAAAATTACTGTAATATTGGTTAGACCTTCGGTTTGTCGTAAAGATATTTTTCTTTGCCTTTGATATTAGTACAAGTCGATTTTTCTTGAAGCTGTAGATAAAATCAAAAGAAAACTAATGAGATTATTTATTTAATCTGTAGACCGTGGATAATTAGTACAGATATGGGTAATTAGTTGTATAGTAAATGGAATTCCAATTGATAATGCAGAACGGTATAGATTATGCAGGATAAAAAGGTGCCCCCTTGCTGTGACTTCTGCATTAACAAGACTTTTAACGTAGACCATTTAAAAGGGAAATAAGATCTAGGTAAAAAAACATATGGGATCCTACTGCTAACATCGATAAAGTATTTTAATGTAAACTTTAAGAAATACGAAGATTTGTTTTCAATACAAATCATGATGCCATAGGGATCATTTTTCGTAATAACGGTTTTCTAGAAGATCTTAAAAAAAAGACAGAAGTTAAGTCATCATAATCATTAAATTTTCACTCACATAATATTTAGCGATTGCTTTTCAAGTTCTCATCTATGTAGTTAGATTCCAATAAGAAAACTAATAGATAAAGTAATGACACACATATTCCTGGAATGCAAGCACTAGCTTCGAACTCTACAGTTCACTATTAAACATAATTATTGTTTTGTCGAAAAGGAGCAAAAAATGCATGTAGAAAACATTGTTTTTAATGTAACCTCTGTTTGGATAGCCCGATTAAGTCTAGATAGTCCCGAATCTTGATTCATTTTTGCTTATTAACCTGACAATCGATAAAACATGTTAGGGATAACACGTACATATTTTGCCAGGAATTTCGGGGGTTCTCTGATGAGTGAAGCTGCTTTGAGCATTCACTATTTACATGCGAAAGACTGTAGGTACTTTCTTTAGTTGAAAAAGAAGTTCCCCAGTTCCGCTATTTACAATAAGACTTTAGATTGTCGATGAACGAATGGAAATTGGATTGAAATGACGCTATTCGTATTCTCCTAAGCATTTTGCCAACACAATCATTGGAAATTCAGTACGGGGCGGAATACTCACTGTGAATGGCCATGACTCGCAACACTGAGGCACAGACAGCAGAGCCTTAATTTTAGCAGCAGCCTATAGAGTGGTACTGGTAGTATAGAGTGGTACCGCAAAGAAATGTTCAAGCTTAAATGCTTAATTATACATGCTTTATACGCTTCGGCTATGCTATATGTATAATAAAACATCATTACTTAGAATAAAGACCAAACAAAACAACTTCAATCCATTCTACTAGTCTTAATAGGAACATGAGTACCAACAAATTCGTCCGGCGTTCACAAATAGGACCGTTTCACATTAGGTAATCACAAAAACTGTCATGATGTCATCTGAGGTCTGGGGGCTTATCAGAGTGATGTCACCGCATAAAGGTCGAGGCTACACTGATCTTGATTCAGAACGTAGGCAGAATCGTTAAGGTTATTGACTGGAGAAGTTTCTGATAAGGAATGTTTAGGCAGACTGTTACTATTGTTGTTTTGTTATCTCAGTGTTAACGACGTGTAAGTTTTGTTAGATTGACGGGTCACGTATTGTAGAATAACCTTTAGGAAAATCTGTTTCGGCTTTAGTAAGCACTTCGTGCACATTTTTATGCACCTGTTTCGAATATACAAAATGTATATTTCGTTTAAATTTTGGCGGTATAATAAAGTCGCCACGTAATATTTTCGATCGCGCGGCTTTACAGAGAGAAACGTGAAAGATTTGAGTTACAAAACAATATTGGAAGATAGTTCAGACTAGCAATCATATCATGTTTTATGCAAAAAAAAAAAAAAAACAGAAAAAAAAATATTACACTTTTTAGGTACCAGCTTCAATCTAAACAGAGTCAACTTAATTGAATACCATGCATGGAAATAATAGTTTCAAAAGTAAACAAAGTGTTCAAGGGCAGAGCATCATTGACAAGCTATATTATATGAGAATGACATCAGCTAACTGAAGGCTGCACAAATGACAGCATCCTACCTACATATACACATAGCTATATGAATAAGGAAATAAGGTTTTCATGGTATTTTATGGAGATGGAAGTAAAAATTGTTATTATTATGAAACAAATTGATCACACGATGGTATGGAAAGATAAGACCATAATGAGAATAAGTAGTATTGTTTTGTAGTTGACGACTCTTCTTTCAATTACATACAAGTTTCGTAAATTCTAAATAAGTTGAATTAAACTTTGTAGGCCATTGAACAGATACTGTCATGTAATTTAGCTAATGAAGACATATTATGTCTAAATCTTATTGAACTTAAGCACATTCAATACAACACATAATTATAAAATTGATTTAACTTTTGGTTACCAGAAATATGATTATCAAACAGAAATCAGGGTAAATTAAATACTGTTAAACAATTAAATTATCAAATATAGTGTATGTAATTAACCATGATAAAATTATATGGTTGAAACAAATAATTATTTTGATAAATTCCATACATTTTATCCTTGTAATACTTAACCGGTATGTCAAATTTTAAACTTGTTAAACTTGCCAAGTTTAATGAGTTTAAAATGCAATGTTACAATAATACATTACAATGTATAATTACCTAACTATTAATAAATTATTTAATGTTTTTTTAATGAGTGCAATTAAATTAATTATGTCTGATGTCTGTAAACTTTTTGACTCAAAACTCAGGCTTGGGAATTAATAGGAAAATAAAGATAGAAACTTGTGATTTAAGTAAAGATGTGTAATATTTATATTTAAACTCCAACCTAGATTGGTAGCAATGTAAGAGGTCTTTTGTACAGCTTTTTTTAGATCCCTCTGCTGAGGAAAGGACTTCTACACCACTTCATCTTTTGCTTTATATATTAAGTATAGATGCATGTAAATGGCTAGTAAACTGACTATCATCAGAAATAAAAACAAATTAAAGTAACCAATAAAAGAAAACAACAATAACAACACATATCTTGTTATCAGAACATCTGCCAACTGTTAGATGAACCTCCAGTATGTAATTAATTACAAATTAGAGTCCAATTAGCTAACATCCTGTTAATGAGTTCATTAGAATACCTGCTCAATAAGATCAAGATAAGAGTATGGAAGTAGGATATTACAATATTATCTACATTATGCCATATTGCACTTTATGAGCTACAATATTTAATCACTTAGTTTATCAGTGACTCATGAAGTTTCAAAGTATTTCCACAATGTTTAAGATTCGTTAAGTGCTTCTAAAATATTTGTTACCTCCCAAAACATTACCTAGCAGTCTAAATCTACATTTAACTAACTATAAAAGTGCAGTAACGAAGAAACGTGCCAAAGTTGTAAACAGTTTGCGAGTGACGACCTGCCTACTGACCAAAAGTGGGACAACCGGCACCGCGCCCTAGGAACCCCGCCCGCTCTCCGCACAACACATTCCAATAAGAATAAGCCTTTTTATTAAATAAACTCTCCGCAAAACCAACAATAACTTACATGGCAACTAATTTACCCCTCTTACAACAATATTCAAACTTCATAACATTTACAAGAGCGCAGGAAATGTAAAAACAAGCCGTTACCAGCTACGTATGTTCATAAGTTTAAGAAAACGGTAAACTAGTTTTCAATGAGAACTGCATAAAAATTACCTGTTGATCAACAAGATCCCATTAAACACTGCACCGGCGGTTCCGGAGACCTGTAGATTTTGCACTCGATGATTTTTCAGCACGTAAACACAACGGTCTCACAAAAGGGAGAACTGGTAATAACACAACCACGAATCCACCTTTAGACGCACTGTATCACAATACACCTTTTATGTCTGGTGATGAGTTTATTATCTGAATAATTCGTACTCGGACTGTCTACAACAATTTTCATTCATCGCAAGGTGAAATCATTCGAGACGAGTGGCAGTTGGCTGGTGAAGAAACTACGAGCGCGGGCGGCAGGGAGCGCGCGCGTCATCCGCCATATTGGAGGATTACGTCATTTTGTCGTTACTTTTTTTTATGTATGAGTAAGCTTCGAAAACTAGTTTTTCTACCACGTAACGGCTTATTTTGACACAAGTGTCAAATTTTGTACGTGTATCCGAACAAACAACTGAATGTTTCTGTGCCTTCATTCGTTCTTTTTGTTCGTTCTTTTCATGGGTTACCATGTAAGTGTAGAAGTCCCTGAAGTTCGGAAAAATATTTCAAGAGAAAAGTTTCGGCTACGAGGGAAATTCCAATGTATAATTTTAACTAATATCTAAAAGAATTTTTAAATAAAATCATTTCTTCATATAGTTCTATTTCTTCATATTATCTAAGAGTGTTTCTTGTGAGATGACGGCCGATAGGAAGGTATAGAAGAAGATGACATGTTGCGCCGACCCCAAATAAAATAATTGGGATAAGGGCAGGGGAATGATGATTCTTCATATTCATGTTTTCGAGTTATAAAATTAAGTGTAGTAGGGAAATAAGTCAAATTTTAAAACGTTTAAAGTAGTCATTGTAATATAGTAATAATTGATAACTTTTCAGTGATTCCAATTGTTTTGACAGACTTATTTTTACGTGTGTCGATATTCCTCACTTTGCAGGGAGTCATTTGCTTTCATTTATGGAGACTTAATTAAAAAACTGGTAACCCTTTCTCGTAAACAAAATGTCATCAAAATTGATAAGAATTTCTGTGTTAGCTGTCACAAATACTTAGTAATAAATGAGATTTATTAAACAATAATTGAAAATTGGTCAATACCTTGCTCATTAAATAGTAACCAAGTACTTGTGCTAGTCCAGAAACAAACTTCGAAAATGCAAGGTGTGTCTCGTGTTTTCTTTAATCAGTCGATCGATATCTTTGTTTTCATATTTTCATGCTATTAGTCATTATTTTCAGACACAAGACCTGAGTTATACGAAGAAGTAAAGCTTTACAGAAATGCTAGGGAACGTGAAAAGTAAGTAAACTACTTATATTGCAACTGTTATTCTACACTACACTTTTCAACATAATTATTGTTTACCATTGTCCATTGTCTTAAAAAAAAACATTATAATGTCAATGCTCTTTTATATCAACAATATACTATGCATAATAAAAAAAATACGTAATTTTTATTTAGTCAATTTTAACTTAAAAACTTGTAACACTAACTTACAGGCATGACAATATGGCAGAGCTGTATGCTGTGGTCAGCACGCTACAGCACCTAGAGAAGGCGTACATGAGGGACTGTGTGCGCGCCCAGGAGTACACAGCAGCATGCAGCAGGCTGCTGGTGCAGTACCGAGTGGCCTTCAAACAAGTTCAGGCTGACGAGTTCCCTAACATTGAGGCTTTTGTGGCTAAATATAGGGTGAGGATATATAATTTTGTTGGTTTTTCTTCCTAACATTCACAACTGCGTATTATAAACCAAACTGATAACCAAAATAAATATGAAATAAATAATACAATTACAAAATGCATCTAATTCAATGTACTTAAAGTTATAGAAGATACAAATCAATCAAAGATTTTGAAATTCTTGGAAACCAATTTGTTCAGAGAACTCCAAGAAATCGCGGAATGACAGAAATTTGAAAAATGGGAATCGTAAATAGTAAGGATTTCATATCTAGGAGAAAAGTGGATGAAGCAACAAGCAACTCCAGGAGGAGCAATGATGGGCATGTGTATCAGGCTAACTTATTGCCTATGCATATCAGAATTATCAGAAGATTACATATTAAAACAGTCGCTGGAATCTACACCTGCAACTATGTGCATAATAATTGAATCTTTGAAACCCTAGTTCACATAAATACTTAGACCTTTGTTTAGACCTAGCTACCGCATTAGGTTAAGTAACCTGTAATGGTAGATTAGTGTGATTATTAAATAAATAAATAAATAAATAATATTAGTTGTTGGCGTACTATACCATTACTGAGAAAATTGAGAATTAAAATAAAAGAAAATTACGTATTTGGTAATAGGTAAATTAAATTCTCTGTATGTATTAGTCATCTTACTGACTAATGTTACATGGAAGTATTTTTTTCTACTAGTGAACTACTATGCATATAGTAAAGAGCTGAAGTCTGACCTTATATTAATGTATAAATCAAGTTCAAAAGGTTGTTCTTAATGAGAATTTTTATAACTGCCCTCTTAATTACCCGTACACACACAGTATAAGACCTTTGGAACATTTGTAAATGTTCCAGCTGGACTGTCCCGCTGCCCTGGAGAGGATAAGAGAGAACAAACCAAACCTAATCAAAGATGACAAAGGAAATACAAACAAGTACATTGCCGAGATTGTGTCTGTGAGTATGTTTTTTTTTTTTTTTTTTTTAATCAAAAATTGTTTATTCTTTAACATAACCTTTTACATTCAGTCTTACATAGAGACCTCCTTTTAAGTAAGCATATACCTGTGTTAGGAGGCCCCGCTCTTCAAACTATAAGGAAACTTGGTAAAAGTTGTGTACAAAGAATAATATTTGTAAATACAATCAAAAATTTTTTCAGCCATTACATTCAGTAAATGTAGCCTATCAAGGTCTACTGCTAGACATAGACTTCCCCAAGTTGTACTGCTAAATAGGAATATAATAACATGTATATAAAATTGAAATATATCTAGATACACTGAATGGGAATTTTGCATGAAGATTTACTTGAGCATTTTTTTTTTAGCAGTTTATATTCATATTTTTTATTGTTCAGATAACTGAAGAAATACTTGTCTAATATACTTTAGGTTACCTTAACACTTTTTATAACCATTCATCACTATACTAAAACTTTCCTGGACTTCCCAGCTGTTCATAACCCTGATGGACAAGCTTCGCCTGGAGTTCCGCGCCATGGACATGATCCAGCCGGAGCTGCGCGACCTCCGCGACACCATGGACCGCCTGCTCATGCTGCCCGAGGACTTCGAGGGCAAGATCAAGGTACCTACATGATGCAATATCATAGTTTTGTCTTTAAAAGACAACTCCCGAAGTAAGGAATTTAATCCTTGTGCCGCGGGAGGTTTACAAACATACAACTCACATGCACAAAGACACCCAGACTCGGAACAAGCATTCGTGCATCACACAAATGCTTGTCCTACGCGGGGATCGAACCCGCGACACGACGCGCCGTTAGTTTGGCGTGGTCACCTCAACCACTCGGCTATCCGTGCAGTCAAGTGTAAATGTATGTATGTGAGATTGACACGTCTCACATACATTGTCATGACATAAAGCCCTTCTTTTTGTTGTTTCAAAGCGACATCCATACTAACAATTTTTCAAGCATTAGTGGATAATATAAACTCGCAACACGTCGCGCCCAGTGGGTATCAGCATGGTGACCACTCATGTTTCACTCGGCTATCCATACAGGCAGTTGGTTATGATTGATATTATGAACTATTGTTGAGCCTTGAAATCTTTTAAGCTGGTTGAATACTTTTATAAAGTAGATTAAGTGTTTCTATGCTCTCGTGGCAAAACATAAGCTTAAATTTAAAATATACCATCTTGCAGGCCTATATATGTAAACTCTTGAATATAATAATTAATATAATAAAGTAAGTTTCTTATAAATGTATTGATCCTTACACAAATTTACCATATCGTCGATGTAAACAGAAAGTAAAGCTACTGTGTATTTATGTTTTCAGGTACAAGAATGGGTGGACAAGTTATCAGAGATGTCGGCATCGGACGAGCTGTCGGAGAGTCAGGTGCGGCAGCTGCTGTTCGACCTGGAGACCTCCTACGGAGCCTTCAACAAGTTCCTGCACAAGGACTGAGCTAGCGTGATAGGTATATAGATATACATTTAAAAATACGATCTCTTTCCTGTCACGGGATAACTTCATGGGAAGAGACCCGGCCCTTTTTAAAGGCGTCACGGGGACACAGGTCCAACATGCAGAGGCATTGTTGGATTACTATCATAATACTTCTTACGTAAAGGAGTTGAAACATGGGTAGATTTTTTTCCAAATTGTCGAGATTTGTGGATTACGACACGATAATTTGAGTAACATCAGTCTTACCCAATTTGCTGTAAAACCATTATTCACATAGGTATTGCCATTATCAATGAATTTTAGATTTTATCAAAATCGAAAATTTTGACATGCAGTATGTAATTAAAGGCCATTCTGCTGCCGGTCCCCTACAGTAAATGTACCCAGGACAAAATGTTTGTGCTATGAGCATGTTTTTTTCTGTGTCTTGATGTAATTTATCAATTACATGTATAAAAACGTATGTATTTCTGGAAATATAAACTTTGAAACTAGATGGCGTTGCATGAGTTTTGTGGAAAAATCAAAGAACCTTTTATTCGAAATCCCTAATATATATATTCTTTTCAGATGAGACCTGGCTCAAACTGTATATAGTTCATCACTGCGTTATGTACGTTGCTATAATATATGTATATCCCAAATTGATTATATAATGTACGGTTAAACACATTTATCTTGCATAAAAACAATATACCAGTAGAGTGATGTTTAGAATCTCTAAATAAATTACTAAAATAGAACAAATTTGTTTTCTAAAAGATCTAGTAATTAGATACAGCAGATTTCAAATTATAATGTAACATGGTAAAAACACTAAAAACACTTAAAATGTATGCTGAGTATTATGGGGTAAATTTTTATTATTTCATCTATGAAATAAAAACTCATCAGAAATCTTTTAAAATCTCACAAACAGAAGTGAACCTTATTGTTAAGGTAGTAAAATTAAAAATCGTGGCATAGTAATGGATACTACAGAGTAAAGATGATCATATCTTTGCTTTGTTTTTTTTTTGTTAAGTCTATCTATAAGGAATCCTCGGTGTCGCTAATTCGACTCGCTTTGACTGGGTTTTTTCAGCCTGTCTTTTTGTTTTCGGTAACCATTGCAACGGATAGATGTTTCTAAGATCGTAGCTAATTCTATGAAATTTAATTCAAGAAGTTTTTGTGACTGAAGATATTTTCGATCTGCTGGGTTAATTGAAAATTTCAGGTGGGTTATTATGGGTGGTTTACCCCATTTTACCACATAATTCATTGTTTTCTTAAAAATTTTGATAAATTTTATCTTTGTATACGAAACTTTGCTCACGAACATCACTTGAAAAAAAAAACAACTTGTGAACAAAAAAGTATTTTGTGTCAGCCATTTGCAATTTTAAGCAAGTTATTGTTTTAAACTCACTACGTTATTATTAGATGTTATGAACCTATTATATCATTATATTTAAGCGAATTTATTACGAATAAATTTTATATTCCACCATGTTTTTTTTTTTATTTACATAAAAAATAGCAAGCGTTGCTGCCTATAGTTCCGATCTGGTTTATAAGATTACTTAAAAATGTAAAATACATTTTCTTATTTTTTTTTACGTAGGTAGGCTACGTACAAGAACGAACGGCACGATTTAAAATATGACGTCACTGCATGGCATATTAAACGCAGGCGCGTGACGTCATTAAAACCTTGTGAACGTTTCTTTAGTTTATACGTAACTATTATAAATAAATAAACTATTCGAAGTACAATAAAATTGTTTTTGAAAAGCGATAGTACGTGCGTGTTTCAGTGAATGTTGCGGAAACTACGCAATTAAATTTTGATTGGTAAAAAGTTATTGACAAGAACTAGGTAGCTTTAGGTTTCACATAATATAACTTTGGAATTGAATTGCGTCGACTACGTAACAGGAAATTAATAACCAAAACGTTAGTACAGCTATTAAAATTGTGAACAATAATACATAGAACAATAAACCAAAGTTATCTCGAATAGAGTCTATTCTAGTTTAATTTTTTGGAAAAACAAATAACATTGATTGGAAACTAACAAAAATATTTTACTTGCTATCGTTGTAGTTTATAATATCAAAAAATAATAATCTAAGAATGTGAATAAAATGACCATAATTTTCGTTTTCATAATTATATTCCTTTAATTTACACATTGTTCTAAATTTGACAATTTTTTATCTAATTAAAGTAAAATTGAATGAATAAAGTTTAAAAATGAAATCTCTATGTAATTTGTATCTACCGCTGTTATGTCTGCTGATGATTCATTTACAGGAGGTGAGAGAATTTCCTTAATTATATATAGAATATTCTGAACGACAAAGCCCAAGCAATATATTAACTACGACGGTCAATAAGGATAGCATATGTAAGCGAAAACTTTAGTAAATCTTTTGCTAGAAAAATATATGTTCTCCACAATGTTTATAGAAATCGCTCAATCTTCGAATCTGTAAAATAAACGTGCGTTCGTTTTTTTCTAGTGTACTAACACAAATAATGCATTCCAAAAAATGGACAAGAAATATTATCTGGTTGCGGAAGCTTACAACATGGCCAAAAACCTCTTCAACCAAGGCCGGGCCAACTACGTCAGTCTGAAGAGCAAATCATTGAAAACTATTGACACCTTTCTAGATTTGGTCTACATTATGAACGAGGAAATGTCCAAAGAACTTCGGAGCGCGGTTCTGAAGTTCTATAAAGTCAAATATTTACATGATTTCACCAATTATATCATTAGTATGGAAGAGGTAAGATTTCTTGTCGCTTGGAGCAATTCCCAGTTTAGCAACCCGAGAGTGCCAGCCATGGCGTATATTCAAACAGATGCTTCAAAAAGTTTGGATTTGAAATTGACCCCTTAGAGGACATTTGCTTAATTGTATGTATCGGTTATACTGCAGACTGAGTCATTCTACTTAGATCAGCAGGTGTTACTTTATATTGATAGAACATGACCTTACTCAGGCCAAATAAAGCTAAAATCACTCTCTCATAACTTAATACCGTAATAAATATTGTATTTTTTCCACGTATGGCAAATATTCAATGTCCCACTTGTCCGTCTTCGGAAGAGGAGAAGAATGGGCATTAAGCATCCACTTGTCTCAAAGAGCTTCGATACGCGTACAGCGTGCAATGTTGTTTGTATCCCAAAATTCCCTCAGATGATTGAAATAGTGGAGCACTGTCTGATAGACCCTATGGAGAAGTTGGAACAGATTCGCACACAATTCCATGGAGTGATCAAGAACTTCCAAGATGTGAGGAACTTCGACTCTGTCAACAAATGCCATAAAGAGTTGCCGGATGAGGTCGCCGCCGCACACTGTTTGCTACATCAAGCTGTTCTGTGAGTATGGGAATGATTAGAAAATAAGGCTAAATGGTGTCACAACTTATTTTCTAATTAATCTCCTAGTTATCCTCAAATTATCCTAACTTACTGGTAACACAACAACGTGGCGGTGTTGCACGTACTTAGTTGTTGTTACAGGTTTCGTTGGAATTATAATAACCACTTCGGTGTAATGAAAAAAAATATCGTAGGTCTTAGCCATAGTTCAGTTGGACTGATTCACTAAGATTTTCATAATGAATTTGACTAGGTAAGTAGTTAGGTAGATTTTTTGTTTGATTAAAAACTTTTTACAGGTTTAACGAGACTATGCAAGAAAGCTTAGTGACTATAGTAGAAATTAAAACAAGGCAACATGCGCAAGACATGAATTCCTCTCTGTACAACGTTCAGATGTGCATCAACAACTTCGTACCGAAGTTCTTTGAGCAACTGATGCTGGATGCCTACACCGAGAAGTGTGGCTACCTGCGAGTAGTCAATGCTTCGATTGCAGATCTGATCAGGGACAAATGGAGGGGCAATGATACCGTGTTCCCAGAGAAATGGAGCCCTCTCGTCCGGCTTTTGAAGGAGAAGTAAGTTCCTATCTCTGTCTTTGTCTTATGCTATTATATCATTTTTTTTTTGTTTCTTGTGTTATCTTGTCTTAAGCACAAAATTCTTTAGACAATCTCATACAAGGTTTGTTTCAGAACGAAGCAGCCCAGCAGTGTTCTAGAAGAGCCGTTACATTTAACTTTGTTTGCAGCAAACTTATCATCACAGGATATAGTTAGAACATTATATTAAAATTAATTATTTATCTATTAAAAATTATTCAGCTATATAACGCTAGATGTAGGCCGATGATCTAAGGGTAAAGAGTGGCAGTATTAAAAAGTAAAATACACATCGTGTCCTATAACTTTTCAAGCACCCTCTGTATTATTAACTTATCAAAGTCTAACAAAAGACAGCTATAATAAAAGTATAATAAAGTATTATGCGTTTAGTCATTGAAAATACCTGCTTTTATTATGTGTTAATGTAGTTGAATAATTTGCTGTTCTCGTATGCTTATCGTAATGAAATAAAGCACGTTTAATTCGTGTGTATTCGTTTTAATTGGATATCCTCCTACGCCGGTGATAACGAACAAGGAAATTTGTATGAGAAATATTACTGCAGCATATTTTAATATTAATATAACGTTAGCAGCACGAGAACGTTACAGCACTCCTCTATTTATATTTATTTGTGTGTCACGACCTTTGATTGGCTATGATAATACATAATCTGTTTTGTGGTCACATCGACATTGACATATGAAATTAAAAAAAAAACATCACTGTCAAAAAAACGCGCGGTTATTGTTTGTTATTGAATCATGTTTCGGTGATTTTGAGTATTTTCTAAATCGAATAAATTCTTTAAAATAGGCTACAATGACTAAAACAGTGCGTGGATTATTGCAAAATGTGCGTTCGTTCGACGAAACAGATCGTATGCCAGACAAAATTAGTGTTACGAATTTGGATATTATTATGTATGTGGTTGCCATTGTTGGGCATTTCGTGGACTTAGGATTGGATATCAACGTTGCTGTGAGGTACTCTCTAGCACGGAAGATGACGGAGTTCGGGTGGACGCTGGCGTTCATCCTGATCCCTGCGTTTGTCAACACAGCTGTCTCCCTCAGAATGTAAGTGCCCGTCTATCTTTGTTTGATCACAACAGGATAAGTTATGACCGATAAGGCGTGTGTTTATCAACAAACGTTAATATGTTATCTCTTGCTAAACTTTTCTAACAAAAAAAATATTTGCTGTGTTTGGAGATAATGTTGAAAGAATAATAATGGACATTCAACAAGTAGTCAACAGGCTATTTATAAAAGTATATATTATAACGCTTATTAGCACACATTTTGTCACAATCATTAAATTGTTTAAGATAAGACAGAATTGTCGTAATGACCATTACTGCATTTCTCCATTCATACTCTTAGCCCAACAAGCACTTAAATACCCAATGTTTTCTACTATAAGTGACCATCATGCCTAAATCAATAATTCTCCTGTAGTTTCATATCTAATCAACCCATTTGTAATTGTTTGCAGGTATTCCTTGGATAAGCAACAGGACTCCTTGTCAAATGAGTTCACAAAACGCAAGTGGCTTCAAATCTTCATTCTAGTGCTGCAGATGGCCCCCATATTGAGATTTGCTGATGCTTTAATGTAGGTGTCATTAATTACTATTTTCTATATTAATAAGTAAAAGAAACTTATTTATTTAAACTTTTATCCCTTCCTTTGTCTCCTGATTGCCCCCTAATTGTTATTGGCATGGTCAAAAGCTAACTTGTACCTAGTGATATGTGGCAAGTGAAAGAAGGCATCTGTGCGATGGCCAAAAACATGCAACAATAATTATTGTGCTTTGCACGGATGATTTTGAATGATTAGTATTTGAAGGACATCATCTTATTTTAATGTAATAAAAATAAGATGTTAACTCATCCTACTCTAAACTTTGATTCTTTAACCATTCTAGTTCATTCTAGTAAATAATATAATAAATGTAGCTTCAATATTATTATCAACCCCTATTATAATCCTAACCCTCAGTTACGCCATAAAGTCTCGCCGCGCGGAACGCAAGCAGGACCCGGCGACGCAGCGGGTGTACTACGGGCTGATGCTGAAGGAGGACGCGGACGCGGCGCTGCTGCGGATCTTCGAGTGCTTCCTGGAGGCCGCGCCGCAGCAGGTGCTGCAGACCAGCCTGCTGCTCAGGGCCAACCATGAGTTCGCTGGTATTCCATGTTTTATCTTATTTCTTACAAACATATTAAAAAGAATTACTCTTAGTCATGGGTTGCTTTGAAGACATGTAAATGTCATGCACTTACATTCTGACTTAGAACAAGTGTTCAATGTTCATTTGACGTTATTAGTTTTATACCATAGTTTGCTCATCATAGTGTTAGCAAATTAGGAGAACCATGTCATGTATTGTTTAAAAGAAAACCCTTGCATATTATATTTTCACATAACACTATTTTGAAAAATCGGACTAAATAATCTCTATGAAAACACTAGCTTTGTTATTGGTTGCAAAAGGTACTAGATATAGGTATTAGACGATATTAGTTTACTTTAATACATTTTTTTGTTCCAAAATTGGTTCACCCATTTCAGGGACCTTCGCCTATTGATGCTGCTCATGCTTTTAAAGTTGTATAAAAAGACCATCAGACAAAACTACTCAACATTATAACCCCTTCCTCTGTATTCCAGTGCACCAGGTGCTATCAATAGCGTCCTCCATCATCGGCATGGGCTGGTGTCTGGCGGCGTACCAGCGCGCGGTGCGCTACGACCAGCAGGACAAGAACAACATGAGCTGGTCCGGGACCATCCTGCAGACGGTCTGGCATTTTCTTGTTACTTGTGAGTATCATCATATTGACTTTGATATATGCGTTATAGTCCAGTCAAAATAGACATTTGACTTAGCCAAAATTCGCATAGAGCTGAAAATTGGCGGAGACGTTAAATACATAATTATAAAGAAAATATCAAAAGTCCCCTTCGATCCCACTTCTGCAAAAAAAAATATTCAAGGTCAAACATGCAAAATTAAGGTTTTTTCCATTTTTCTCCAAAACGGTAAGTTTTATCGTAAAATAATACAGACAAAAGTTGTAGATCATACAATTCTCTACAAAAATGGTTCAGTCACTTTTTCTCTTACGACTCACCATTCGTGAGATATTGCGGTTTTAATCATTAATATTTTACATAAATGCATATTTTACGTAATATGCACAAATTTCCGCACCACCTATGGGGTAATGTACTCGGCGCATTTTTTTTAACGTGGTTTCCCCAGTAGGTATAGTCCACGATCTATTTTAATAAAGAAAATTTGATCAGATTGTATCCTATTGATTGAAAAAATATGTACAAAGTATGTACAAAGTATGTACATTTATATCAGCATTGTCTGCAACATACTGAACGAATGTGCCAGTTTCTGGTGGCAAAATATACGGTGGACGATGCAGAACGGCTGCTGCCTCATACATTATAGTATCATTATATGATGCACATAATCCGAAAGACGAAAAAATCTGTATAAGACGTTTTGATCCAAATCGTCGATGAAAAAAAACTGATAAACCCAATTGCAATCTTGATTTGAAAGACCTAGGTCGAACAGCAGTAATTATACAGTGGCTGATAGTTGTACATATTAATTTTAGATGATCTAATTTAAATCGTCGATTTTTTAAAATTACCTGCTCCAAAAAATAAGTCAATGACTCTGGAATATCGCTGTCAATATTTTCAAACATTTGACTCGGCGGGGGATAATTATCATTATTAATCACTACAGATTGAATATCCTCTCGAATAATTGCTGCGGCAGCTTTCAGTATTCTTAATCGTTCTTCGTTTATATTTTGTTTTTTATTTTCATACCAAGCTTTATTGAGAATATCGTACTGATTGTCAATAAAACAGATAATTGTTAAACTCCCTTTTTTCTCAGTTATAATAATTTTATCACCATACTTTAACTTTAATCTTCTTTTAATTGTTTTATTATCTATAGTTGGATTTTTGCTTATGTCTTTTAATTCTTGCAATGAAAATTGACAATCATCACTATTTTCAATGTATTGAAATATTCCCTCCATCGCCAAGTTCACTGAATCATCTTCGGGACGTCCGACTTTACATTTTGTAGTAGGCCTCAGAAATATATTATAACAATTATTGTGGTACTTAGCTTCAGCAGCAACTAAGTCAAATTCATACTCAATGCGGGCAATAACAGCTTTTGCTACGTCATCAGAACGAGTCCGAGCTACCTTTAAAATGGAATCTTTAAATTCAAGTGTAGATACATTATATATTTTACGACGAACATTTTGCGCTTTCTTCTTTTCAGCTTCTTCATTTGCTTCATCGCCGCAAAATAAACAATATCTTTTAAAGTTGAAATCTGGCTCACTTACTCGTGCTCTAGTATGAGGTGGACTTATCGTGGATGTACTACCTTGTTCTGTCTCGCGCTGTCTTTTAGCTGAAACAATACTACTCTTTCGAGTGTACATTTTACGACACTGCACGTGGACTGTCACAGATTGCTTGTCTTTCAAGTATTCAAAAAACTTATCATTTCTTTCAACACTTGCATCAATCAAAGTCTTCATTCCACGATCCACAACAACAACTTCACTTTCTTCCAAAGGTTTATCACAAATGAAACAAACTTCTGACATTTTGTTAAAATTATTTAACAGCACAAATTAAAATCGAAAATATTACCAAAAAGCAAGTCTGCTCACGTTACCGACGAAGGGAATTAGGGACTGACTGTATAGTCTATTATTTTAAAATATTCATTCAATTTAAACAAGTTTTATATTGTGTATAACACAAACCAATAATTTCTTATTTTCATTTATATTGAACGTCCGATGACGCGTACAGGCTGCATTTTAGTGCATATTATGTAAAATATGAATTTTCTAATGATTAAAACCGCGATATCTCACGAATGGTGAGTCTTAAGAGAAAAAGTGACTGAACCATTTTTGTAGAGAATTGTATGATCTACAACTTTTGTCTGTATTATTTTACGATAAAACTTACCGTTTTGGAGAAAAATGGAAAAAACCTTAATTTTGCATGTTTGACCTTGAATATTTTTTTTTGCAGAAGTGGGATCGATGGGGACTTTTGATATTTTCTTTATAATGATGTATTTAACGTCTCTGCCAATTTTCAGCTCTATGCGAATTTTGGCTAAGTTATGACTTTATTTTGTTTATTTTGACTGGACTATTACTTAATAATATAATGTGGGAAGCACTTCAACATTAATCACGTATTTTATAATGTCCCCAAAGAAACAAACCGTACATTTGCGTGTTGGATTTGAGCTTAAAGTTATAAACAAAAAAACAAGTTTGTCGCACGGAAGTCGCCCAAATATTTATTTTGATTAGTTAAGAAATACATCATCCATGCCAAACAGAGGATTTTTTTTGTGTAAATATCGCAATGAAGACTTAATGTCCTGAACTCAATAATTCCTAAAGTATATCATTACCTACTATTGCCCATGTTCCAGTGAGCCGCATCATCTCAATAGCGACCATCGCGTACCTGTTCCCACACTGGACGGTCGTGGCCTGCGCGCTGCACATCCTGCTCACCGCCTCCCTCATCCAGATTTTCGACCGCAATCCGTTCTGCTCGCACAACCGCCTCGCCGATGTCGCCTTCTCTTTCGCACTCGGAGGAGTCTACCTCTTCACGTACATACTCCCCGTTGAGGGCAGGACCAGGTATCGCTATCTAATCTTCTACAGTTTTTGTTTCATACAAAATGTCACGTGTGGTGTTCTTTGGTATCTGTATGCGAGTGATGATATGAGGACTTCGATTTACTTTTTGCCTGTCCTAGCGTTTACTGTGATACCCTATGTCTTAGGGTTGGTGGTTATGGTCATTTATTACAGGTTCTTCCACCCGAAAGTCAGTAAAAGTGGATTTAGTGTATCTTTTTCTAGTAGCAAATGTAGGAACGATAATGTTGAGTCATGATATCGCTGTTTTGTGAAATTGATGCATTATTAGTAATGGCAATTCTGTCTAGCTTTTTCTGGTTAGATTTCAATATAATCTGTTCAAAAGTACAACAATAATTATCATCTTTTTCGCATTTATTCAAAATTGCTTTGTTTTAAAACGATATGCAAATCCACTGTGACAAACAATATCTGTTTCCCAAATATTATGAGCGTGTCATATTAAAATGCTCAACGAGATCTGAACCATTGAGATATCCTTAATTATATGTTTATTATGAATCTTTTTAAGTTGCTTCTACCTCTCTGAATATCGTTTATGTTAACTTTTTTGTTTATATTATTGGATAAACAGACTTATGTATTACATAATTATTGTATATGTAAAAGACAAGATATTTTGTCGCCCTGCACAAGTTACACTGCCGCTCGATATTAATAACGAGTTCTATATATGAAACGATCGAATACATAGACCAAAAAATTTAGACGTCTTACGTGGTCTTTGCGCTTATAAATACGCGATAGTGCCAATATTCAAACAAGGTGCTCATTCTTTTAATCTGTTTAACGGTTATTAGCCAAGGTATAAAGAGTACGGTATTTAGCAAATATGCACTGTCTATTCTAATAAGTTTCTTTTAAAAGTTGTCAGACATAGTAATAAACGCGCAAAGTGCTATTTACGGTCATAAATCACGTTTATTTTGAAATACTCGATTATTTTTGCGTATTCTACATCCGACATCATTTTTGGTCTATACGCGAATGTATATAAATGATAGTGATCAAATTAAATATAAGCAATAAGTGTTACCTAAATGTTAGTTAAGGAATGTGTATCATTAAACCAATGTTTTAAATACTCAAACAGAATTGTATCTTTATTTTTATACCTTTTATAACGAACAAAATGATATATTTTATGTATTATTGTAGGTATAAGTAATAGTAATAGGAATTGCTAGAAAACTTTAGGTTCAATCTTGTAAGTGTCAAAACAATGGTGTTCTTTTTTCATATTAATATCTCAAAATATTGTATTCAGCCAGTTTTAATCTCAAATGGTTTAAATATATTTTTGAAACACTTAAGTACCAATGTACAGCCTAGTTTGTGTTTTTCTCAATTAAAGTAGATTATTATAAAAATAGGTGCTTCCAACAGCATGATACTAAAGACTGGGTAGTAATAAGTTTATATGAGATTTCAAGAACATTTTGCTGTTGATTTAAAGATATTCGATATTTTTTGTACCACTTTTACCTATAACACATATTTTTGTATGTACTTAATTCTCTAAATTACTGGTGATATTGGTAATAAATATACTGTATCGTTTATTTAACTGTAATAGTATTAATAAATTATTTTTTATAAATTAGTTGTTTAATTGTCTTTGCCTCAATAATAGCCTTCAATATCAATTTTTGCTAATTGATTTGACATGTTTACGTTAATTATTATTCAAATAAAGTGGTTGGTTTACTGGTGCTGCCGCGACCGGTGCGTGTTGATTTGCTAGGCACTGGTCAAAACACCCCATTGGTGGAGGACCCCGCCTTACCAAAAAGGGGTATTTCGTGGTGATGGACGTTTTTGTCCGCATTTAGGCTGCATTTTTCCCAACATGCGTAGGAATTTGTGGGCGCTTAGTTTAGCCAAGAAACAGGGTATTAAAAACAAAAAAGAAATACATTAACAAGGTATTGGAACATAAGTTAAGTTCCTTGTTTAATATTAACTTAAAATACACATTACTTCATTAATAATAACAGTTACCAAATAAACGGCGCGCGCTCCCTCAGTATTCTTAACCCAAACCTGTTCCATTCGCTCTGATTAATCCACAACTCTATCGCGGACTCCAAGCAGGACATGACCGCAGCCCCCTTCCACACTGTACTAGCAGGGTCTATGTCCTTTGGCGACGTCACAATCTCCAGCTGCTCAGTCTTATACGTGTACGGAATTTGTAAAGCTAAGCGATTCTGCAGCCATAAGTTTAGTCCGTGGACTTTAACTCCTCCACCAACAATTAGTATATTGCTATACATCTTTCGTTTTAATTCTTCGTTGGGACATCGGTCTATGCTCTGGAGTATTGCAGCATCAAGGGCTAGAACTTGTCCAGGTGCTAGAGATACTACATCCCCAGGTCCTCCTTCTAAAGTATCCACAACAATGTCTTCATCAGGATTTGTTGCTGGTTGAGCTTCATTTGTTGCTTCGAACTGTTGGCTCTCATTGGCAGATGGATCAGCCGTCTCTCGCTTCCTCCCCGTTTCTCTCAGAAACTCAGCATCAAAAGGATCTTCAGGATCACTTGGTTGACGATTCTGAATCTTTGTTGACTTAGAACCTGTTATCTTGAGCAAGTCTGTGTAGAACATAGACAGAGGTGATATAATACACTCATCACCAACTTGTAAAGTGTATTTGTTGATAACATCGCCAGGGTGATCAACAAAGAATGTCTTTTCTTGAGGACCGCAAACATCAAGGTTGACATGACAGAAGTTTTCATACAAATTCCTCATCAGTATCACATCTCTTGGTATATTTTCATTCCAATTTTTATAAGGAAATGCACTCTTGTGAAACATCCAAGATAAAGCTTGGCAGACATCTCCAGCTCCGTAGTCCATCCGTAACCGAGTTGTCTTGTGTGATATGCCATCCTCAACACATGATATTGCAGTTTTCTGGTCTCCAATATCTACCACACATGCTGAACCTATACCAGCACCGAAGGTAGCTCCAACACTTTCCTGAACAAAGAAGCAGTGACCAAAACCTAGATCCTTCAATAACAATGACATTAAATACTTCAAATGGCCTCTGGAGTACAAATCAGGTATTAGTAATACACATCTGTATTTAACTAGTTCCATTAATGGTATTCCAAGTTTATACTCAATGATAGAACTCCATATAGTGTAGAGGTCATTGAGAACAGAAGATATTGAGCCACCAACTTCAGTGTGTATGTTGAAGTCTCCTCTGCGGTATGGGAAGTGTATGTTGTACGGTAGTTCTGGGTCAATGTCAAGCACTAGGTCGCCGATGATGATGTCACACTGCACCTGCGGCCAGGGATCGCCGTCATTAACGCATTCTGGGAGAGAGCGACGATTAAACGCTGCGATTTGTTGCGGTGGTGTCGCATATCGCCTCGCACCGTTTGACTGCACACACGATTGTAACGTATGAGATATTTGTAGCCGACACTCTTCCAATTCTTCTATTAATTCCTTTGTTTTTGGTACACTCGGTGGGATAAAAGAATCTCGGTAGATTTTACCGCCGGGACGACGTTTTCTTGCTATGCAGTGTAGTTGCTTGACTGGTAATAGATCTGAAGCTCGTCCTATTCTTACATAGTGAGATCCAGGGTGGATAACAATAATCCTGTTGGAAGGGAACTGCTGGAAGTGCTCCGGACCCGGTTCATACGCTGGCACACTCATTTGCACGTTTGTTAACGAATATGGCAGTTAATTATTTAGGTAGAACGCATCAATTTCATCTAAAGTGATTTTTCGCAATAGTTCATACAGTAATCACTGTCAGGTTTATGGATTTTTCACAAATTGTTAGACTGAGTATAGTTGTAAACATAACCTCTTCCTTTAGTGACATTTGAATTCAGCTGGTTTGCTGAGATCTGTGGTTTGTGAAGAAACGTTCGGAATCACCCCAAAATGAAGACGTTAGACTAGAAAATCTCTTAAAGAAATGATTTTCTTACCACCTTAAACTAAAATAACTAGACTCTAATAAACTACTATTTTGTTGGACAGTTTTATTAGCTCAGTCTACTTATATCAAATAAAGTTAAATAGGATAATCAAAATGAACTAAAATGTGTACAATGTCATTACACCAGTTGTCATTCTCAGAGCACAAATGTCATTCAGTGTCGTGTCACGATATCGAAGAAAATAAACAGTTTTCTGAGGTTTTTACTACATAATAATATAAACTGGTGGTTAAAATGGTGTCGAGGAGTTTAACTGAAGTGTTCGTGTTGATGCGCAACAACGCTATCCACAGCCGGCACATATTCACCGACCAGGCACGTACTTAAACTTGTTATTGATTACTGTTTGGCTCACATCCTAGTGATATTAAATGATGCAATTGTGGGCATTTACTTATTAACTAGCCTTTGATATCTAAGTGTGATCTTTGATAATGAAAACGGTATACATCTCTTTCCTTTTAAAACACATTGAACATTTAACTCGGCCGCCCTAGTTTTCGAACTTGATAAAACGTGAAAAGTACAGTCTATGTTATCAAACAGATCTTTGTTAAACGATTCCTAAAATAAATTGTACTAACCTTGTCGTGAACAACAAGGTTAACATTGATACTTTATTAATTTTCTGTCCTGTTTACCACTTTAGACACTGCCCTGAAATTAAAACAGGTGGAGACAGTTTACAAATACCTCTTGTGTGTTTATTACTGAATTCTTATAGATTCAAACATACCTCAAAAATGTTTTGGTAAATATGGTTTGGTAAAAAGGGAACATAAAAAAGGTCTTATTTATGTTCCCTTCTTACTGTCTTGTATGATTATAACAAGTTTTATCAAGATCCTACTGGAACCTTCTCTACAAACCAGCAAAAGTATCTTTATATTTGAATCATGTTTTGTGAACCAACAAAATTTGTTTAAAATCATTGAGGTTGTTGCTCTGCTATTGTTTTTCAAGATTTCATATATGTATGTTGTAGTATGGAGATCAAAATGTCATAAGTTGTAGTAACAACAAATTGTCTTTTTTGTATGCCTGGGTCTTCTCAAAACTAATTTGAGCCTGCTGTTAAATGTCCATAACTAAGGAATTAATTCCTCCCTGGGGACACCATTTTTGAGTTATAGTTACTAAGGTTGTTAAGCTTTGAGCATATAAAAGAATATCCTAATTCAAATCTTACTTTTGAAGAAGGAATGTCAGTAAGTTACTTGTATTCTTTTTTTGTGGCTTTTTTGCCCTACCGCAGACACATCTCCTATCTCTATTCAACCTTCTCTACAAGGCTGAACCCTATCATGATATAAGTCAGTCAAAAAATAGTAACCATTATACTTATATTCTCACAGGGCAATGACTCGGAGCGCGTGCGCCTCATGCGGCGCAACTCCCACGACATGGAGGCCGGCATGGAGCTGCGCTCCGACTCGCACGCGCCGCCGCCCTGGACCGACGCGCTCGAAGAGGCACACTATGTTATCACTAGGTTAGTCTATGATCAATTCTCATAATCATGCACTGAAAGGATGTTGAGGTTACGCCCAAACCACTGGGCTCGACGTGTCGCGGGTATTTTTGCAGGATTTTTCTTTGTGTGATTTAATGAATTGATTTTCCTGAGTTGCATAAAATCGTAATGTTCCATAAAATCTATGGTATCATATCAGTCACTGTGAGTATACATGACGCCATCAGAGGTATTTAATACAAACTATTGTAGTCTTATCGATACACTACTGCCAGTGTTTAAAGCTACAATTTCAAAAGCATGCAGCAAACAAAGACAGGTGGCAACCCTCGTGTAAGAACAAGGTCAGAGTAATAAGTAATTTGAACCTGGTACTAATACATCTATATCTACACTCTATACTTAATATATAAAGCTGAAGAGTTTGTTTGTGTTTGTTTGTTTGAACGCGCTAATCTCAAGAACTACTGGTCCAAATTGAAAAATTCTTTTTGCGTTGAATAGACCATTCATCGAGGAAGGCTTTAGACTTTAGAAGGCTATAAACCATCACGCTGCGACTAATAGGAGCGAAGATACAATGGAAAATATGAAAAAAAACAGGGCAGGTATAAATCATAACTTATATCTTCTACCCACGGGGACGAAGTCGCGAGCAACAGCTAGTAACTTATATAATTGTGGTCTGCAGGGTAGGCAGGTATAAAGCATATTATTTATGTTCTATGGAAGGAGATTAAGTTCTCGATGTGAATGTCTTTGTGCTCGTGATTTGTATGTTTGTGAAACCCCCGCGTCACAAAGATTAAATTCCTTGCCACGGGACACGCCTTTTTTTTAAACTTGTCCTGCGCATGGCTTCGGCGTAGTGACCTCAACCACTCTTCTATCCGTGAAGACAATATTAAAAATACAGTCAAATAACTGTTATCACTTAACAGATTGTTTGTAAAGTAAGGAAATAGATTGATAATGATCTAAACATTTGTTTTAAACTTTGTCAAGATAATTAAAAACTGTCAAGATAGTTAAAAATTTTTGCCTACACTGCCCTTGGCACATATTTGTTGACAACAAACTACATGAATTATGACTAAAACCTTTTATTATTAACTTGATTTTTGCGAAATTATTATTATTAATTACAATCAAAACCAGGTACTTGCTGTACACAGCAATGCGATGTTCCTTGATTTAGGAATAAGATATCTTAATCATTCTGAACTTGGCAACATCAATACACGCGTTATAACAACAATAATAGTATTACCAGAGTATAAAAAAACTCACTACCTCACTATATCTTTCAGGTTAAAAACAAAATTGTCAGAGCTACAATCCCGCCACGAGAAGCAGATCCGCCGACCGGCGCTCGACGACACGACGGAGCAGCAACACATACAGCGCCTCACCGCGGAGATCGGGCGACACTTCACACACGTGCACACGCATCTCACGTCCATCAAGGCGCAGATACGACATGGTATGGAAGCGAAATTGTATCTTATGTTTAGGAATTAAAGTTCTTTTTTGTTAATTTTAACTTTTTAAGCGTTAACATGAAATGGGGAAAGGGAGAGGGGAGGGAGTGACACCGACATGAGCTAAGCTCTTTATTATTCAACAATGTTCTGAAAATATTAACTGCGAATTGATTTTTTTTGATTAGTCTGTGTTACAGGTAATACTGTGAACCTTTATTGATTTTCTTCCATATTGCCAACTAAAAAGAAAATAAAATCCTTTTCAGGTAACAAAACCGAACAAAAACTGGCCACAAACGTAGTGCTGGCTTTAGTCACCATACTCCAGGACTTGAGTGTGACCTTCCGCACCGCCCAGTCCACCTACCTCAAGTCTCTGACGTCACGCGAGGAACGATCCAACGCCTACTTCGACCTCCCAAACTTCGAGGAACTCAGCTTAGACGACAACGAGCTCCTCCCAGGACTTTCAAACAACCAAACAGATTTACTCTTCTCATTACCAAGCACATCAGGAACACAGAAATTCGACCAAAATGGCGACGACTACCAAAGACAAGCACTTAGCCAAAAACAACTCCTACTCATGCAAGAAGAGAACACAAGAGATGTGGCAGAGAGGGAAGAAGAAGTCAATAAAATCGTTCGGTCAATAGTCGATCTGAACGATATATTTAAAGACCTAGCGCATATGGTGAATGAACAAGGAACGGTTTTAGATCGGATAGACTACAATATTGAACAAACGCAGGTACAAGTTCATGAGGGTTATAAGCAATTGCAGAAGGCTGAAAGGTACCAGAGATCGAACAGGAAAATGCACTGCATACTGATACTGGCCATAACAATCATAGCCTTAGTAATACTACTCATAATCGTGAAGAGTTAGTCGATGGTAGACTAAGAAATGCCTTATTTTACGTAGTCGATCGACTGCACGGCTGGACCGTGACCAACCTACTAGACACAAGATTCCGAACTCTAGTAATAGTTGAATTATTGTATTCTGGTTAATGTGGGCACTTGTTTCATTAGGAACAATAAGTGATGCTTGAACGAATATTCCTGATATTAACTTTCTTGCAGTTTTTGCCAGTTTATCAAGAGATCCGAGTTCGCGTACGGGGAAACTTACTGTGCCCGACATATAGGGTTTGAGCCCCGCATATGACAAGCATGTGATTCACGCTTGTTCAGAGTTTGGTTGTATTTGTGCAAGTGACTTGAACGTTCTTTAGTGCAGAAGTCGGTTATTGTGAAGGTCGTCAAACTCCGTGATTGGTCAGAATTTTGAACCAATTTGAATCTTGATCCTTAAAAAAAATTACATTAGCATTCTAGAAACCAGGCCATGTAGCCAGATATGAAATAACGTACAAAAATATAACTACCATAACGTTAAGATAAAAAACCGCCTTTGGCCCACATGACATAGGGAGAATCATAAACAATCCTTTACTCGTACAACCGGGCTTCCAGTACCAATGATATAGACCCCACATTACAAGTGCCTGCGAACTGTCATCAATAACATACAAACTGCGCGTACGCATGAGCTAGCTATCGTGAAAGCGAGACAACGTAATACATTGTCTAACGCCGTCTCGCTTCCATACTGATGCGGCTTGTGTTGAGAGCTCCTTATGCAGACAGTGTTTAATATTAAAATAAAACAATGAAAAAGTGATTTTAAAATATCTGAAAGCTCCACCCATTTGTTAATAGTTGCTTAAATACTTAATTATGATAACAAATACGTAAATATAAAAAAAAAACTCAAAAAGAGGCATTCCTATGCCCCTAGTATCTTCTGAAATCATTATTTAACATGTGAGTAATAATGCTTTAATTTAAGACAAGGGCTTTCGGATATTTTTCAAATAATATTTTAAGCCCAGTTGATAGATTAATGTACCTATGAAATGAGCGACCACATTTTGTAGATGCTAAGAAGTTTAAGGTCTTCAATGAGTAATGTTTTCATTTCAATTAAATGTATGGGTTATATTAAAATAATAACTTTCATTTATGTATTCATGTAATAATTTAATAACCGTTTACTCACGCGTATTTATTGGGATCGCACGACTAGTTTCGGACCCAACCGCGACACTAATTCGACTCGCTCGCCAAGTGTATCATTACAAGGTTAGGTTAATTGATGGTTAATTGAAAGTCCTACCTGCCTCCGACATCTGATCGTCCGTCTGTCTCCACGCTTTTTCTCATAAACGTTGTACTTAACATTTTCAACGCTGTGTTTACTGCCTATTGTCACTCATGCTTGCAATCATACATTTATTTGAAAGGAAAACATTGCTCATACAAACAATTGTTGTATGAATTAATGCACATATTCTAGTCTTCATGTCTATAGCATAAGATATGTAATTATTAAGGCGTATTTATTGCAATTAAAAGTAAAAACATGTGAGAGTGTTGGGTGTTGCCAGAGAAGAAAGCTATTTGTTAAATAATTTTTACCGTGGCGCAGTGAAAATGATCATGAGAGATCACGAGCAAAATTTGTATTCTGGTTAATTGTAACATACAAGAGTGAATAACAAAACATGCGAATGATGTTTTCAGATGAGATAAATTTTGCTGCTCTGGCAACACCATTTGTTGTTGTATGACGCGTGTACCAATGTTGCCAAGTTAAGAATTATTGTAATATAATTTGATGCTTAATTTATATCATATCAAATGTTACAATATTTTGCGTTTTAGCTTTAAATTTGGGTCAGACCCCGTAAGAGAATATCTGTGCTGAACATATTTTACTTTATCTAGGTAAAAACAACTTCTTTGTGTATTATTTTACACCACAGTCCTATAATTCCAAGTATTAATTAATTTATATTTCTGTAACCTATCTTTTTAACAAAGGATTATCAAATGATTTTTAATTAATAATTATTATTGACAGAAGCTTGGGCGCAATCAATAAATTATTGTAGTTCATCGAGTCGCCGCCAGATGGCGCCAACGAGCATATATACTTAAGACATAAACTTTTATAATGTATTTATTTACAAAGTTATTGTAAATACTGTTAACTTATAAATAACATCAAAGTGATAATATAAAGAGCATTCGAATAATATTGTTGTATTATTTATCAGGCCTACATTATAAACTACCTATCTACCGCTCTGTATGTGCAATATGTGTAACTATTACAAAACTATCACATGTTTGAATACCTTCGCATAGCGAGTAATAAATGGAGGGCAAAAATTTTACTCTTAACAGGTGTTAATATATACCTATGCTGATTTAACAGACTTCAAAAAGAAGTTGGTGCTCAAGTTGCACGGTATTCTTTTTTGTTGCAAAATAACTGCCTTATGGTTTTGGCCGAGCATTATTGTTTACATGACAGTTGCAAAGCATTGAAAAAAGTCTGTTAAATTTTCAAAAAATTGCACATTACGGAAAATGAAAATTATTACTTCAGCCTTTTTAACTTAACTTTCGTAAGGTAGATTTGTAACCTTCTCGTGTAATGGTGTCGGGTGTACGTTATCAAACTCCTCCGAAACGGCTCGACCGATTATCATGAAATTTGTGTGCACATTGAGTAAGTCTGAGAATCGGACATCTACTTTTCATACCCCATTTTTTTATTACCTACAACTAATTTGTATGGCAAAACAACCTTTGCTGCGACAGCTAGTTTATGTATGTACCTAACAGTTTATTCACACGTATTAAACAGTAATTTTCTTTCTTAACGTGAGTAGCAAATTCTATCAATTGAACTGTCCAGTCATTCATCTAGAGACAAGTCGTGCATCGCGATGGTATAACTGACCTAATTGCAGTCAGGGCCGCGCCGGCCCCCGCCTGACACCAATTCGTAGGCCATCTGTATCACAGCAGAAACACTAGGGATATAACAGTAGTATTGCTATGAGTAAATGTGACTCTATGTCGTTGGCATGAGGTTGTAAGTTGCTTGGTCAGAGATCATTTCCTTTTCAACTCGTAGAGAATCCTTTTGGTAAGTGCTGTAGTTAATAGGACGATTATTTTGCCGGTAATTTGCACCGCGGTTTTGTTTGGTTCCCGTATATGAAGGGAGAAGTTATATTATCAATTTTCTAAAAGGAAAAGAAATGTCAAAAAAAGAAAATTATCAAATTCAAATTATTTAATTTATAATGGGAAATTAATCCAAAACTGAAAAAGCGTCCGTTAGTCTCGCTAAAACTCGAGAACGGCTGAATCGGTTTGACTATTTTACCCTTGAATATTCGTGGAAGTCAAGGGAGGGTTTAAAGGGTGGTAAAATATGCAAGTACCAATTATTTCTATTTTTGCCGGCATTCGTATCATCGACCGTTAGGCGGTACCAACATAGTTCGCCGGCACAGCTAGTGGGAAGAACCTGATAACCTACCCACTTTACCACGAGTGAGTAAAGTGGGTATTAAACTGTTACGAGTTCGTACTTACGAACAATAGCCATAGGTTTTCACCGCAACTTTATGATACCTGTACGCGGCTAATAAATTTCAATGCTACATTTACTGTAATTTCATTTTATCAGTTAGTGCAGTCGCAGTCGTCTAGTCGGTCAAGGGCAGTAACAAGGTTTACACAGCCTTGGAATCGCTTTTATCGGATTAAGTAATGTACGATTGTTTACGATTCACTTATGAGAGTTGTTAGTTTCACCTACACAAACATTACTAAACTTGATGTGTTTAGGTAGGTACACGACTTAAAAAGGTGAGGAATCCTGTATTGTCTTTTTGTCTAAAAACTCACTTTAATTATAATATGCTACTAAAAATGAATGTTAAACAATAATAAATATAACCGCATTAAATCAATTGTTTATTCTAAGATTGTTTAAGCTTTTCAAGTAGGTACATAATCAAACGGGGTATCTATACTAATATATAAAGCTGAAGAGTTTGTTTGTTTGAACGCGCTAATCTCAGGAACTACTGGTCCAAATTGAAAAATTCTTTTTGTGTTGAATAGACCATTCATCGAGGCAGGCTTTAGGCTATAAACCATCACGCTGCGACTTATAATAGCGAAGATACAATGGAAAATGTGAAAAAAGCAGGGCAGGTACAAATCATAACTTATATCTTCTACCCACGGGGACGAAGTCGCGGGCAACAGCTAGTAAATAATAAGACTGCGTGATGCACTCACGCACGACAGGTTTCATCTACCGTCATGTCCAAGAACGAAGATTAAAATCATGTTCGTTAAACGGGGATCCCATTCAAGAATTACCTTTTTTTTATTTGCTTTAGTGGCAAGATAAATTCTTACATGTTTGATAAAATAAAGCGTGGTGCCTGGTGGACGAACAGATAGCGGAGGAGGGCCATTAATATTTAAAAGCCTAGAATATTAGAACACTGGAATGAGTAGATTATTAGAATGGAAATAAAAAGCCTTGCAATAAACGGCTAAAATAATAACGTTACATAAGCTGAGTAGAAATTAATTTCGTAAGAAAATTTTGCATTTACATACCCAACTGTTATGAACCAACATGTTGGATAAATTTTACGATTATCAATGTTAAATTAAATCCTATTTTTAGGCGTCTCTAATTTGGCATTTTTAGTTCCCAAATAGACAAACATTCACGAAAGACTAAGGCTTTGACCTATTAGGTTGTAGCTAGGTCAAACTAAAGTGGAATAAGTGCCCGTCAACGTCTTTATCACGTCTAGGGGTCGCGGGTTCAGTGCCCGGACGGGACGTTATGCGAACATCATTTGAAGTCTGGGCTCATCTACTACATTTCGCAATAATCGCGAGCTTTGTAACTATGCAATGGCAGATGTCATATTTTCAATGTATGATATTCTTTAAACAGCTTTTTTTTAATGATATTGATACATATTTATAGACAGTGTGCTAATGTAATGCGATGTTAAAATAAGGTATCTACAGATGCACAAGTCTTATGGCAGGTGAACAGAACATGTGTGTAGATGCAGGTCAATAAACTATTAATATTCTAGCACTTTAGCTCATATAAGACAATAGTTATAATAACTTAGCCTAAAGAAAAATAGTTTTGTATTGACACCAGCACTCGGCTACTATAATAAGAAGTATAACACTTGTAACTTGGTCAAGCTTTTCATGTTTACTACCTGCCTACAACTAAAATTTACAAAACATCTATTGTACACCGCAAGTAATATTGTCCAGTGTTATTTGAAAAGGGAAAAAAAAGTAAACAAAATATTCAATTGCACTAAAGAATTATAATTGTCAGTGATCTCATAATACACAGACTCCAATCCACCAGCAAGAGATAGGGCTGATGAGTTTACATGTAATTAACAACTAAATTATAACTTTGGAAACTTACAACTGCCTAACAATGATATTGATAGTTTTACGTGACACAGATATTATACAAAACAAGATGAAGTACAGAGAGCAAGCTCCACTCAATTATTAAGTCAGCAGATTATAAAATCAGCAAGAATTGTACCTTAACAGCTATATATATAGGTATACAATATTAATTTTGATATTATGCTTTCAGGTAATCTATCACAGTCATATAACACCTACAATTTACTATCTACACATAGCCAAGTCAAAATATGGAAATATAAAAAACTATTATCAAGTAGGAGCTGCTCTGGAACAGTGAGTAACTCATCAGCGCCAACCTCTTCACAATCATGCACTCAAACATTCACAACACAAAATACAACGCAAAATCAAAAATATTTTCTTTAATGTTGACAAAAAAACACAAGTCCACTATGAGTCTCTGTGCTTATTGTAAAATTCGTCTAGGTACTTCTTATAGGCTGGCTGGTTGGGCCACAGGTACGAAGCTTGTTGATTTAAAGGACTGTGCGTATTTGGCTCGGCTAACAAACTCTGGATGGACAGTAGCACAGTGCGGACATCGTACAGTGCCGTCCACTTGTCCTTCAAAATATCTAAACATATTAAACCACAGGTATCTACATTAGGGTGAAAGCATGGCGTGATGAACTTCACCATAGGCGGTGCGTAAGGGTATGAGTTGGGGAACTCCAGTGACAATTTGTACTTGTGACCCGCATATACTGTTTCCTGGGGGCCATTTATGGTGCCAATCCACTTAAATAAGTTCTCACTTTCGGGAAATGCTGATATGCCTTTATCAGCGCACCGCATCAGCTCCATTAACTCTTTTTGAAGCCTGCCAACAAATAACAGTCTATTAGTGATGCTTATGTCAAGATGATCATAAAAGAACAAATTTGTGGGAACTCTTAGTTTCGAACGGGTTAATATTTCGACATTTACAATTCCCAGTGACACTATGAGAACAAAGCATTTTCTATTTTGAGGTCAATATACAGTCAGAAGACTCTTTTTAAAAGAAGATACACGTCACTGACCACAGCAAACAATTGTTCTAATTCAACGGCAATTTCATACTAGAGCCACGACCGTTAGGCCTCCCAACGGATTTTTACACTGTGCATTTATGGTTCAAGCCTATTTCATGGTTAATAGATCGTGATAATAAATAAACTGCAAGAGAGAACAAGAAAATAGAAGGCATTAGGTGCAAAATTAAAATTTCGTGTCTTTTTACTTACCGTTTGCTTACTGCATGATTATCTTTTAGTTTAATCGTATCTTCATTTTGTTTCGCTGGATTTGACGACGACGCGTAATGTGGATTAATATTTTGAGCCATAATACGTTGAGGAGCAAAATCAGATGCCTCCAATTCCACCAAATTTCTGTTATCCGCAGACAACTTCCTGTTTAATTTGAAAAAGCTCAATTTTTATTGGATATTTCACACACATTTGACAGCTGTACGTAATGGCGGCAATCTACGTAGAAAACAGAGCCATCTACAGTCGGTTATTAAACTTACCTTAGCTGTCTATGGTTTATTTCAAATATATAAAAACTCGTCTTTTTTTTAACGTTAATTTAAAGCATGGAAAAAACCAGGTCCCAAAACCATTGAAAATTAGCATCTTAAATTGTGTTTATTTCATAAATCTTTAAATTTCTATACGTGTACAACATGATGTGTTATTCCAATGTATCCTCTGTTTACTGAAAGCCTTAATAAATTACTTCCTGAAAATGTAATGCACTAATTAAAAACTGAAATCAGTAATAATTGTTTTTTTAAGTATACTGTATTATAAGTAAATGTATTTCAACTTATCTAATTGGCTTTCTAAGTTGACTGCTCCAAATAAGAAAAGTAATAGATTTATTGAACTTTCACTTTCTTTGCTCATTATAGCGTGAAATTGAAAATCAGTGACGGGATTCCTATGAAAAATAAAAAGTGGCAGTAGTCTACTTAAGATGATGAAGTAAAGAGTTGGTTTTAGTTTGGAATAGATTTTTGTGAAGGAGTAACAGTGGTCAACCGAAAATGACTGTAAAAGTAAGTTTCTAAACTAAATTACTATTTATGTAATACGCTTCAAATCCAATTTATTTGGAACGTATTGAATTCTATTTTTTTATGCTATGATGTTTTTAATTAGCTGAAATTATAATAAAACCAGGATAAATATTGATTCCGAACTGTTTGTAAGAAACATACCTTTTCAATATTATTAATCTCTATGCACACTGTTTTCATTCATCCGCTCCCCGCCCGGTGGTCGCCCCTATGCGTGGCATTATGGCATATCATTCGACATGCATTCATTTCATTCATCAAGTTGTCATTTTATTTGTCAGATCGTATCGTGGACATTTTAGAAAATAAATAAAACAATACGTAGATATTCCCTGTTACGACTAGTGTTATAGTTGCTGTCATAATTTTCGAATTCTTTGTGATATAAATATCATCAAAATGCCTTGCCTAATCATCTTCGAAAACGATTTCATTACTGGGCTGGATTGCACCGATGTGTCGTCATTAAAACGTGATATTTCTCATAAACATGGTGTTCCTGTAGAAGATTTGTTTGCTACTCTTAACGGGAGGCCAGTGTCTGATGACTACGACATCACCACAACTAATAATGTCGTCAGATTGTCAACCAAGTTGGTTGGAGGGAAAGGTGGATTCGGATCTATGCTGCGTGCTATTGGAGCCCAAATCGAGAAAACCACTAACCGTGAAGCTTGTCGAGACCTTTCCGGGCGCAGACTGCGTGATATTAACGAAGAAAAGAGGCTAAGAAAGTGGTTGGAAGGCCAAGAAGACAGGGAGAAGGAAGCCGTTGAGAGAAAACAGAAGAAACTTGAGAGGCTTGTTGCTGAGCCAAAGATTGAAGTAAACTTACACCCAGCTTACGAGAAAGAGCGAAAAGCATTACCTGAGCGCGTCAGTTCAGCTGTAGAGGCTGGTTGGCAGGCTGCAGAGTCTTCCAGCAGTGTAAAGCGAAAAGCTGAGGATGAGAAAGCCAAACCTAAGAAGGCTAAACTGTGGATAGATGCAGAGCTGTCAGACTGTTCATCATTGAGTGATGATGAAGAGGAAGAAGAAGAAAAATCATCAAGTCCTGGCCAGCAGGTGTCAACCGACAGTGGAAATGAGTCTGATAAGGTGTCTGTCAGTAATACATGAGATAAAAATGATTGTGAGGACCTTGAAGGAATGGACTAGTGTAGTTTGATTTAGTTTAATAATAACTGTAAATATGTATTGTGAATATCTGAGGAAGTGTTATCCTGGATAGAAGGATTGTTTTGAATTTAGGAATGGACATTAGAATGTATGTGTATCAATTCAGTTCTTATTGTGTCACAATATTTTAATGTGTTTTAAAATCTTTTAAGAAGATGATTTCATTTTGTCTCATTGTGTGACTTTGTAATTTTTGGTGTGGATATTTATCCCTAATTTTGTGTATGTAAATTAAACCTTAATTATTAAAACCACATGAAAAACAATATTTGTATGAGAATACTTGATGTCTGATACCTTATGATACTTTAAATGTTTATGTAATTAAAATCTTAGTTTTTAGTAAAAAATTTTCAAACATTGACCAATAAATGGTTTTAACAACAAATCTTGTTTTGTATAATAAAACTATTCCCATTTTTTACTCTAATCCTGGTTGTCCTAGTTTACTGGTAAGATCTAGGCCGACTTCCTACCTTAGATCAATTGGCTGCTTATAACACAAGCTATCATTAAAATAGAAAACAAACGAGAATTAGATTTGATTGATTCTACTATCCTTGCAAATTGTTAATGAACCTGTCCGCCATTTTGGCGACGTCACGCGTCATTGACAATATTAGATTGTTATTGCAAACAGTTTTTTTTCATGCCATTTTTGTGGCCCTTAATGCGACAGATTCCTAGATTCAAGAGTCAGGTATAATGCATTAGTGTTATACTAATTAAAATCAGAAATATAATCTTGCAGAGGAACATACTGACGGCGTTGGTGCTACTTTCCCTAGTACTACTGGCGGCTGCGAGACCACAGGACTTTGACGATGAGGACGACCACGAAGGACAAGAAGCCGATGATCGTAAAGGTAAATTAAATGAGAGAAAGCTATTAAAAAAACTGTCCCATATAAAAAAAAAACTTTTTAATAATTGGAATTAAAATAATAACCGTTGAATTGATTTTCTGTCGATATTGTAAATAATTTAAATAGGCAAAATGATGTTACAAGGTCTGATCCCACAAATCAAAGTAAACCCTTGAACAAAATGACTATTTGTTTAGGACACATGCATAACTTAAAAGTCCATTGGCGATAAGATTATCAAAAGTAGAAAAAAACTGTTGGCGGAAATGTAACGCTTGTTTTGTTGTTTCTTTATCAGACGATCCGGCTCGAGTGCAAATAAAAGTGTACAGGGGCCCTACGAAGAGCGATGGATACGCCCCGTGGGGGTTCTGGGTCAAGCAGCCGTCGGACGAACAATAACTATAACCTAATTACCTAATAAATAGATTTAGCTGTTTAGATTAGAACCATTTTGTATTTAGTAAGTAATCACACAACTAGATGGCGTTAATTCGCGTTACTGTTTTCGTATGTAAAACCAAAGATTATTGTTATGTTTTTTTTCTTTTGTTAGCTTTTTAAAGGGATAAGGGCTTGTTATTCAATAATGCACTTGCTATTTTTTTAAATAAATATATATAGTATTGATTTTTTACCCTGCGCGTTTATTTATGATTACGTATTAATAACTGTAAGCAGTAGTTACACTCTTGATCATCTGGAAGATCCAAGGTGCCTGATTTGAGTATATAGCAACGAGTATTCGTTCCTGACGTTTGCTGTGATGCGTTTTAAATTATGATTTATCTCTAACCGTCATAACATATCGTCTATTTAAAAACAGCAACAAAAACAATAATAGAGAACTATTTAAATAAGATAATTTATATCCTGTGAGATGAGGTCCATCATCGGCCTAGCCTTTTCCCAACCATGTTGGGGTCGGCTTCCAGTCTAACCGGATTCAGCTAAGTACCATTGTTTTACAAGAAGCGACTGCCTATCTGTCCTCCCCAAACCAGTTACCTAGGCCACACGATACCCCTTGGTTAGACTGGTTGACAGACTTTCAGGCTTCTGACTACCTGTAACGAGTCGTTACTAACGACTGTCAAAGATGTAGGAATAACAGCCGGGATCCACAATTTAATGTGCTTTCTGAAACACGGAGGAACTCGTTATGACAATGATGGTCACCCATCTATGGACCAACCGCGTCAAGCGCATATGAAACGTGACATCGCACTGGACTATTTTTTAAGACATTTGATGCTAGCTAGACTGGGTGGGGTGGTGAAAATTAGGAGAGACTAGAAATTGAGTTTGATTAATTGAACATAAATATTCAGGGTTCCATCATAGTTTTTCAATGTTATCCAACTCATAACAGATATAAAGACAAACAGCGTAGACTTTTAATAGGGTTTCAACTTCCATTAAAACTTCAATACAACATCTATCGCTGAAGGTTGAACCAATCTCTTTAAGAACAAACCAAAACAGCGGATCAGTTGATGATAGTTTAGGTAACTGTGCATTAATTACATAATTGTGGGATCATCGCGCTGTGTCGGTGATTCGGCTAAGACTCTGTTATCATAACATCTTAACGAAAACAAACGAGGGCCTGTAAAATGCTGCTTTCGTAACACACGTGTTGTTTCGTTGTACTAAGGTATATTTCGATATTCATTATACAAGTTTATTGTGTTTTATATGGTACCTACATGGTTAAGAATTTAAATGTGATAAGTATAACATAATTAAAATATATAATTATCATATAAACATAATTATCACAATACTGTTTCCTACGGCATTGATTGCGGAAAAAGAATACGTTTAATGAATACATACAGGAAAATAGCAACATTCGAAGGATTGGCGCGTATTAGTAACCTTTTACAGTCATTAATTATGAAAGTACCAATAAACTATGCGATTAATGAGTTTTGTTAATTAAAATAACATGTTACGAGAAAATTACACTACCAAATTGATTTGAATTACGAAAGTTTCACTACAGAAACGAGTGTCAACGGTTAATACTCGAAACGTTTTCTTATCTCCGATATGTTTGCATCTTATCTCCAACTTTCAAATACATTCCGGTCAATATTTGTTATCAATAGATAAACAATAGATCGAGTGTTATCTTGGCGGTTTCGCGGCATTTTAGCGCGCCACTCCAGTGTGAGTTAGATGGGCAACAGCGACTGTTGTGGCTGTTGTGGTATATAAATGTTGCGTGAACGGTATGTTAGATCATGATACAATCTATGATCAGGATCATTTCGAGAAAATTCCTTACATATTTAAAGTGCATCGGTGAGTTATTTAATTGTTTAAACAAGTGCATTGTGACATAGCCTTTAATTAATTGATTTATTTAGTTCGAACGTGTGTCGTTACTTCGACATGTTTAGTGGTTTCTAACCAGCGATGAGTATGTGAGTCATTGGGAGATAGTGATGTGCTTGTTGTAATTTTTTGTAGAATTTGTTTGCGTTTTATTGCTTTAATTGGTATGGATTAAGAAGTGCTAAAGATTTAATTTACACACCGTAAGATATATTTTTCGGAGCCGCAATATCAAGAAAAGAAATTACAATAATTTTATTTTTAATTGACAGATGTATTTACCATTGTTTATCGTCCACAAGACCTTTCGTGACCCTTCCCCACGAAAACATAATATCCGGATAAAAAATATCCAATGTGTTCATCCTGGTTATACACTATCTGTGTGACAAGTTTCGTCTAAGTCCGTTCAGTCATTTTGGTGTGAAAGCGGAAGAAACATCCGCGCATACATACAGACAAACTTTCGCGTTTATGATAATTCGTAGGATTTTTTTCTGATATTAAACAGAGTATTAAGTAATTTACATAATAAAACAGTTTACCTACTACTAGCAGGTAATTAAAAGAATAAACATATGCTTTTAGAGTCAAGAAAACGTTTTCAGGAAGTTGTTGCAGTTAAATTACATTACTCATTTACCCGTTTCTGTAGGTACCTATACAAATATATGTGTTTTAATTATCTACGTACTTATAAAACTTTAGCATTTACAGTAAAATGACCAGTCAAATTCCATAAAAATTGACTCTATGTATGTATAAGAATTTTCAATTATTACGCTGTAACTCTTTGAACCATTTCCTAATGCTTGAAGACGCTAAAACCCGCATGAGGACACACGCATGTCAGTAACTGGCTGAACACAGCATGTGCCACAAATATCCTTCTTATATCATAAACGAGAAAATTGTAGGTAACTATAGATAGATGCACGTTTGTTTAAACTTCTCTTCACATCCTCTCACTCAAAAACCAGTATTTAACCCGATTTTATGCTCCCGTGGGATCATTTTTGGTTTGTACTGGGCAGAGCCCCTGGCAACAGCTAGTCATTCACAGAGTGACATTGTGACAACGCGTCTCTTTCCTAGAAGCGATAGGAGGAGGCGTGCGCTGTTAGTTCAGCTAATGAACTCGCATAAACATTTCTAAATAAGTTCGTTGTTCAAGCTACATATATGCTCGGGATTGGAAGTGTCTAATGCGGCAGAAAGAACATTGCTTATAACGCTTGAGCAATACCGGGTTCATGTTTACAAATTCAATTGTTTTTCTTATACGCGATGATTAACTTCAACGATATTTTAACCGAGCATATCTTAAAGCACTGAATACATTACAGGTACATGCCTGCTTCTTATAATTGCTAACTTGCTTCCACAAGGTTCGAACAACACAGCTAGTAAACAAAATTGAACAATTCCAAACTTTCTACTGTTGTAACGGATACCAAATCGTACCATGGATATACCATATTCTATTAACCAATAAATAAGTTCAAATTTTTTGACCTACTCAAGCAAAATTTGGCAATAGACTAATCGAAAACGACGGATTGAAAGGTGCCATATTGTAATAGAGACGGCACTCCACGCCAATAATAAATATTATTTGAAGATCTGGGTTGGCAAAGTGGTAGTGGGTAGCCGTGGTAGCCAGAGCATTCGCAAATGACCCCGTAATACTGGGGTATGCGATAGACATGCACCGTAGTGAACTGGTCAGTGCGAATCTGACGTATCCCATGCCCCACTATCAACTTATGTTGAACGTTTTCAGGTGTTACTTCGCTTACAGCCATCAAAATCGATACATTGTAGCATTCTATTGTTACCGACTGAAAGTTCTATTCGCTACTTCAGTTTTGACTAAAACACTAATTTCGGCCAGACACAATTTTATATCAATGCAGTAGCTTGCTTAGTTTGCCCACCTGTGACTTGTCTGACTACAAGTTATTCCCTACTATTTCCAGGTCGTCGTAAACTGTGTCTGGTTCCGCCTGTGGTGCTGTTGGTGGTGGTGCTGTGGCCGGCGTGCTGGTGGTTCGCGGCGCACACCAGCAGGGCTCTGCTGCCGCCGCTGCCGCCCGAACAGCCGCTCCAGCACTTCCGAAGAAACCGGAGTCTGCAGCATTATTTGAAGCATACGTAAGTAATATGCCTGTTGGTCCGGTGGTTAAAGGCCTTGACTGCTACCGGAGGTCATGGTTTCGATTCCCACCCAGGACACATGTGTGTGTGATGAGCACGATCATTTGTGTGTCTGAGTATAATTTATCTATATTATGTATGTATTTAGGAATCTATGTATAAGTATGCTTATCAGTTGTCTAGTACTTATAATAGAAGCTTTGCTTAGTTTGAGACGAGATAGCGTTGTGTAAAAGTTGTGGAAGAAATGGTTTTTGATGATACTGTGTGATGAGGTGCTATCAGGGCCTTTAGTAAAACAGCTGTAATTGTAGAAGCGAAAAGTCGCACTACATCATGCGTAGCAGAGTCTTGCTTCTGCAACAGATTTAAATAGGCCCTTGGCTTGGTTCTAATCAAACAGACTTAATTATCGCAATTAATATAAACTTTGTTGCAAGTACTTAAGCACTATATTTTCACATTTCTTACGGCTTCTCGTCTCAGTTTTATTTTAAGTACTATCCATCGCATCCTTTCGTTTTTTCTGGCTAATCATCAAAAGCGCGAACATTTCGTTCCAGGCAGATCTTAATAGAGCCATCATCATCGCCATGCGGGAGTATCGAGGAGGTGCGGCTCATCACGCTGGTCTCCAGCGCGCCTCCTCGGGCGGAGCAGCGGCAGGCGGTGCGCGACACCTGGGCCAAGTACCAGCGGACGTACTTCGTGATGGGGTTGTATGGAGACCATGTGGATGAGCAACTGGTGAGTGCTGGGGGGGGGTGGTTTGATCAAAATGAACATAAAGCCTTATTTCGAAGACAAATAAATAAATATACTTTTGGAAATATGTGAAATGCAATTGGTTTAGGAACGTGGATAATACATCACAACTGGCAAATGATGTAACGGTTAACTTACAAGTATTGCTCGACTAGTTTCGGATCCAAACGGAGTCTTTAAACATGAGATGACGCGACAGCTAGCAGTTCGCGTTCCGAACCTAGCCGGGCAATCTTTATTTTTTTAAAGCTTCCGTGGGGTTTGCTGGACCTCTTTTAAGTGCTAAAACACATTAACCTTCATCAGAACCGTCTCTCAGGTAGACAACTATATCGAAGCAAAGCAATACGGAGATCTGATCGTGTACGATTTCCGAGACCACTACCAGAACTTGACGCTGAAGACTGCGCTGATGCTGCAGTGGACCCTGGACAAGTGTCCGCAGACCGAGTTCCTGTTTAAGACTGATGATGACGTGCTCGTCAACCCCTGGACAATGGATAAGGTGCTGGCGCAGAATGTTGATGCTCAGTTGCTTGGTGAGTTTGAATTTTTTTTTTATGTTTAGTGCATATTTTTGCTCTATAGAATTAAGGACGTCAAACTCTTAAAGCATGTGGACACAAGTTCTGTTCCGCCCTCCTAAAAGCGGCGCCATGCGTATGGTATCTTTATTTGAAACAGGGGCTATCCTTTGGGAGTCATATCAGGCCTATGGGCCTTATCTTGTCTATGCGAAACGTGTTGCAGGTTCGATCTCCTCCTAGAACAAGCGTTTGCGAATCCGTGAATACTTGTTCTGAGTCTGGATGTCTTCGTGCGTGTGACTAGAATGCTTGTGAAATCCCCGGCGACACAAATTAAACGCCTTAGTAAGGGAGGTTTTTTATTGTTTTTTCTTATTTAATTGGAGGATTAATTTGATGCCGGTGTTGATTCCAGGGTACAGCAGGAATAACACGTACCTCCACCGCGAGGAGTACAACAAGTGGTACGTGCCGCGCTGGCTGTGCCACGAAGACTACGTGTCGCGGTATCTCAGCGGGACCGGGTACCTCATCAACGGTAGGAGTCTTTACTGATCAAATATTGTATGAGGTGACTTGGACAGCATGGATACGAGTCACGATGGATATATGGATATGGATACGATGAGTCGCGGGTTGCGTTGGACAAGTATTTGAGTGATCTATAAACGCTCATCCTGTCACAACAAATATTAAATAGTAGCTACATTATTTCAGACATTTTAAATGTTTCGTTAGATTTTAAAACTAAGTCAAAAACGGCTCGTAAGTAGCATTATATGGTACGTCTTATCCTGCATTGCATGCCTGAGAATTTTCTTTACTTCATAAAAGCTATTTTTTTAATACTAAGTTTATTTAAAACCAACATTTTACATAACTACTCATGTTTCCTCTCATTCCAGGGGACTACCTTCCACAAATAATGCAAGCCGCTATCCATGTTCCTCTAGTCAACCTTGAAGACATTTACTTCACATACTTAGTAGCGCACAAGGAGTTAGGCTTAAAACTAACGCATGATAGAAGACTGAGTCCCATCAAACCCTGGTTCAAAGTCAGTTGTATGTACTGGGATCTTGCATCCACACACAGCTTGGACCCTCAAGAGATGAGGACTGCTTGGGCGAAGCTAGAAGGACTGATGAAGGGAAGGAATAATACCAGAAATGTTTGCGCCACTTTCGATTGGTTTTTTGGAAGTTGGAAAGATTATGGTTTGACTTTTGAGTGAGTTTGTGTGTTTGCGTCATGACTGAAAATCTGGGGAAAAAAATTGTGGCGTTCATTTAAGGGAATGAATACCGAGGGAAATATTTTTTGGACAGTAGGCATTAGGCTTCCCCTCAAAATTTGATGCCCTCAGTCGTATCCTTAAATAGACCTTTTTGGAAGGACATAGTCTTGAAATATTATTAATTTATTAAGGTTTTTATGTTTAAGTATTGTTCCGCGGTCATTGTTACCATTTATTACATTTACATGCGATGAACTAGAAAATCAACCGAGAACAGAAACCCATGAGTATGGTAGTGAGATATATAACCATGCGTGAATATTGACTTGAATTAAGTGTAAATATATTTTATCTACGGAAGTTGCCTTAAAAATATTTATTAAACATCTACGGATTGATAATAAAACAATCTTAGATAGGAAATATACCGGATTTAATATTGCTTAAAGTTTTTTTGTGATCTCAGTCTAATCTTAACTTCATAAAATTATATTATATTTGTTTAAAAAATGTTTTTTTTCATTCACGCCGCCTAATTTTTGTATTTCTACATTTAAATTTCTTACCTTTTAAATACTTAAATCTCACAAAAATCCGACTGCTGCTCGTCGGACTTTTCGTATAGAGCATGATAAATCTTAAAGTATTGTATGACTTAATGTGAATATTATCCACATAGATATAGTAATTATGTTTAAAATAAGTAAGATTATTTTATAATGTGTATAAACATATTTCATTAATTCATGTGTTGTAGAGTTGTTCTTATGAAAGTGTACTGAAAGAAATATTTTCGAGTGTTGTATTTTTTTAAGCTCATTAAAATGTAAAGTTTTTGTAAGAGCGAGCTGACAATAATGATGAATTAGGGTTCTGCCCCCAAAAGAGTAAAACAAAATCCTAGTACGACATAACCGCTGTCTTTTCGTCTTTCTGTCCGTATGGTTGCATTTCTGTTGCCGCTAAAAGAACAAATAATAAACATCTAAATGAAGGTCATGAATTTCATGGATGACCATTTCTTCTTTAACATTTGTTTTTCTTAAGCTTATAAGTACGGAACTCTTAGTATCGCAAGCGCAACGCACTTCACCGGTTTGATTGAAATTGCGAACGATGGTTGAACCACTGAAATGTATGAAAGTGGAGATCTACGTGACGTGACTTATCAGAACGAAATCTATTTCGAGCAAGAAGGCAAGCACTAACTACCTGCCTACTAAGGGAAATCATCAAATGATTCCCCCCACTTTAGGTCGAACGGAAGGCAGTATCAAACTTACAGTTTAAAACCCATAGACGCGGCTGGCACACCATGGCTGCGATAGGCCTCTTATACAATCCCATTGATTATCTAGGCCCAAATATACATTTTTAAGCGATTTGTAAAAAATACCTTGTTCTTATTTTGATCAATGAATCTCGTTTTGAGGTAATAAATATGATGTAAAGTGTCTTTAAACTCATCATCATCATTTTAAATATAGCTATGTCTAAATATAAATGGCTCTAGATTAAATGTAGCCGCAAATACTCTACATAATTCTGGCGTAATTTTACATAAGCCCGCAACAATACGACGTATTTCAAGGCCAAAAACATTTGTTCAAGGTTTAAGCCCAGATTTTGCCCAGCCGTGGGCAATCTGTGGGCGACAGTAGTGATCTGGCCAGATGTAAGCGTGTGTCAGGCGTTCGCAGGTGGGCGCGATAACGTTTGATTGCGGCTTGCAAATTGTTGGTATAGTCGATTTTTACTGCATTCATACGATACAGGGCAGGGTTTAGAGATAGATTATTTTGTAATTTAAATCACCACGACACTCAATATTAAATCTTGAAGAATTATCTGTTATCCCATGTTTAATACCATCCGGTTCTACGTTATTTATAAAAGTTTATATTTTGTAAATATAAATCAAGAAATTATTTAACTGCTTTACACTGGCATTATGAGGACTAATCATAGGCTCAAGGTCAAAAGTTAAATGTGTGGAAAATGAATTAAATACTTTGAAACAGGTTCAAATTACTTTTATTTCTTGGTCCCAAAAAAGAACTATTTTAATCTTTCAGTATCAAATATTGACAAATTAGGCGCAAGAATAGCTCTACTATCATAAACTTGCATGCTTTCAAGACGACGATAGTACCAAAGTAACAATCAAAGTATTAAATTAAGAGTACTTACCTTGTTCTTATAAAATTTATTTGAATAATAACAGTTTCCGAAAGAATGTAAATTTTCACAAAATGATCATCTTCTTTTCCAAGTCACTATGATACAAAAAAATGGACAAGACAGTTCATTAGACATCAATTCGAAGCACAAAATAAACCGAAATACAGATACTTATAATATTTATTTTGTAATCCGTCCCTGTCTCCCTAACAAAGAATCAAAGGCTTCATTGACGCGGAACATGATATAAGCGATGTTTCGCGAGGCTCGGCAAACAGTGAACATGGAGTACAAGCTGGTGGTGTTGGTGCTTGCGGCCTTGGTCCTGCTCCTCGACAACCCCGTGGTCGCTGGTAAGTCATCACCACAGTACACAGGTGGCGCTGATAGTATACGCGTTGTAGCAAGGATGTTATGGATATGTCATTTTGTTTGCTTCGGATATTTTTTGAGTTAGTTAAAGGGTTGGGTGTTTTGTGACAGTTTGGCCGTATCAAACCAGTCTGAAGAAATATATTTTTAAAATGTCATCCATATCCGAAAATATCCGAAACGGTTCCGAGAGTTTCGGTTACGGTTATAGTGCTCCATAACATCTTTGGTATATAGGCATATTGAACTCGGCATCCTTTTGCTGCCAGTTAATCTTTGGCTCTTCTAAGACAGTTGTTGAAGGTAGACAGCGAATGCCGTGTAGAGCGATGTCTCACTTCTACAATGAGTCTTACTTAGATCGATTGCTCAAAGGAGACAAAACTATATATAATCTGTTTCACTTAAAAGTACTGCTTAAGCCAGATCCCGTGACTCTGGCTTAAGCAGAAGGAGGTGCCGGTTTTTAGTCGCTGGAAGTCCGACATGTCCCTACGCTGTGCCCTCGACGTGGGTTGAAATCATTAGCATTTCACTCCGAAAAAAAGTATCAAACAGTATTGCCCATGAGATGACTACTTTCAAGTGTCTGCGTGTCTGGAGACAAGACTGTCTTGTCTCAAATGAGCGCTCACCCTATGAAGTGATAATTGGATTCCTATATGAAGTAGTATTGAATTTATTATGCCCGATAGCCTTATTTAGCGAAATTCAAATGCAGTTTTTGATTGCGTAACACGTTTCTTAGCGCATTGATTTTAGAAAGGGTGCGATGATTTACTCTTTCAATCAAGATATTAATAATTGAGTATTGGATAAGGTCGCTTTGATTTAATTCCTTGCTATAAGAGAAGGACGTACTGCTTTATTGTGTTCTTTTAAAATTAAAATAAAGAATTAAAACCCAAGTAAGCGCTTTTTGAATTTTGATAAATATTGTCGCTACCAGAATATAAACAGGAAGGTCGGACTTAAAAATAAGAGGTACTTACACTCGAAAATGACAATAGGACCTGCGAATGTTATTTTTTGATGTTTTATTTGTGTTTATTTTAGGACGTAAAAGAGGATACTATGAATGGTCGAAGCTCATTGTATTTTGCTTTCGAAATGATCTTTGATTGCATTCTGATTTTATTTACACTGCGTTTATTAAATATAAAATAAACTATGCAATGTCAGGAACAGGTTAATTGAAAATAAATTTTACTTTGCTAGTTTCAATCGAAAAAAAACCAAAATGTTGTGTGCAGGTGATAACGTTAAGTATACGATCTACTAATATGCTAAGTGGGGAGTCAAGCTAACATACTAGCATGTTTCTAGACTTCTTTTTCAACCACCCGCTGCCGAGGCTGGGTCACATCCACCACGGTATGAAGTGCGTCCCCGGTCGCACCCTTATGAAGGTCACCGAGCGGCAATCCCAGGAGATCCACACCGGTGACTCAGAGTCAGACGAATTCGGGCTAAGAAACGCAAACAATAGGAGGACCCATATGAGAATACCAACGAAAGACGAGTACTGTAGGATGTGTGTCTGTTCCGCCGACGGGAAAACCGAGCACTGTCTCAACAGACCCGCAGAGACCATCAACGAATGCCTCCAGATAGCTGAAGTCATGGACAACTATGATGCAGGCATACCCTACGAGCACACGAGGGCTTTGTCCAACAGGCTGCGGAGAGGTTTGTGGTGTCGGTGCAGTCGGAAATAACACGTCATTAATTTCTCGAGTCATTAGATCCATTCGCTCATTTTCATAATTAAATCATCCAACGCTGAAAAAACTAAAATAAAACCAGATACATTAATATCAGGACATTAGGGTTATTAGAATCAACATCGTGTTGTTAGAGATGGAACTAGGAAAAAATGTGTGTAAAATATTGCTTTGCGAAATCAACGAAATACTGGAAGTTTAACAAGAAATCCGTGTAAATCAAATTGATCTCCGTCGCAGATTACTTATGGCACAACGACGAGATTCCGTACAACCCTAAGGCGAAGTGTTACCGCGGCCACTCTTACTACAGCAACAGTCTCACGGCCAACAACACGGACATCGACATCCCTACTGACGTCGACTCCCTCCTGAACTACGACAACGATAACACTTGTTTCTTCTGCATCTGCTCTGTCGACGGCACCGCCGCCGGCTGCATCCACAGAGACGTTCAATATTGCAATTTCTTCAGAGTTATCAGGGACGATAAGGCTATAAGAGACAGGTATACGGCTATGTTCGAACAAGATCGACCGTCCTACTTCAGGCAGCTCTCCTGGAGAATGAGGAGGACCATGGACAATGGCATGTATGACATGATAGCGAACGGAATACGTTTAGGTGTGTAAGTGTTTGAGCTTCTTTGGGTGTTGGCTTCTGCTCTTAGGGTCTTGGGTTACGTAAGCTGTTGTGTTTTAGTTCAAGTGTTTCAGATACATTGTTGTAATGTGTTTAATGTTATGTGATAGTGTTAATTTTTTGTGATTTGAGTCGGAATTTGGTGTTTCAGTTATTGTGATAGTCGTTATGTGTACGGTTTTTAATGTTTTTAAATGTAAATGATTGCAAAATAAAGAAGATTCACATAAACCCGACGGAATCGAATCGGGTCTTTTGAAGCCAGTCGCCTTTTGCAAGCCAATCTTGCTAAATTTATTGTTTTAACCTTTTTCCGGACATTGTCAGTTTATACTCTAATTAAGAATTTGACTTTTTAATTCCGGCTATTAAAATAAAGATTGGTGCTTGCAGGAGGTGACACGCTGTGCTGCAACCACCCTGATGGTCACCGGAGACAGATCCACAACGATGTGCGGAATAAGCTGCGGACCCTGAAGAAACGGCTGCCGAAGGAGAACCTCCTTGGAGGATCGATGAGGGGAGACTATGTAGACTTCATTGTCAATAACGATTAACAAACGAACAAAAGAAAATCCAGTATGTATAAGATGACTGAAAAGAGTGATATAAATGAGAACCATGGAAAAGAAGATACAAGAAAACTTGAGCAAGAACTAAATGGAATAGTATTTGAACAAGAACAAATCAATGAAGTTGTTGAAACGAAAGCATTGATTGTAATAAAATTATACGAAAAACCTATGGATGTGTCACACAATCAAGAAATCGAAGAAAATAGTCTACGTTTTTTATGATAAGAATGAGAATTGATATGGATTGTTGAAAATTAACGAACTGTCGTGGAAATTCTAAATTGTAGTGAATGTGTGTGAGTGTATTGTGTTCAGTGATAACAACCTTGTGAATTATTATAATTTTGTGTACAATTAAATAATTTTCAAGAAATTTTAGGTTTTCAGTTATTATGCCCTGTTGCACGCATCTTTGTTCAGATTTTATTCTTTAAATGCACGATCTTCATTTTCATGTTTTGCACCTCGTTACGTTTTATTCCCCACTGCACCGTCTGCACGTTTTGTTTCAACTTCTTTATCTTTTATTTTATAGCTTTTAGGTTTTATGTGTGATGATTCAAAATTAAGACATCAGTCTATAATATTAATTTTAATATAAAGTATTTAAAGGTAAGATTATTTTAGATTCAGGCCTTAATTAGACATTATTATAATTCATATATTTCGCTTCGAGTATCAAGCAAAGAGGTCACTTTTAACACTGGAAATCATTTAAAAAAAAACTTATACCTCTTAATTATGATGTAAAGTCATTCTTTATAGGCATTAGCATCTATTGTGAGAAAAAACAGCTAAAATTAAATTAAAGAAATCTACATATGTATATTACATGACTGCCTAATAAAACAAGAGAATTTAAGTATTCAAATATGGTATAGTACGCATGCTTGGACAGATATTTTTTATTAAATTCAATAATTCTATTTCCCAAGATTAAATTTCTTCCGACTTTTTCTCTATAAGAACTACGCGCCAGGAATCCGTAGGTTAGGAAGATCCTTGTAGATTGAAGCCATTTTTGAACAGAGAATATTAGAATATTCTACTTGTTTAAAAGGAAAATTCAGTTGGGTAAGGAAAATGACAAGTATATAATTTGAATTTTCTTAAATCAGTTCTAAAAACAAATCTTCACGAAATATTCATCTTTAAATACCAATACAGACGATACATTGAATTACACAAATATCGGAGTTCTAACTGAGGAATAAAATGATAAAAACACGATAATAGATGAAGTAAACGTACAATTTTCAGCTAACGCAGCCAATATAATGCCATCGGAAAAGAAATGCGTTCCTTTTGTCTCCGAGTACAGCACTTGTAATGATGGTAAGTTTCGTATTAAAGTTATTTTTAAACTGAATCCGTTTGGTCTAAGACCGCAGGACTTCCAAGACAAAGGCCTTTAGTTCAATCCCAAGGCTCTCATTGCCTATTTGAATATTCTGTGCGTTTTAGAAATAAACATCGCAGCTACTGTGTTTGGACAGGCACGCGAAATTGTAGGTTCTGCACCTGATCTCTTGCCGGTCGCATCGGCTTTCCTCAGGATACTTTATTTCTTAACTACATATATAAAACGCATCATTTAAATCATTATCATCTTTCTCATTTACTCCTGAGGCAAATGCTTAGACTTGTCCAGTTGCTCAAATGCATTGAGGCAACTCGTCAAAATAACGTGGCTTGCCGCAAAATAAAGGCATTTGAAAAAAAAATGTGCTTCTAAAAAGCTATTGGTTTAGTTGTCATTCTACTTAGTGCAAGCTCTTCATATGATATAACGAAATTATTTGTAATACATTTTACCAGAATATTTAAATTTGAATATACATTTTAGATAACATGTGTACGGGCTGTACAAAGTGTACTTGCACCAGTAAAGCGCAATGGTCCTGCGATGATGTGAAGCTGTGTGAAGACATTGAAATGGATGAAGATAAATTTATGGACCAAGATGAGATCTTTGATAACGCTCTAGATATACTAGATCGTGGTAAAGAAAAAGTTCTTTATTTAGCACATTCTGAATCTATATACACACTTGGAATATTATTAATGTAACAGAAATATGAGAAAAGTCTAATCTCAAGTCTCGTTTCAAATATTGATAATATTTTACTTTTTTGGATCTGCAGATCAAGAGGCTATCATTTTTTTTTGTGTTGTTTAGGTGTAGATCTTTTTCTAAAGATATTTGTTACTTACAGAGGTTCACGGTCACAACTCGCGTGCGCCAAAGCAGCTGCCGACACATTCCAATGTTCCGGACCCACCAAAATTTAAGGAAGATAATGGATTGTTAGGTACCTTATAATATTACATACTTTTTCATTTTTTTTATTTGAAAATTCTGAACTATTTTTTCTTTTAATATATTTTCTTTCAACGACACCGGCTCCTGTACCTTCAATATTTCTACCTACTTTCTCTTTATCTTTAAAAGTACTCATTTTATTTAATTTATTTCTCCAATCTGTTTCCAGGTTATTTGGTAGCTATACCTCGTCAAGATTTCTAATGCACCTTTTGTAATACAATATAATGCACAAACTCTTTGTTTTATTTATTGAATAACTTGAATTTCAAGAGGTAAGTGTTATAATATACATTGTACCAAATATAAACATGTATTAATTTCATTTTTGTATTACAGATGGCTATAAAGATTATAAAATTGAAGACCTTATCTCTGCACTGGCACGACCAAAAAGGTCCACTCATGGTCATAAAGTTCCCGCCAATCCCGACACAAAAACTAGCAAACATAATAAAAGATCTATTGAAAAGGTTGTGAAGGAAGGCAACAACACTGTTAAATTCTACGAAACAGTTGATGAACTAAATGAAGGTAAAATAAGAAATCTCAATTTTTTGACTAGTGCTCTTTTAAAACCATTGAGTGTATGTTTAATAGCGAAATATTGATGTTACAGATACTTTGAGAAACTCAAACTTGTCAGGAACCTTAGCTGCTAAGAAAATGGATATGATACCAAAAGTAGCCATAACGAGAAGATCAGGTAATGCGGAAAACACCAGCAAAGCACTCCACATTGAATACAACCAGCCTAAGGCGTATAATCCAATTACAGATAACAAAATAGATGCCGCAGAACACGAAACAAAGTTTGATGTAAGTCATGAAGGTTTAAAAGCGGTGCTTGGTAATCACTCACAGGTTCTCAAAGACAAAGACCTGTCGAAGATTGTCGTTAACGAATTAAAAAAAGGCAGTGAAATCATTGGAGATTCTCGTGCGACTGTGACTTCAAATATTACTTTCACTGCAGAAAACGACACTTTAACCGCAATGGCGTTTATAGCTGGCAACCTATTGAATAAACTGTGGAACATGGAAAAAGATGCATCAGGGTCTTCCGCAGAAACGGATGATGTGAAACATCAAAAAATAACCGATCTTCTAGATCTTTTTAAAGAACCATTAAATTTGAGGCAAGAGACTTTCTTGAAAAATGCCTTACAACAACTGTCTAGCGCGATGGACAACAATAAAGATATTACCAATATATCTTTATGTGAAAGTATAGAAGAAGCAAAGAGAAGGATGCTTAACTTGTCGGAGAGTGACGAAGACAAAATGCGCTATCTTCCTCAAACACCTTGCAGCAAAGGAAAAGAAAATAAAAGCGAAGACCAGTCTCAAGCGACAGTAAAAGCGATATCTAAGATAAATAATGTCTTAGAGTTAATCAAAAAATTTGAAAACGTCCAAGGGCATATAAGTCAATTAAAACATGGACCCGTACTTAATTTTAATAAATCAGAATCAGAGAAAGAGAGAGAGAAAGAAGATGTATTATCTGAGGACGAGACAACCTCAATAAGTCTGTTCGGAAAAATATTAGAAAAGATCACAAAACTCCTTATTCCCAACAGGAATGGCAAAAAAATTGTAAATCACATAAAAAGTAAAAATTTGTTTGCTGGCAATGATAATATAAAAGCCAAGTTTAAGAAACTTTATAACATTGATCTGGCTAACATGACTGTGTCGGCTAAAGATAAATTAGTTCTGGACTACTTGACTCATATTGATAGTAGTCCTGACTGCCTACTTAACATTAAAAACCGGGGACCCAAGACACCAAGTATTGAAGGAAACATATTACTCAATCTTTCTGAATTCTTTAAAATGAAATCATTTAGTGATTTACTTAAATTAGTTGAACCCGAAACTCCCAAGGTTCTTCGTGATCCGGTGGTAGAGATTACAACCAAAAAATATGAAAGACCTACTCCTGCACAACACGAACAGATATACGCATTGAAGACTAGTTCAAAAGCTGACGTTGACGCTATAAAGTTTAACTCTACAAAAGAGAAGCTAAAAACTCATTTAAAGACAATAATAGAAGACCTAATAGAATTACAGAATGCTAAGGGAATTAGTGTTAAAGGTAACATTAGAATTGCCGATGCACTACCTTGTATATATAACATTATTAATGCCGGCAGAGAACACCTCACATTCCCTAAGGGTGCTGATAATACCGACGCGGCTAAAAGAATAACAGAAATCTTTACCACGTTGAGAAAAGAAATGAAATCCGCACAGGCTCGTCGATCTAGTAGCAACATCCCGAAGACGAAACAGCGGCCAAAATCTGCTATTGTATGGGAACGTCTTATAAATAACTTAAATGAGAAGTCAAAAGCAAAGTCTCGCCGTATGTCAGACTTTAAAGCACCTAAATCATATGATGAGATCAGAGAGTTGATGGATAGACTTGAAAATTCTAGTTCCACGTATAAACGAAATGCTTTGTTGTATGACGTGCCTCCTGCTGGAAAACTTATGATGCTTAAAACACTTGACCAAGACGTTGCAAAATCTATTGGCATATTAGAAGATATTAAACTGGCCTTGCCCACATTAAGTAAATTACCCAGAGACAAGTTTATGGAGTTAGAAGAATTTGTGAAAAATGTTGCAAGTAGTACAAATTTGAACGTTGACGTTAACGAAAAAGTTAAAATGGATCAGGGTAAATACTATGTTAATGAAATAAATCCGCGCAATGGACTTCCAAAGAGTGCACCGCAAATGAAGCCAATTTTAAGGTATGGAGGCAACGACGTCTCAGAACATGACGACAACTTGAAAGTGAGTAGAACACAAATCGTGAACCAGTTAATCAGAAATCGTATGCAGCTATATTTAAAACTGAAACATGACAATGAATTTGACGTGGAGGATGATATGAATTATAACATTGCTAAACGAGTGCTGTATTACTTGGACGCAGGCAATTATGATGTCGCTAAAGAAATGTTTAAGGTATTCGTTATGCAGAAGAAAGACAAGTTTGGAATTGCATTGAGTAATGACCAACCGCTTGATCAATTTGTTGGTGAGTTCATATTATTTTTTTTACTAGACTTTAATAACTCTTAAGATGTATCAGTGGAATTCAAAACAAACTACAAAAAGCTACAAACATAGAGATTCCTAGTACACTTTCAGATGTCAAATTAAAATCTTTTGTTTACAGCTGTATCCCCAACACCTAAGGCAATAATGATGGAGGCTCCAATGCGTCGTGTGGGCAACGAGCAACAGCCCATCCTACGATATGACGACCCATCAAAGCTGGCTCCACAAGTGAACTGGGTCAACCAGGACCATCTCATCAAGCAGCTGCTCAACATCAAGAACATGGGAATGTAGGCGACGAAATTTTTCGATACTTTTATAATTTTCAATAAATGTTTTGTAGATATGTTTGTATTTTCACTGTTTGTTCCATTAATCCTATTGATTATTTTACTGGTTTCTGCGCGTCTACCATAACTTATCATTAACATTAACGATTGTAGAAATCACTTGGCGGCAGGAGCTGGTCTCCAAGATTTACACGTAAGAAACGAAACAGAGCTTACTTCGATATTGTGAGGAATAAAGCTGTAGATAGTGTCGTAATAATTAATTTTATTAACTACGAGAAAAAAACTTTGGTGATTAATTGTTGGTTTACAGTTGAGATTGGAGAGTTTTTAAGCCTGCTATTAATAGCAGGCTTAAAAATTCTAGGGGACTGACTACTCTACTAAATTTTTAAATAAGAACTCAACTATTTAACACATGGAAAAGATGGATGAAATATCCATAAAATATGGGCAAGACCCAAGCAAAGTCATGTATGGAGCCGTTATAAGTATTATAGATTGTATTTTTGGCGATACAGTTAATGCCATTAAAATAAAGGTTTCAAGGCAACACGCAGGTATTCATCAATAAGATCTTAAATATGGATCTCATTAAGGTAATTGTCTATCACAATTAAAAACCTGGAACTTGCGTCCTTACCAACATAACTAACCTAAATACGCATCCGGTGTTTGTCTCTGAGGAAAACAATATGGACGAGGGTAAGAAATAAAATAAACACAGCAAAATCGAATTGTACTTTATCGTTGTATGTATCATAATGTAATCAATGTTTAGCTGTTGTAAGGGTGGCTTTTGTAATCCTGGCTGTAGAAAGACTGGCTTTTGTTATTCCAGATTTCGTTACTGTGATTGGTTTTTTGGTAGTAACCGTTACTGACGCGGCCTTAGTTGTTTGTGTCACATTGATCTTGGCTGTGGTAGTCATTGCTCTGGTTGTCAGCTTCTTCGGTGTTAAACCCTCGCTTGTTTTCAGTGTAGTTGTCGTAGTATTTCTTCTGTTTTTGCGCTCTGGAAATAAATAATAGGAATTTATTTTGGATCTCCAACATGGAATTGGAATACACAAAAACACATTTTCAAACAAGGGATACAATGCTATTGATTTTTAGAGTACCGTGCTGTATCTTGTGAACCTTAGAAAGTAGGTGGTAACTGGACATTTCAAATTCTCAAAACAAGAAAAAATTACGGCTTATGGTCCTGAATAATATGAAGTTTTATTTTTTTTTGGTTCCCAGCACGGAATTTACTCTATCTGTCATTTAAATAACATGACATACATTCAAATTACATAGTCAAAGAATAACCAGATTACGAAACAACAGGCATATTTGCACGCGTCACGTAGGTATTGAACCCGTGGAACGCCTCGCAGTTTTAATACCGAAGTGACCTACACCACTAAGTTCCTCGTGAATTGTTACGACCCCAAGACTAAATAACAAAATCTCCTAATTAAATATATATTTATAAAATCTTACTTTTCCTCTTGTTCCTTTCGTTCGCTTTCCATCCTAGATATTCTGTAGCGTTCTTCTTTTTATCCTTAATTCCCTTATTTACCTTATGCCTGAGGTAATTAGGTATAATATTCTTTATCCGCGCTTTGAAATGATCAGGCATGGCCCTTTTGATCCTTGGCGAAAGGTCTAAATTGTTCTGCCATCGTTTCATAGTCTCTTGGTATTCGCTGTATCTTTTTTCCGAAAGCTCGTCTAGTTTCTTCCTGGCAAGCTGCTTCACTATTTCAGATTTTGGAACTTTTCTGTGCAGAAGTTCGGCAATATCCTTCTTGGAACTCTTTAGCAAGCTTCGTATGTGTTTTATAAACGATCGCTTTTTCTTTTTACGTGAATCAATTGCTTTCAACAAAGAATTTATTGTTGTTTCCTCATCAGTTCTCGGTCGGATAGTTGGTTTAACTGCGGGTTTGGGTTTCTTCTGATAGTAACGAATAATGATTTGTATTTTGTTATGTATCGCTTTCAATCCGTTATTAATTTTATCCAATACGTCATCACTTACATTATCCAGGCTCGGGAACATTCGTCTGCTGTGAGCAAAATCGACGAGTGCTAATGCGTCGACCATTTTACTTACGTCCATTGTCAAAACAAAATGCAACAGTTTCATTCTATATAGGGTGACGAACGGCGAGCTGTTGACTATTCTCGCCGTCATTTCTTGCCATTTTCCGCCAATTTGTTTGAGATCAGTTGTCATGTTGTAATCAGGGTCGTGTACTCTCAACCCTACTGCTGCATATTCATCTGTGTAAAAATCTTTGATAATACTCTTTAGTATCTTTCTCGCGGACGGTGATAACACGGACAGAGCATGAGACTTTGGCATATCTTTGTCAACAGCTTCAATAATTAAGATGATACAATCCTTGAATGAAATTAACGCACATCGACTTAAGCTCTCATCCATTCTACGTCTATCAGATTTACCTTTTTTTGGAATAGTTTTGTCAAATTTAATGTCTTTAATTTTGTTTCTGTAGACGTAGCGTTTCATTGCGATTATAAGATTTTTTAAATCGTCAGGTAGCGCTGTTTTCGTATACTTTTGTATTAAAGTTATGTCACGTATTACTTCGTAAATATCGTTCTTTAGTTTTTTTGTGTATTTATCTAAATCGAACTTTGTTGCTTTGAGAGTTTTCCTGAAATCTATTTCGGGGTCAGAGTTGACAGCTAAATTGTAAATGGAGAAAAATGTGTTGCTTGTTATGTTTTCCAATTTATTGTCTTCGGTTCCCCTGTCATCAACTTTAGCATACTTTAGAAGATTCCCTTTAATTCTCTTTAGCTCTTCTAGTTCTCTCTTTTTGTCATTAATGATTTTATTCAAAGGTACCAGAACAGTTTCAGTGAGATCTATGGCGTCTTCAGTCACATAGGTTGTGTTTGTGGTGTTAATTATGAATGTTAGAGCATTCGTGACGTTCATCATGCTGTTTTCTGTGATTTCTCTTTTCATGATGTTGACGGCATTGTACTCTATAATGTCGTTTGTATTTTCAAATCCGTTTCTTATGTCTTCATCTTTATTGTATACTTCGAAATCTGAAACATTTAATAGGTAGAAATGAAGGTCCGTTTAAAAAAAGGATTATTAAAGATAGATTTACAATCTATGAAGTGGACCAAGGGCTAAATTCAAAGTCCCTTCGTCGATAAGCTGTCCAATGTCCTTTCAAAATAATGCTTATTATATTTGAATGGTTACATTTTTATACATTCAATGGCATTTGACACTATTGTCATTTGTAACAATGAAAAGGTTTTCGAGATTTGTGTTAGTAGCTAATGTGCTATACAACGCTCATTTTGGATTTGAGATCACAATTACCATTTGTTTTCTCGTACCTGAATAGAAAAGAGGTTTTTCTAGGTTATTAGCTTAAGACCTTTATTTTTTTCTGTTGGCGAATTCTGATACAATTTCTAACTTTGAAGGGCTTATCTACAAAAACGAAACTGTTTTTTATATTATCTGAATTTCTAACAAAGTAAAAGCAACTATACCTTGAGCCTCAGTAGTGTTAGGTGCACCACGTGCAACGGTCTCCAACAAATCAATAACTATTTTAGTAGACTCATCTATATCTATAGGAGGTTCAGTAACCTCTTCATCACGCATGAAGTTTATTACATAACTTAATTCATCGGCTGTTGCATTTTCAGTCGTTATATTATTAATATTTTCATCATCCATTAACATGTAATCTATGTCGAATGTTTTGTTGCTTAGTTCGTTATCCAATGGTAGTTTTCTTCGGTTATAACTTTTGTTGTCTACTGCGATGCTTCGGAGTACTTCGTCGAAGGCCACATAATCGCTGTCTGACATGGTTGATGGTTCTATTGTTGTTGCGTCGTTTTTCACAGCTTTGGTAGTGACTCCTGGTGGGTTAGCTGTTGCTTTTGTTGTTGCTGTAGAAAAAAAAAACATGCATTTGTATTATGGTGCTGCGATTTTCTTAATTTAAATTTTGAGCGTTTTCTTCTCTTGTACAGTGAGTGAATAAAAAATTTTAAGCTTCTTAAAATTTAAGAAATAAACAATATCTACAACTTGGGTAGTAGTGATACAAGATTTTCTAGTTATAATACCGTCTATTAGCAGATGAGCCCTTTTTCTTAGTTTATTAGCAGTTAGCTTAGAGGCCTGTACCAGGCATTTTTTAATGGGACAAACGGTACACATGTTTGCCTATCATTGCAACTCTCGTAAACCAGGATCAAAAGTGATAACTAACAAAAACCACCAAGCACTTAATCTTGGTATATCCCAGGGAATAGTTTTGGAACTCGCATGGAATAATTAATTAGAAGCAGCAAAATGGGAGAAACAGCCCGGTAAAATTTTACTTAACTTTACCAAGCTTATGAGATGAGCACATTTCACATTCACAATTACCAGTTTCCGTAGACATAGCCGTCGTAACCGTCTCCGTAACCTCAGACCCATTCCGCAGCGTACTCCCGGACGTGGTGTGCGCCTGCGTGAGGCTGTACTTCTGCTCCAGCGGCTTCACCCCGTATATCCACTCCGACATCTGCTCTAGTGATAACGTCGTGACGTTCTTCAGTTCCTCGGGGCTGCCTGTCACAGAGCGCTTTGATTTCCTTCGCTTGGTATCTGGAATTAATTTGATGAAACTCAGATCGGCGATTAAGTTATCAACCAATTTCGAGTTCATTTATTAAATAAAAAACAAGGACTTGAGTTATCAGCCTGAGAAATTAAGTATTTGTTTTTCGCATCTTATTCTTTTTCTTTAAGATAAGTACTCCCGCTCTCAGAAATTTATTATTTGTTTCACAAATATTCCATCACATGTGCATGGCACTCAAACTTAGAATTAATGGATCTTACAAATTTTATGCTTGTCTTCTGGGTGGAAACGGCAAAAAAAATATCCCAAATTTTTTTGAAATCTGTCTAGTGGACTAAATAGTTTTCTTTCGTCAAATACCCTATTAGTTCGAAGTCTTTATGAGCTTTTTAACTTATAAAAGAGTGTCACGTCGTCGCCACACCGTCTCCTGCTAAGTTTATCTGTAAACGCCTCACCATCCATCATGTTCTCCAGCACTAGCACGAGAACGCGGTGGTCGATGTTAAGCTCAGCGTCCTTGGTGTGACACTGCTGGCTGGACGAGCAGTTCCACTTGCCTTCAGCGGTGCACGAGCAGGACTTGCAGCCGATACACACATTCTCTGGGGATGTGTGGGAAAATGGTACATTTCTAAAGTGTTTTTTGATGTTGAGTGAAATTCGTCTTTTATTTGATTTTTAGCTCTTTTTTTTAAATGTCGGTCTATTCACCGTGATTTTTTAGTCGTTTTACAAAAGTAGCCCAGTTCATGTATCCGACGTAAAATACCCCTATTCGCGATTATTATTTTATTTTATTATTATCATCAACTAAGATAATAAGTACGAAGAAAAATTAAACAAGAGAAATCTGAAATATACTCTTAAAAATGATAAAAATGCCGCCGCCCGCGCCCCTCACCATTGTTACAAGGCTCGGACCGAGCTCGCAACAGAGCTGTGTTTCTAAAAAACTATGAATTGCATCATAATATTGAATAAAAATTGCATTTTTTTATCATGAACGTATTCTAGTCATTGAATACATGAACTGGGCTGCTTTTGTAAGACGACTAAAAAATCACGGTGAATAGACCGTGTATAGACTACTTTTCTCTGAACAGAAAAGTTCAACTCACGACCCTTTTTTAAAAAACTATTCCTTTGACAACCCTTTACATTTGAATTTATCTTCTTTTACGTGTCTCTATTTGTTTGTAGATCTATCATTCCCTAGCTCTCTGAACTTAAAAGTTAAATATACGTAAATAAATATAGGTATATATAAGTAAGTAGTAATTAGCCGAAGATAGATCTTGAAGGCTTACAATTGGACATAGGCCGTCGAATATGGGCTTATGATGATGATGATGATGAAAGTTAAAGTATCACGACAAAAACCAAAACAAATAAAATATTTACGAAACCAAAACAGAACTATGTGGTCCTAGCGAAAACATCCGCGCGTGTACCAAACGCATGTTTAAAGAAAACACACAAATGTGTACAATTTGGCCACTAGCTGTCACAATGATAACATCCCGGGGAACAGCCTGACGAAGCGAACATTGTTTTTCGTATGAAACACAATCCAACGCTCCATACGTGTTTAAATTATTCCAATTACGCGGAAGTTTCAATAAAGTTTGTTTCTTTGAAGTGTTATTTTGTTAATATTGTTACAGAAACATTGTATTGTCTTTAATGTTAGTTTTTAAGGACAAACTAAGGAACTGGTTTTGTTTACTTTTTGGATATAATAAGTATGAATCCCTAAGGGGTCGCCACGTTTTGTAATGACTACCGATGATAGCCTTGCGGTTTTTTTGCATGGATTTATATGCACGTGGTGAAGGTTCGATCCCAATTCGTGCGAAGTACGATGTGACTTTTGAAAAGTTACCAGCACTTTCTTATTTTTTCTGATAATTGTTGAAGGAATTGTGAGGAAACTTGGATTCCATAAATTGAAATCTGAAGTCGCCAACCCCCAGCGAGCTAGCGTAGTGATCAATGCTCAAACCCTATATTATAGGCTGGTTTGTAAGAGCTAATTATAGTATTAATTAAAATAAGAACTCACCTTTATTACAGTCGGTATATCGGGATATGAACGGTATACATTCCATCGGAGTCGCAGATAATAAGGCTGGAAGAGATAAAGAAGATATGTTTGAAGCCCCGTAAATGTTTATATTTATCTGTTTTAAAGCGGTAACAGAAAACTAGTCAGAAAGTTAACATTTTGTTTCATGTACAGTTAAATTTTGATGTCTGGCAGACTCACATACACCGGGGTCAGTAATAGAATCATCATTTTACTTCTCGGCGGAACCTTCAAAACAAAGCAATTTCTGTAGCTAAACAGCATTCCATAGGTTCTTTTTAATTAGGTATGTCCCAAATGGGTTACTTTGGTTCAGATACAATAAAATTCTTAGAAACCCAAGAAAAAAGTGGAACTTTACCAACCTTTTTCCACATGATCATGTAGTAACGAATCACATTCCTTCCTGAGCTCCTCGTTACCAGAGAACGCTGGTGTATCGTCGTCCTTGTCTAGCAGGTTATCTGTCTCCACGTAGTAGTCACATCGCGCCTGGTCCAGCACCAGACAGTCGTCAGCGAAGCAGATGTTACAGTCGTCTGTGCGACGGAACGTGCCTCGGTGGTAACGGAACAGGCTGCCTGATGTCACTCCTGGAGAAATAGGATGAAATAAGGTTGAGGTTGATCAGGATTTTATTATAAGTGATGTAGTCTTGATGTTAGAAACTATTTGATCCAGCTTGCTACTTGCATAAGCTGAAGACTTGAAAACGGTTACCCAGATTTAGGCATGAGATACCGTATGACATGTAGTTACGGTAAATTTTTGTGAAAGATACATTTAAGAGTTTTAATAACCTGACTATCGTTTATACTCAGTTATCTCTTATCATCGTGTACAAGTTGGTTACCGATGTTAGGTCCGCCTTTTTACAATTTTATCGTCTACAAGAAGTATAAATAAATAAAAACGGTCTAAAAATCAATGTAAGATAATACTGCAGTATCTAAAAATAAGCTAAAAAATGAATATCCTCTAATTTTTCAATGCACCAGAAACTATTTTTCTTCATACTACATCCATTTACCGGCATAAAAACACAATAATTTTAAAGAAAACCAACAATATTTTAAGTGCAAAACGTGACGAAAAAAGTTACGTGTGCAATACAGCAAGAAATCGGTACGAAACCAAGTGAAAAGTGCTCGGAAACCTTGAAAAACGAGTCAACAATAACATGAAAAGTTGACGATAGGCTAAATCTTAGTAACGGAGTGATTGAAATCAGTAAGTTGGACTTTGAGAATGTTTACTACTGGAATTAATTATAGGAAGTAACAAAATAAATAGAATAAAGATGATGCATTGGGAATGATCAATCAAATAATCATGAACGATGATTGGTTTGTTACGGGAGGACTAGTCGAACATGGAGCGATGATATGGATAATAATGCATTATTATGGTTAAATATAAGGCAATGATAGTCCAGTGGAAAGGCATCGTGAGTTAGAATTATTCAAAGACGTGTTAAGCCGACGAACACCAGGTTGTGTTACATAGATAGATAGAACACAAGCTTAACTTGAGTTAAGCCAAATATCTCAAAACTCAATTGCTTTAAAAAAGAAGCAAATTCGAAATCAATTCTTAGAATTTGAGGCGTTTCTGTCAGTATATTGAACAACAAAAGCATCTTAAAACAGTAAACAATACATCAAAGGTAAGCTTCAAACACAATGCATAGATTTGAATCAAATCTCTGAATGAAACCTCTTTCATTGATCGAGATGAGTCAATGAATGGGAAAAGTATCAAATCTCTTGAATTACTTGAGTGAGTTTCTTTTTAGTAATGGGACATCCATCATTACGAGACCTGAAGCCAAAAGCTGAAAGCGAGAAGATTGCCATCGACGATCCGGACAAAGCAACATTCTTTCCGAAAACTGAAAATGCTGAGCTAATAAGTCCAGAATCTACAATGACAACTAACAAATAACGCGTAAGTGACGTGTCTGGATATGATGACGTGGATGGTACTGATGACGCAGTTAATGATATGCCTGGATTGAGTGACGTAATGGGTAGTAATGACGTAGAGAATGACGTGTAAGGTCTCACCGAAGAGGCACAGGACGCCGAGCGCACACACCCACCCCTGCATCGTCGTCGAGTGATTGGTTGCTTTTGCTAACTTAACCAACTGTTTACTGTAGCTATTGTTTTCAATTGCCGGGACGGACTTGGGGCTGTCAACTTCTTTTTTCTTGTTTTTGTATAGTTGTAAGAGTGCTTTGTTATATTTGAAGACGTTGTGAGTAGATTTAGGTGCTTAAGTAAAAGGACTTACGATAAAAAAATGACATTAATGTAAAACTCTATCAATAATTAGCAGTTGACTGATACAGTTTATGAAACTGAAATTCATTCATGTTCTTCATTTAGTTATTATTCTTCGCAGCCTGATAGTGTAAAAAACAAATTGCTGATATAAGTATTTACCCATTCTACTGCATTCCACTACCGGGTGAAGGTCAACCCTAAATCACACCAAATCACCGAGCATTTACCAGCTTCCTATTGAGTTGTCTTCGTCTTGCAGACACCAGCCATGATGCTGACGTTACTTGCCCAATCCCATTTTAGCCTTTTCGCCAGTATTGTAACGCAGTGTGGTGTTGCGGGTTCGATCTTGGAACTTAACGTCAAGAATTCCTTCCATCGGTCTTGAGAAAAATAAAATATTGAGAATAATATACAACTTACCAGTTTTAATTAAAGATTATTCTGCTAAATCCCTTGCCTCACCACGTGTATGGTTCTAATGCTAAAACTTTTTACAAGTTCATTCAACCAAATTTTGTTATTTTGATTATCCATGCATCTAATTATTGTGTACTATTAGTTAACAATAAGATCTTTGTTAGATTCGAAGGAGATCTATGATTCACATCACAATGGGTGTGTAGTGTTATTGTAGATAGAAAGGGCTATCCCATTATTCATTTTGATTCTATCAATTCTGTTTAATTTTTTATCACCGATTGCATTATGTATGTACTCCATTTCTAGCCAAGGACTTATTTGGGGACAAGGGTCCAACAAGCACGGGTCTTTTATTGAAAAATAATTACGTTTTTGTAGATTTACTTTGTTATTTTTGGTGTATTTTCTCAATCAGAAGGATATTATGCTCTTTTGAAGATGAGGTCTAGTTGATAAGTAAGAAGACGAACATATTTTTGTCTTTCCCACAGGATTAATATATGGCATTAGATAATACAAATCTAGATTTCATCCAAAATCAGCTAACTTTTTCAACTTTTGTCACGACCTGTCTGTCACAATTGACATAACCCAATCATCGATCGAAACAATATCTAATACGTAGTAAAACAAACACAATTGAATTCTAAATGTTTCAATTGAATCGCCCAAATCCGTCACTGCAACGGAATCGCGAAATTCTCTTAAGTGTTTGTAAATAGTGGCCGTGCGCGAACGTTGTCGCCGTATCGACTCCTGCGCATATTCAGGCTTGCGGCGGCGACCATGCTGCTGTTGTTGCTGCTGCATCTCGTCATCATCCATCTGCTTACGGCTAGAGGTGAGCATTTGAAGTTGATAACAAAAAGCTTTCAAAATTATTACGCAATGGTGATTTTTTTGAAATTTCGTTTAGTTTTTTTTTCATATTCAAATTTGTATAGTTTAAGTGTTTTTTTTAATACTTTAAAGTTTTTATAGTGGGTGCTTCACGTGTAAGAAAAATAAGTGTTTGTGATATAATTGATTATAGAGTGTTGATGCAATTTATGTAACATCTCACATTGTGTAATTTAATGTTCACAGTAATTATGTAATTAGTAGTGGTGTTCTTCATGGTGTTATACTTTGTCCTGTTTGTAGTCAATTTCGTATCACACATTAATATGCTTTTAAAATTACAATGACCGATTTTTAAATGATGTGTCAAAATTTTAGCTTAAACAAAAAAAAAAACGGAAAGTTCATATGCCGCTATCTAGTGATGTAATTCGCTATTGGTTTCGGATGTTTGAATCCACCTGCCCATGTACTTTAGGAAATCGTGTATTAAGTCCAAAATGTTTGCAAAGCTGCAAAGGCCGCACTTTGCTACCGAGAGGAAACATGTGAGAAAATATGAATCAACAGTTCATTGTAGTTCGATAACACATTTGCTAATGTTGTTATAAGGTACGGGCTATAGAATTTGTGCAACGCATTTTCTCGCGTTTTTCCCGATTGCCCGAATGGCTTGCGAAGTGACTTGATTATTTTCATATGTCATGATGGAATATTTCTGTAAATGAAATGCTAGGTGGGGCAGGCTAGAAAAGCGTGGAACGGTTTTGGGGGAAGCCTTTGATCAGGTGAGGGACACAGTGGTCTAGATAAAAAAATACTAATAGAACGAGTCAATAAACTTTTGAGAGATGTATTGCACTAGATTACGTTCATAAAATAAGTAGTGGATGCCGCAAAAAACCACCAGGCTTAGTGCGAGTGGGTTGGTCACGATAATGCAGCCTGAGAAATGGGCAAAGATCGTCACCCACTGGACCTGACTGCTGGGTAAAGATGATCGCTACATCATTCACTGTTCGCACAGAGAAACACTATCATCGCCGAGGTCGTTATTGGTGAAGTTTGTGTGATGATTAAGCCAGATACGAGAGGACATTTGGCCAAAAAAGTGAAAGAGAAGCTTGGAAAAAGAAGAGATTCTATCAGAAGCATCAGTAGAAACTGCCAACTAGATTCAAGCCCCATTAAGGGCTATGGATTTCACTCGACGATGTCGTGTTTAGTGTGAGATTTTCGAAAGTGGTTTAGTACTAGAGCCATTCTAGTTTCATTTCAAAATACATTTATCAAGGGAACGGGATGTACAACCTTAATAGATACATGTAGATAATGGCCAACTGTTGGGCACAGCCATTTTTCTTTTTAGGAAAGATTTGAGTATTGATAAATCACTGCGTATTTACGATATCAGATTCCGATATTTGGTGTGCAGGATAACTCACGATATTTTCTTTCACCGTTTGACAGTATTGTCCTAGAATAATTAAAAAAGTACATATGACTTTGAAAGGTTGTAGTTAGATTGAGTTGGGTTTGAAACCGAACCTCGTTCATTTAAATCCACGTCATAATGACCTTGTGGTTACATTTTATAATAAATTAAGTAATTAAATTCATTCAATTTTAATTTTACGACTAAATTTAATCACCATGCTTAAAATGATTACGTCTTCATATACCATAGACCAGTCAAATCGGAAAAATATTTTAATGTCAGGTTCGGACAGTGTAGTCAGGATTCTAATCTGCAATCGTGTCAGTCATCATACGAATCTAAATACCTAATAATACAGATAATTTAAATAATAATATATAATAATGAAACCGTTCAATTCCAAAGAAACATCAGAGTTCAAGAAGGGTACAAAAAAACTAATTCATAAATGTAACAACCGATATTAAAACTTGATCTTCATTACGGGCGTTACATACTTGCTGCCTGGTTGTTGCTGAAAATATGAATCACACAAAATCGACAAAAGTAGCTACAACGTACAACATAACATTTAACATTTTGTGGTTCAAATGTTTTCTATCGAAGGTTATCGCGTTACTGCAACAGCGTGACTTAACGGACAGTTAACTCATGTTACCGCATGTTTATCTATGAGTACTATTGTTTGCTAGTATTTGTATAACATCGAATGCTCGAGGCGTGATAGTGGCCGACTGTAAGCAACTGTTGACGAGTTTAGTACAATCAACTTGAATGACATTTGTATGTTGTATTTATTGATATCAAGTAATTTGACGGCAGTGATAGAATTGGCTTGTACGATAAAATTTTCACGTACTTAATCGACGTATGAAATGACGCCAACTAATTAAAAAAAAATCATATCATAAAACCAAAGAAATAGCGCAGAACAAAAACACGAGAAAAAGTTTTTTAAGAGAGTATTTTTTAAGTTACGACAGTAACACATTTTTGCTCTCTATACAATGGCTCAGAGATATTTAAGACTGACGCCATCGAAGGACATTTTTTATTCCTCTTTGCATTTGCATTTATTAGTAACTACCCAAATCATTTCGTACATTGCGTGTAACACATGCAAGAGATCTGAAGGTCTAGAGGTGATAAAGCAGGACTGCGACGTACCTCAGCAGCGGGATTGCCGGAAATGGTTAGCGTGGTTTCGGTAAACGAAAGGCAAAGGAAGGAAACTGGGTGGAAAAAGTGTGACACTCCCGTCCGCTTACCCCACAGCGGAAGGAGTCTTTTGATAATTTCATGTCAAATGTCTCAGCAGCGAAACCTACAAAATCAATATCGTAGATATTGTCCTACATAATCAATATCTTATTTCGGAAGGCATGGAAAATGTGGGTAATCCTCCCCCTCCCCTAAACGTGTCGGATTGCCATCCTATTGGTCTTTGAGTTAAGTAATAAGTATAGGGAGAGCGCCTGGCAAACATACGTTTGGGTTCTGGCTTACTGACCCACTGACATCCGTATTGGGTTTAACGGTCAATTTCCACGCCATTTCCATAATTCAAAGATGTTATTAATCTATGCTTGATTTGATCTTAGAATCTGGTATACCTAAACTAAGACACTCTGGTCTGTCTTGTGATCCTAGCCTCCAGGAAAGAAATGGGTCAGGAGGTCAATATTATCACAACACATTGAGTGAAACATGAGTAGAATTTAGCTAAGGATGGAACAGAGCCGAGCATATAAAAACCCGGCCCATAAGTGGTATGACAAATACTGATAATGGCAACAATGTTAATGATAAAAACAATTCTCAAATAACATCAGACAAAATAAATTAAAATGACAATGTAACGGGAAATGAAAATACTTTAACAAATAAACCGTTACGTGACCCGGCTGTTTATGTTGCTTCAAATGTTAAATATTTTGCTTACGGTGACGAATATCATGAGATATGAGCTCCTCATTCAGTACCGGAACTGAGGAAATAAACACAAGTTGTATTGAACCATTGAAGTGCGTTGACCGTTCAAGAAACTTGAAGACGTGGGAACATTTTGTGGGGTAGACAGAGAGGAGGAGGATATTGTTCAAGATATAATCTTTTGGAATGTTTAGGGAGGTTCAGCAGAAGGGGCCAATTATAGCTATACAAATGATGTTGCGTAGTTAATGCATTTGGGAAGTTAGTAGAATCTGATAGTCTAGTTTAATAGAATCTGCTTTTTCTTTAGTAGTGATTAGAAGTCAAATAATGTTTATTTTTCCACGTAGGGGCTAAGGTAATGTTAACTTTTACTTTGTGATCTTGCATTGTATTGGATAATCTTAGTTTTAGTTTAGTACCTACATTCACTTCACTATTAGATCACCTAGTTAGAAAATCCAATCGCACGAGCCAGTAATGAAATCGTGGTGATCGAAAAAAGTGCTATGAAGCCAGTCGTGCTCTTCCCATTTAATCCAAACCAGATGGTACTGTTACAGATGCTCCTCCGAGGACAGGGAAGGAAGTGGCACACGTTGTCCGGAACGTAGAAAAATGCCCAGCTGTGGGCTACTTCTTCAGAAGGGACACGGCCCCGAATGCCATCGAACCGGGGCCCTGCTACCTCTGCTTCTGTCAGGAGGAGAACAACGCTGTCTGCTGGAAGCGAGACAATAGACGGTGCAACGTGGAGAGCTTTCATTATCATGGTGTTGGGAAGAGGTTGGTAAAGTGTTTGATTCTTTTTTTTGTTACAACTTGTATACAACGCCATCTAGTCTCAAGCTAAGGAAAGCTTATATTTTCAGTACTAGATAGCTGATAAATGTACTTGTATTTTTTGAATACCTAATAGTATAAACAGAAAAAGAATAAATGATTTTGCTCATCATTCAAAACGTTCTAACTTTTTTAGGGATACAAGAATCCGTCGTAGTCCAGGTTTTGCGGACTTATTCTTTCGGGATGCCACAAGAGATCGTGAGTTACTTCTAAATGTATTTTTTTTGGTAAACTTATCTAGTGTCTTAAATACTTATATTTTAATACATATTTTGTTTTTAGTGTTCAACAAAAATGAAAAAACGGAATGTAAGCCATTTGAATCCAGCTTTAGTGACGACTGTCCACCAGGTTTGTTGTTTTTTTCTTATATTGAAAATATATTTTTGGATTTCTATATCTCTTTCCACTAAATACCGTACGGAAACATTCATTGTTTGGCTGGTGGTGACTTAGTATTCTATTTCTACAGCTGACTGGTGTATTGGGTGCACTGTATGCGACTGTGACGCCAATGGCCGCTGGGATTGTCACGTCCTAAGCTTTTGTCCAGACAGTAAGTTTCATTCAAAATACTATCCTAATTAATCTGTAAAAGCAATAAATCATTAACTAATGACCAATCCTGTACAATTTTAGAGAAAACCAAAAAGAAATCGAAACGCAAAGGTGCAATTAGAAAAGTAGTGAGTAAAAAATCAGTTAAATCAACAAAGGCACCTGATAGAACAACGAAGAAACCATCCATGGCATCCAGCGCTGGTAAGCGTATAAGCAAACAAACGAAAGCAGTGAATAAATCAAGGCCTAAAAATCCAGTCAGAAGTACTAACAATAAGAACCAACCACAAAAGCGTCTCGTCAAAAAATCTGTTCCTATACTGCGGGCCAATATCACCCCCAAACCGCAAAAAATAAGATCTCCATTAAGATACAGGAGGAAATCCGCGACCAAAGCAAACTCATCAAAAGAGATGATCATAAAAAGGAACGTAGCAACACACAAACCTATCGACATCAAAGCGAGCAAAGTGAACTTAGAAATGGAAATAGCTCAGAAGGTCATGAAAAAAGTAATGGCCAACTTGAGAAAAACAATGGACACTGAGATGTTAAATATTACCAAAATGGCTAACAAGGTAGCTCAGAACAATTTCCAAGCTAAAAATGTAAAGAAAACAAGTCCTACGGCTAAACAATCGAAGAAGGTGAATAAGAGGCAGATAAAGAAACCGCAGAAGAAGCCGGTGCGGTCTCGGTACCAACTGAAGCCGTCTAAAGACAAAAACAAGAATAAGAACAAACAGAACAAGAAATCTCCACAGCAAGCTCCCAAGAAGCCGTATAAAAAACCGGCAAGCAAACCGACGAGAAGGCCAACCCCCAACAACTATGTGAGAAATAAGAGAGACCTTATGGAAGGAAATTTGCAAGCACTCTCGGTCATTGGTACAGGTATGTTAGCATCCTACTACTTATGTTTGAAGAATAAAAGTAATTCGATTGTTAATATTGACGGTAAGTATTATATTATTTCAGGTAATGTTACAGCTCCCCTAACTACCTCAACCGCCGCATACTCCATAGTTCCTGTGACTGGTAACATACTCCCTCCTGCCGATACCAATTGTTCGACTAAGCTTGATGAAACTACGCCAATTCCCGAAAACAATAAATATTACAGTTATGTTGTTCATGATCCAAAGCTTGAAACAAATACATCAACGACAAAAACAGAAGTCAGTACACAAGTTAATGTAACAGAAACTGTTTTAAATTTAATCGGAAAAGGTTTGGATCAAAATAGAAACATTAAAAACAAATCTGAATCTAGCAACTACGATGATAAGAAATCAACTGCTTTGTCTGAAATAAGTCCAGAGGCAAACGAAATAAAATATTCTAAGTGGTCCCATTTAAAAATATTGAAAGAGAAAAAATTGAATTATGTGTCTGAGAAACATAGAGGTCTTGTGAAACTAATCTCTCCGGCCAACAAAAGTGTTCTAGAAGACTACAAGAATAAGGTCCATGGAAGAGATATAGAAAGAAAGTTTAACTCAAGAAAGTTTAACCTAGTGAAGCTACTTAACCATTCAAAATATAAACCGAGTTCTGTATTGATACTTGAACACAACACAAATGTAACAACGCCTAACAAAACTGCTGGTGATCTACAAAGCATTCTTAGTAAGCTATTAGGTGAATTCTACAGAAATTCTACAATTAGTCATAATAATGCAAAAAAAGCCAGAAAGTTTAGCGTTATAAAATATTTGAAGAAAATATTTAATAAATTGTTTAGGCGTAAGAAAGCAAGTGAACGGTTCAGCAAACATCAAATAATAGAAACGTTATGTGACAACTTCGGTCCTTGCAGAGTAAGTGTCAAAGATAAAGCACAGCTGAAAGCTAAACTTGACGAGTTGGATAGTGAAACGTCAAAGATTCTGAAAACAGTTAAAATAATAAAAGGTTTACTGAAATTAGTAGATTTACCAAAAAGTATGGATTCTAGTGTGTCGACACAAGAATCAATGCGTAACGATATTCAAAAATTAAATAGTATTCTGAAAGGTAACTATCTTAAAGGCGACAGCGACCCCATGACTTCGACCCAGTTGACACAAATAGAATACATAAAGAAGAACACACAGGATTTTGTGCAATCTGTGAATAAATTTGCGGCTTTGCTTAATGACATTATAACGATACTGACAAAACATGACGTAAATAAGACGGCGCCGTCTAATCGAGCACTGAGATATAACCACAGTGATAACAAAATATCACAAGACGAAAACCCATTTCAAAGTCTAAAGCATTTGTTCATAAGATACAATTTAGTTCAAAACAGTTTTATGAAAAAGATGTATGAGCAACTGAACAATTTTGAGAGTAAAGTTAATGAGAACCCCAAGGTGAGTGATGTTAAGGATTTAAATAATACTGTAGAAATAGAGAACTTCTCAAGGAATATAATTCAAAATCTCAGGAAGCTGAAGCGCTTGGCTCAAACGTTGAGCTTTAGCGGGAGGAGTAAGAGGGACACGATGAGAGATGATGATGCTATTGAGTATCTGTTAATGTTGATGGAGTATCTGTTGAAACAAAATAACCCGTTGGACGCTGCTCCAGGTAATATTTTGTTTTATTTTATTTAGATAATGTGTTTTATTTGCTTATTGAAAACTATGACTATTACAAATAAATGAGATAACAATGTTATAATATTGTATATCAATGGCTTTAAATTTTGTCGGTTCATTAACCTTTGATTTATTTTTCAGTTAACGACGGAATAGATCTTTTAATAGATGCTATCAAAAATGCACCAGATATCAAACCAATCAAAAAGAAAGTACTAGAATATACACCTGCACCTTATGTTGATGTCACTACTAATTCCTTTGTGCCAGTAACGGAGACAGATAATCCACTAAGTGATGATGGTAGTCATTCAGATAACGCAGAAATTGAAAAGAATTCTGGCGAGGACAGCGGAAGACGCAAGCTTGAGGATACTGAAGACAACCTTAGAACTAAAATACAAGAAAACAAGGTATTGGCCGAAATGGTAGCTGAAGAAGATAAAGATCCAGATGATAAGTATCAGTATAATAGGAAAACAGTACTAGAAAAGGGAGAAGAGTACACCGAAAGGCCTTACTACAACAGAGCTGGTTATGAAAATGTGGCTCTGGAAGCAGACAATGCGGTCGAAACCACAACACAGCCCATTGATTTCGAAATGAGTGAAAAGATTTACAAAGATGATGGTTTGGATAACCTTAACCTTGATAGACAAATAAACTTAGAAACCAACAATTTAGAAAAACAAGTTATAGACCAAAGAGTAGATGAGAAAAAATTCGAAGTATATGCGGGAGATATAGATGAAGAATCAATATTATCTGGTGGAGTCCTGACGTCAGTATCGGTCCGACCATCAACAGCAACAACAGAGTACGCAACACAAGCCAAAAGATCCCGAACAAAAATGAGACATTTAAACCTGGAATCAATCGATAGCGAAAGTATTGACAAAAAATCCAAATTAGAATGGATCGAAGAGAATTTCGGTAGAGAAAGAGAAAAAGAGATGGAAACAGGGGACCCAGACGATTTTAATATAACAACGCCTCGTAGCGTTACGTACAGAACTTTATCGACAGCTACTTCTGAAAAGGCTGATCTAAGTGTGCTTACTAAAGAAATTGTCGACGACGATAAGAGGAGGAAAGCGAATCTAAATGCCGAAGACATAATATTCAAGAAACAAATGGATCTTTTAAATTCTCTGGACTATGGAACGGAAAAAGCGGAGTTTGACGAATCCGAATCGAAGGATGGCAATGTGGATGAGAGATACCCAAGTGACACATTCCCGACGTATTTCCGTTAATTTTGTTCTGACTGTTGTTTGACTGCAGAATATGTGTTTTGTTGTTATTTATTTCGTTGAAAACAAGTTTCGAATTCGTTCTGCTGTTTTAGTCTGATTTTGACTAATGAAGCTCTTAATTGGTTATTGAAAACGAACTCTAAGGATAGGTTCACTTTTGAAAATATCAGCTGGAAGAAGGCAGATACAATTTTGTCATTAATTTTATCTCCTCCTTACGAATTCCATGTTAAATTTAAAGCCATGATTTACTTACCTTTTTTTAAATCTAAATGAAAGTTACAAAATGTTTAAAATCATTTGAAACCATCGCCTACTTGTAAACAAACTGTAGTAAACAGAACAACTGAATTTATACCAACTTTTTCTAGCTTTTGGTGTCAAGAAAGTTTTAATTACACTTTTCCGGGTAATTTAAACAATATAGCTTTTTAATCACGACTCTTAACGATATTAAATAGATATCCAATATCTATAAACGTCTCGATAACTTAAAATATCCTGGATAATTAAATGTGTAATTTGCATACCTTCCTATAATTAATTAAAACAAGTACTGGGGGCCTACCACGATGTCCTAATGAAGTTTGATTGTGATAGTAGGAGCGAGATAGCATATTAGACAGCATAGAAGAGTGTCTCTTTCACACACCTCAATAATATTAATTTAATGGATGGTGGTCGCCACTTAAGTTTTGGAGCGAGACAGTTACTAACACCGTTTCTGTTTTGTTGAAGAGCTTGCAATTGACTATCACTGAATTAATAATGTTATGTTTTTGACATTTTATGTTGTTATGATCTCAGTTGTAACTAACTGGATATTTGATTTCAAGAAATAAAAAGTTTTGAGGTCGTTGCGTAGCAAGCAATGGGAATTATAGAGGCTGGCTTTATAATTTGTACTTTTTTTTCAATTCAAGGAAAGAAGCCTGTTTTTTTTTTAATGGCATATACTAGGACGCTGTTCGAACTTGCAGAGGCCTTGTTAAGAACTTCAATCTAAGATGACGTGACGGGCATACACCCTTGATAACCCATAGAAGGCCCAAGGTAGCAAAACTAATGTAAATTGTGGAGATTTAATTATTATTTTTGAACTTAACTTTGATTTGTATTACCAAAGAGACCAGTTATTCTAGAGTTCAAAGTTGAAACACGTAAATTTTGTTGGATAATTTTAACTGTTTTTCACCAGTTATATTCTGCAGTTAAGCAACAGTAGTTTAAGTAAGTAATAATAACTTATATTAACGCCATATAAATAGCAATTTGTTTTAATTGTACATACACTCGATTACTCGACTTTACTTAGTTAATTAAATTATTAACATTGTTTTAAGTTTTGTTTTATTTATGAGTTTTTAATCTAGTTTTCCAGAATCCTGAATAAATAGTAAATTGTAAAGGAGTAAAAATAACAGTATAAAATAAATATTACTATTTACTCGGCTTTGACACTCGTCGTCACGGGTAGTCGAACCTCGAAAGACTTACAATCATTCTAACTAAGGGGTATCGTGTTGCCCAGGTCTGAGGAGGTCAGCTTGGGAAATCGCTCTTTGCCAAACTCTAGTATTTAGCTGCAACAAGTTAGACTGGAAGCAAACCCCAACATAGTTGGAAGAATTCTAGGATGATGATGAAACTGCCACTATTTAGATTATTTAAATGAGCTAAATAATTCTGAATTAATAACCTGAACAGCGAATGTTAAATGAATCATGATATAAAATCTTCTTTCACCTTTAGTCAAACCAAAATGGCATAAAAATATGAAGAAATAAACATCTACGTACCGATCAGTCACGATGCCCCGCTACGTCGCGCTGCGCCTGCGCACCGTGTCGCAACCGTTCCGGTCTGGCGCCGGCTGAAGGCTCGACCTTCCGTTTATAAAACACTTAATTGTCCGACTCGTGGCACATCTCCGGTTCTGAAACATCCGTGACAGTTGATATAGTTTCGTGTTGTCCGCAACTTCGTCCGCGTGGTTAGAAGATATAAGTTATGAGATTTATACCTGCCCTGTTTTTTCCACATTTTCCATTGTATCTTCGCTCCTATTAGTCGCAGCGTGATGGTATATAGGTTGAAACCTTCCTCGATGAATGGTCTATTTAATACAAAAAGAATTTTTCAATTTGAACCAGAAGTTCCTGAGATTAGCGCGTTAAAACAAACAAACTCTTCAGCTTTATATATTAATATAGAAGTATAGATGAGTTTTCGTTTTTGCTAAATACTCTGACGCCATCGGTTTTCACGTAGATTTGCTGTTTTATCTTAATGAATACCGTTACATATTATTTTTGTTTCGATGGCTAGTTCTAGTTTATGAGAAATCTGTCTCAATCTCTAAGTAAATGATTTGAGAATTTGGCATGTAGGTATTTAATATACAATACAGTAACAATTTTAATAAAAAGCAAAATAAAATGTTTTTTTTTTCCAAACGAGCGACCTTTTGGAACGACGCAACTGCGCAACATAAAAAAGCCATTCGATTTGTAATTATTAACGTTCTGAAAGTGCCTTTTTAGGCATACTGCAGAAACCGATTTGATATTAAAATTTACCAAAAATAAAATTTAAAGGTTACCGAAGTAAACAAAACAATGCAATTAATTACGGACTTTCAAGGTTAAAAAGGCTTTTTTTTAGTCAATAAATCAGAACGACTTTCATAATAACCGGTCAAGTGCGAGTAGGACTACATTGAGAGTTTCGTACAGATAAACTAACGAATGACAAATAAATTTGAATAAATATATTACCAAATAATGTTTATTTGCACTATTTGTTATTATAGATCAGAAATACATAAAAAAAACCACTGTCTAGCTATCACGATTCATGAGAAGCAGCCTGATGACAGGTAGATAGGCAGACAGACAGCGGAGCCTCAGTAATAGAAAGCGGTTAATGAACCAAACGTTTTTGTGCTATCACAAATGAAACATTATATAAAAACTTTAGAAGGACACCTTGAATACTTAAATATACTTGTAGAATTAAAAGCTACGTTTATTTGTCAATTTAAAAGCAAACAATGTTCACTGACGCCAGATTATCGGGATCCACTCAACTAACCCAAATCCAGAGCCCTAAATAATTAAGTTCTTGTATATAATTATGAATCCGCTGTGCTTGACGCGGTTGGTCCGTAGATGGGTGACCATCTTGGTCATAGTTCCTCCGTGTTTCGGAAGGCACGGCTGTTATTCCTACATCTTTGACAGACGTTACAGGTAGTCAGAAGCTTGAAAACTCTGACAGCCAGTCTAACCAAGGGGTGCGTGTTGCCCAGGTAACTGGGTTGAGGAGGTCAGATAGGCAGTCGCTCCTTGTAAAACACTGGTAATCAGCTGAAACCTGTTGGACTGGTAGCCGACCCCAACATAGTTGGGAAAAGGCTAGGCCGATGATATAATTATGAATCCGCTTTACGAAGATCGTAGATAAATTTGTGCAAGTTGAGATGGGTAGGTATTAAAATACAATAATTAAAAAAGCACGGCATTGGATTTTGTTTAAAAAGGCTTTAAAGGATTCCCTTTATCGCTAGGATGTTCCGACTGTCTGTTCGTCTCGTATATCACATGGTAGTATCTCATGATGTATTTCTGCTCCCGCTATACCAAAATTAAAATAAAGATAAAAGACGAATTTCATAACGATTGGTAAGGTCATTACGCAGTCAATTTTACTTGCAAAATCTTTTGAAAAACAAAAACAAAAAAAACATTTCATTAATCCTATTTTTCCGGAACCTACTTCCAAATTGTTTTCTAAAACCTATTTCTCTCTAGAACTCTTGTGTCCAGTCCAACTTGCACTTGGCTGGTTCCTCTTGCCAAAACCCTACTTACCTAGTGATTATGAGTCATAGGCGTGGCATACGGGCATGTATCTTGTAATCTCGAATTGTCTTACGAACGTGCGGGGTCTCAAGTCTCAGCATTACACAAATTATCTCAGACGTCGTGGTTTGTGGTTGCTACAGTATCTTTAATGTGGTCAAATATTCGGTTACCGCTGATGACTTGAGATCATAGAAATCTAAATAACAAGGTAATATTTAGATTTCTATGCTTGAGATCGTATTGTGAGAATATGGATTTGATCCTTAAAACAAAATTATGTAGGTATAAACTATAAACCAATGTAGATTATGGATGGATGACCTATAATTAATTATAATAATTATATAATTAGCTTAATTGATAATTTTATAGCTTAATCGTTCACAATTATATATTTTTTTCAATGTTTCCAATTAACGAAAACATACTTATTAAGTACTATGTAACATTTATTTTTAAAGAACCGAATAAAACATTATTTTCTACTTAATATCCCGTTTAAAACAATATAAAATAAACAAATTTAACTAAACATGTCCTGGGGGCGCTAGTATCGTAGTCTTTACCGAAAAACCGTCAATTCTGCTGAAATTTTGTTCAGGACTTTTTAGTTCCAATTGTTGCCACCGGCATATCTTACTTGGTGGGATGACTGGTTTCTTTCCTACACGGCTAGGAGATTGTAATACTTGTCACAGACTAGGAGTTAAGTAACAAAAGCGGTTTCAAGCAAGGGCTTATCATGTTATGCATCAGGGAGACCTTGCGTTTTAAAGTAAATATTTCACTTTTAATCTGCGAAATCGTTGAGACATTGAGAGATGTTTTATTCTTCCACAGATGCTTCAAACAGTGCGCACTGTCTATCTTCAATTGCGATTTTAATAAATTAGGCTTTGTATTTGTCCTTATGTTTTGTTAAATATTTACGCCTTAACTTCTGGCATGATTTCAATGAAATTTGTTATGAAAGTAGCTGTCACCTTGGATTAACACACATTTTAATTTTTATTTTATATGGCTTGGTTAAACGAAGTTTTTGTGAAAAATGCGTGTAAATGTCGCGAACAACAGTTAGTAATATGCACATAAATTTGAATACATACATAGACACACTTCGATGTTCAATAAAAATAATAGGTATTAGTTAGTTATCGTCAATTGGAGTTTTGCTTACTTTGTGAACATAATATTTTTCTTAAATACAAATACTCCTTCACTCCAAGTACCTACCTCGATCTAATTTCTATCAATTTAAACTGTACACAGTTTACCTGTTTAAGCAATTCCAATAAAAAAATAACAACATTATTTGATTACAGTCTTCATTATATTAATAAATCCTGTCCATCCGCTGGCATTAGCTGATATGCATCACGGCAGGTGGCGTCACTATCGCCAGCAAACGATTTATTATGGCCGTTGCCACATTTCCTTCACACTAACTAATTAATCTAATTGCGAATATCCCTACTTTGTCTCAAAATACAGTGTAGTTGTTATTTCATAAAATAACATTGTTTTTTTTTTAATAATAAATAATTTTAACGGAAAAAATTGTAACCCCCGTACTTCCTATCTATTAGGAAGAAATTATAGAAATTAAAATGCCTAATTTATTTGACAGCACGGATAACAGGGTTGTATAGCTCTACTAGTCACTACGCCAAACCCAGAGCGAAGTGTCGCAGGTTCGATTCGCGCGTAGGGTGTTTTATCAAGGATTGTGTAAGTCTGTGAATGTGACTTGAATGCTTGTGAAACAACCCAATTTAATTCTTTAAAGCGGGATTCGGGAGTCTTTCATAGAAAAAGACAAATTAATACGTCCATTTGTCAAATTGTCCCTTGTCTCTCTTTGTGTAGAACGTTAATCTTAAAAATTCGGCAAAAAAAAATAAAGGTTTATAAGGTCTGCATATTCTTCTTAGAATTAATAATACGATTCGCTTCAAAAAAACTTTTTGAATTAAAGTGCTTTGGTATTTTAATTCATTAATTTCAATGTGTTTCAAAATGAAATGAGTTGTCTCAAAAACTACTCTTTTCTTGTTGAATAATGAATTGAATTGAAGACTTTATTTGGTCGCCTTCAAAACGAAATCGCAAAACTTATCGCAGCATCAATTTCACTTACACTTAACTATTACGACACAAGCAGGAGAAACTAGAGTGTTACAATTTAAAAACCAGTTGAATAAATTTATAAAACTTGCGAACATAACATAGCGTAATCGGCCTAACATAATTTATCCGGTTTGAATTATGAACAATATTAAGCCCCCGCCATCTTGCCGCGACCTTTCCCGCCACCAATCTGACATTACCGCGTTTTGGCGCGAACCGAACGCGAGTTTGCATTCAGCCAGCGTCGCGATTTATAATTTTATTTTTACGCGGCAATTGTGAATTGAAAGTGAATTATTTGAATCAAAAAACTGTTTGATTTAATTTATTTGTGCATGGTTGAATTAGTGTTATTCTTATGAATGTGTGGTGAATTTAGAATAATAATTCGCCGATACTCAGGTAGGTTGGAGACGTATTTCTTTTCGTTTTGTCACACTTTCTATTTCAGTTGAAACTTGTTTAATGTTCGATTAATGAAATAAATGATTGTTAAAAAATGTCAACCTTACATTGAACCAGGTTTTACAATGATTCTTTAAAAAAATATCGAACCGTAAAATATTTTATCAATAATTTGGTTATCAAAATTATCTCGTTTAGCATAAGCTTTAAAATGTTAAAGTGAAATCCCATGTTTGAATAGCGCCTAAAACAATGCCTATGTTGTATATTATTATGTGACAGCTAATATATATTTTTAATTTATAATAGTATGGAGATTATGAGTATAGACCACCATTATCCATGCAAATTACGACGATTCGACACAAATATACTTTTTTCAAAACTAACCAGTGCTTTGATTCCTATTATGATTATGATTGTCGTAATTCCACTATAATAATTAACTGACAAAAAAAACTAGTAAGACTCGCATTATTACAGAAAAGTTTATAGTTGGATATGTTTTTAGCGACAATAAAAGCAAAAAACAAGTGCAAATTTTGTTTGAATCAATTTTTTGACCAGAACCTTGTTACAATTAATACGATCAATTAAAACCTTATTTTGGCATCGGCAGCAATGACTTTGAGCCAATAGGAAATGATTCATGTAAAAACCTTAATAAGTCTCATGCATATTAATTACAATTTACGTAACCCTGACATGTCCTTAAATAAGTTTATAAAGAGATAAAAGTATCAAACATGTTTCCTAGCAAATAAACTGGTTTAATACCGGTTGATATTTTTTATTTAAATGAGGTACGTCGTTGCGTGATGGTCACCTCTATGAGATGGTTTAGATATAAAACTTATTCTTAATTATCTATGACACTAGATTCGTCGCTGTTTTGTAATTCGCAATGTGAAAGCGATGTGAACCATTGCTGCTGTCAAGATGATAATTTGTGTTACCTGATATTGAAAAATTAGATTAATTATCGTGCAACTAGTTATTTGCCACTGCAAAACGAAAATGATCCCACTGCACGGGAATATAAAATCTGGATAAAAATATCCTATATATTATGTTAATCCTAGTTATAAACTATCTGCGTACCAAGTTTCGTCTAACACCGTCCATTGGTTTTTGCCTGAAAGACTAACCAACACCCAAATACGTACAAACTTTTACGCTTATAATATTGAGATTGAGATTCTAATTGATATCATTTAAAAATTTAACTTAAACATTGCCATGCAAAAGAGGCCGCGGTCAAAATAAGTTCGGTATAAATTCGCAATCAATCGAAGCCGTTGGTCACCATCCCAATACGAGTTTTCACTTGTCAAACTGGTTTATAACTTACATAATGTATCGCATAGCAACAACATGCGAAATCTTTCCATAAAGGGATTTTAATCAACACGAAAGCTGCCGAAAGGTGACGGAAAAACACGAAGGGCAGAGACAGAATAAACTCAAACAATTACTTCAATCGGAATGTAGTAGACCTTGTCAAAAACGAAATTACTTGGAAAAGTAAAATGATCAAGCATTTCTTGATACATAATATTTCTAAAGTTGTAATCGTTGACAGGAAATGCTAAAATGTATAAAAATGACTTAACCAACCGAAATATTATACCCTAACTTTAGAGCGTTGCGTTTCTATAAAAGCTACGATAGTAGATATATAACTTGGCTACAGCCCTTATAATTTTATCCTAATCTTTCTACAGAGAGAGACGAAAACTTCGAATTTGTTACAATAGAAATAACAAAATTGCAATTATTAATATTCTATTTTCAAAACTCTCAAGATATCTCTTTAAAAGCCGCAGTAAACAAACAGACCAAAACTAATTAGTAATGTATCTTTACCACAATTTGTTACCCGAAAGCGCGCCCACTAAAAATCGAAAATGCTCTCACGGGCGTGAAAGAGGAACAAACATACAAAAACACGTTTATAATTTTAGTATAATTACGTGTAAGCTTGATAAATTTAAACGATCTTAAAAAACACCCTTTGTATAGATTAAGTTGACACGCATAATTCTCGATAAGTTTGTAAATGGTTCTCATTCGCATACAAGTTAGCAACATACCAGAAAATGTGTAAATGTCTGTGCGTGTGGTAACATTGTAATGCAATGCTAAGTAATGCTCAGAGGTTCGATATGTAGAGATTTGAATAGACTAGCATTTGAAGCCGGATCCACCCGTAAGTATTCCTGATTTGTTACAAAATAATGCAATCTTAAAATTTTGGGTTTTAGCTAATTACACGAACAGTTTCATGGAAATCAGATCAGCGGCTTAGACGAAAAGAAATACAAAGGGAATTTCGTTTTTTGTTTTTTCTTCTTGTAAAAAACCTTCAAAAATGCTCGTTCTTTTGGAGATTAAGAAGACTGCGAAGTGATTCGTACCTTACTCAAACCTTCTTGTTATTCATCATAAGCACAATATTCACGTTACCTCTCAAAATAACAACCAATTTTCAACTATTGTGTTTTCAAGTATCAGTATTTACTGAATCCCAGATTCCTTTAATTCTTAATAATTAAAAAAAATAAAGTTACCAAGTATTTTTGTTTATTTACTGACACAATTCTATTTACAACCACACGTCGTTTGCTTTTACATGTACGTGTTACTTTAAAACGTTTCCATGTACTCTAACAACTGGGCATCTGGGACAATAGACTTCCGCACTTTAAATCTACTTTCATCGACATTTAGGTATCCTAAAGTATACCAACGTTACAAACGTGTGCAACATTATAAACGTGTGCAGTCGGAGCACTTAGGAAACGGTGAAGGGTGTGCGATCCGGGGAGCGGTATATGTAAAAGAATATGTATGAAGTTCAAAAAGTGCTGGTAGTTTGAATAGATGGACGTTGATTCGACTTGATATGTTGTTTTTTTTTCAGCCTATTTGTAACAAACCCTCTGTCTAATGAATTCGCACTTGACAAGTTTTTTTAAAACATAGACAGAAGAGCGGCAGTATTAAAAGATCTTATCTACAAGAAAAAAACCGTTTATAAACACTTGACAAACTCCGAGTTACACAAATGCTTAGTCAATGTTGTACAAGGCTATCCATCTAATGCGATACAACCTGTCTCGCATTACCATTTGCAGGCAAAGTCGCGGCACAAGCCTCTATTACTTCAATAAACATTACATTAAGCTCCATTCTGGGTCAATGGCCATAGGTGTGTTTTTACTGTTTGTTGCTAAATGAAACGTACAATGTTTTCACAATAATCTTTAAAGTTCAAGTCAGATGTAAAGAAAATATAAAATCTATTAAAAACTCAAAAAAGATTTCCTTTTATGTACCATTTGTACCTGTTTTAGATTATAAATCTTTTGTGCGAAACAGTTAGGTATTTTTAATGACATTGTATGGCTATAAGGATTTAATACCTACACCTTTTACATGTTTCAAAACGCTTTTAAAGGTCTATTCGTCAATCCTTTTCCAAAAGTAGCATTAGGAAATCTATCTTTGTTACATGGTGTTCTCTTAAGATGCCTTAAGCAAAGATGAACAGAACATTAATAAAAACAAGAAAAATAAAGAAAATCATAATGTACCTGATTAATGTGCCTAGGTCTTCTTGTTTTAAAACTAAGATTTTATATTAGGATCTTTCTTCTGATCTTTGCCTTCATCAAAATTAGCAATATGAAGTGTTTTCTTAAGAGACATTAGATAAAGAAAAAAAAACATAAACAAAAGAACAATAAAAAAGAAAAAAATACACTCACTTGTCACTTCTAAAGTGACCTGAAGATCAGTCAGTCATTATGTGAGTTGACCTGGAAAGTTTTCACGGAACATGATCATGTATTAACATTGTTTTGTTATTCGCACGGTGGAGATAAGAGCCGGCAGATGTGCAGCTGTCTTAATGGGAGCGGCATTGTAATTAGGGAAACAGTTCCCCCTACTATATTCTTGAGAGAGAAAGCTGATTGACCCTCGTTACATGTAAAAATAGTTACTTCTTTTTTATTAAAATGACTCCCGCATAGAGGAATTTAATGTTTGTTTTTTCTTTGTTAAAAATAACGACTCCCACAGTAAGCAATTTTCCTGGTGGCAGAAAGACACCCAGACTCAGGACAAGCATTCGTGAGTCGCACAAATGATTGTCCTACTCGGGGATCGAAATCGTTACACGTCGCGTTTAGGGGGTTTGGCGTGGTGATCTCAAGCACTCGGCAATCCGTGCCGTTAAAGAATAAGACGTGTTCTTCAAATATCGGAGAATGCATCGCGTATTATCGCTAATAATAGACGATACAGGCTTTAAAGGTAATCGGTTAAGTGATTGAATGGAGTGAATGAATATGGAGTTTCTTGCCGGTTCTTCTCCATAAGAATGACACTTTGGAACCGTGCAACTAGAGTCAGTAATATAACGTTTTAAAAGTGCCTGAGATACGGCCTATTTGAAATAAAAACTTTTTGATATTGATTTTGATTTTGAATGTTTTGTCATACATCGTCTGTTTAGGCCTTACTCGACCGATTATACGCTTATTTTCCGCCAGATTGTACCGCCCCTTAAGATCTCAGTATATATTTCGTTCTTTCACACAATCTACAAGTATGCATTAACAAGAAAACAAACATGCAATAACTGTCGTGTGAAACGTCAACAAAACACAGATATTCTAATACGAGGAACTAACAATCGAAAGTGCATTCATATCGAAATTACCTGTGAACCAAAGAGCTGTAAGGTTTCATATAATACCTTCGACGTATATATTAGCTATATAATATGTCGCCTGCAGGTGTCACGCTGTATACGGCATCACGACGCTTCTGTCAGCGGTATAGAAAAGTATTACGTATTAAGTATTAAGTATTTACGCTGCTTAAAAACAAACTATAAAAGCTCTCTGATGAAACATCCTGGAGAAATACAACCACTTCTAGTAAGAGTGTTGCAGTTTTGGAAACTAGACACCTTTGATCTACGTTGCATAGGTACTGCGCGGTCCTGGATCCATATTGCGTGGGGATACGTCGGACATAATTAAATATACTCGTATGTATATGCATGTTAAAGTAAATGCTACATGGGAAGTCCACAGATAACAAATATATGAGCTGAAGGGTAGTTCATTGATTTTGCATATTTGTATTTTTTGGAATCGATAGTGCATTCTGATCGAACTTGCCCCACAATACTTGTGAAAAAGTGTTCAGCGCAAAAATTTTCAGCGTTTCGATAAATCATATCCAATCAAATGACGTACGTTATCAGACCAGACCCCTTACCACTATATCCTTAAGTAACATTATTGAAGGTGTGGAAGCAAAATGCCACTCTACGTCATTTATATCGCCGTCCTCTCACACGACTACAACAGTCTCAGTATAAGTGGTCCCAAGAAACTGGTTGAAGCAATAAGGGGTCAAGAACAAACCCAGAATTATAACTGATGGCACCAAAATGCAATGAGAGTTGATCACCGTCGCACGATTTGAAAGACTATTAAGAGGATGTTTTTTAATTGTTTGGTGTTGTAATCTTTTCTTTGAATGCAGTTTTTATGTTCTTGTCGTGGCCATTTTGAAGGATTTCAAGTATTTAAGCTTTGTCTGTGTCATTAAACTCTATAAATAATTTCTTTTATGGACTTTGATGTATAAGACGGATCAGATGCTTAACAATGGTGATTTTTAAGATTATTTTTTGGACGGGCTACGCTGTCCGTCCATATGTCTGTCCATCCTTCCTTAAAAGTAGTTTTTATTTCTGCTGCTTCTATAACAACAAATACAAAAAAATGAAAGTTCGAGGTTAAGCAACGGTTGTTACGGTAACTTTCGTGGAGGGTGATAAATAAATTTGTGGGTGGCAATATACGTAGCGTTTCTTTGTGCGACAAGTCCGACTAGCACTTGACCTGTTTTGTAACAACTTAATTAAGAGCCTTTGTAAATAAATAAATAGTCTTCGCCAGAATTAAATTCTTGATACACTGTTAATGTTCATTATTTCTAAGGATCCATCTACTATCAAAAATAGATTTACGCAAGAACATTGATCTTTATGGCTTCAAAAAAAATCACATTCATAATGACACAGCAAGTTTTCAAAGCAATAATCATAGTTAGGTAATAAGCTTACATGCGTACACAATACTCGACTCGTACAATGACCATTGTGGGAAAGAGACAGCGCTCTACCCTGCTCTATCGCCGTCTTGCTTGCACAATTTAACAGACCGACTTTTAAATCTCATAGTACTGGTGTTTCAATCAATTGTTACCAGATCTGACCTGGTCGATTGACCATGTAGAGTTAGAGAGCGAAAGGTCAAGGTCACTTACGAAATTGTTTGTTTTGAAAGGCACGTGACAAGTTGTTGTTTATTTAGTTATTGAAATAAGGTAAACGAATGTAGAGGTCAGGTTTAGATTTTGAAAGTGGTAGGAAGTTATTGATAGTGTGTGGGCTGGTGTTTGTGTTAAAGTGATTGTTTTATAGGTACCTCAAGCAAAAATATTTTAAAATGTTTGAGGCATAAATTTCATTAAAAATATAGATAACAGAGTTTGGACTTATGTCTTTTTAGTTGTTGTAAGGATCTTTTTAAAAGAAAACCGTTCCGAAAATATCTTCTATACCTACAGTCTATGAAGACTGAATAGAAGATTTTGACTTCATTATTTTAACCATAAACACTGGAGTAAATTAATATTATACATGAGTGATGATTATACTCAAATGAATATAAGCCTTATTTTTTTTTCATCATAGTGTACATACATTGCATGCAAGATATTATAGCAATACACCTACCTCTTGATATCTCTGCATCATCCTTTGGTTGACTGGTAGAGAATGTCTCCGGCATTAAGTCCGCCATTGTACATTTACATTGTATAAAAAGTGTAAATAAATAAATATTATAAGCACAGAAATAAATATTCAATCATGTTTAGACGCATATTTTCGCACGCAGATTGGTTACAAAAGATAGTGCCAAAAAAATAATATTCGCAAATATCGATTAAATTGCCCAACAGCCAAGAGATTGAGTCATGGTCTTTAATATATTAATAATTATTCAAGCTAATAAATTCATCCAGCTATTTTGACAATTATAATATTTCTTAATACTGACCTTGAATCTAAAGCTGATTTAGCAACAAATGATAAACTTAATAAATAATACTTTGTATTAGAGGTTTTCTCAAATTAAATCTTCGTTTTTTTTAGAGTATTTAAAAGACATATCTATTCATTCAAGAAGTACTGCTCACTAGCCTTTCTTCAAAAAATAATTTAGCTCTTTTAAATTTGATTGTACAAAAACGTTTCATTTAAGTTTAAAAAAGAAAGTTAGATATATTTTTTTCGCTAAGTTTATATTGAGACCCAAAAATATTGTCATTTTTTAACACAAATATAACTACCGACATATATTTTTATAGTAACTATCGTGAAAATAGTTCATTATTAAATGATAAATAGGTACGCGTGAGTAAACCGTTGCATCATTCAATAATACACATGAATTCCTAATTTTGTTCTGTTCACTGAATTACTCTCATCTTTATCAATATTTAACCATTATATAAATACATACATATATAGACACACTTCATTATACATAAAAAATCTCATTATTACCAGATGTAAGGTATTCGACGCCTCCAAGTAGACATGACCTTTAAAAATCTTGATTCTGATGGGTTTTCTTAATAGGCCGAGTTGTTTTGCATAATATATTTATGATATGTAGTTATGGGCATGGCAGGGTGTGTTGAACATGATCGATAGAACGACGCTTGTAAGTTGATGTTTATATAATTTTGGTGACAGTTCGTAATGTTTCTTTCTTCGAGAATGGTCTTATCATTTATTTTGATTAGAATGTTTTGTACTTGTGTTTGTATTTTTTTTTATTGTGTTGTAATGAAAACTTGAAATAAAAGAAATTGGCTAGTTTTAGTTTTTATCGATTTTTCAATTTGATTTCAATTTTTTAAAGGATGTAGTTATGCCTTATATAAGATGTTGCATATTGGAATCCAGATGCGCACCATATGGTTTTCTTGAGCCACTTACATGAACCTTTATAACTAAGATAGCCTTGCTATAAAATAAAGATTTAATAAACCGAAAATCTCCTATTTAGTTTGCAATTATATTGGACCATCAGAATTAAAAATGAGCGATAACAGTGTGACCTTAGGGATCCGTATAATTACTTTTTTTTCCAAATAACTTATTTTTTATTTGTTGTTATTACACAAATACATAATCTTTATCAATTTTAACTGTGGAACTACCGTGTCTTATCACATACAGTTAAGTAACAGACAGACTGACAGTCAGCAAAGCCTTGACAAAAAAAAATATAAAAACTCCTTCAAAGGGACAATAATATATTAATTATTACAACTTTAACTTCGAAAGTTGTTTCACCAAAGTTGCCAATACGGTAACCAGACACCCACTATCTCATTACCTTATTATTACATACATATTGTGCGTCTGTATGTTTGTATGTACGGCTTAATGTTGGCCAATAACAACAATATCAAATTCTGCGTATTGCGTTAAGAACGAAACTCCAGCTCCTCCACCTGAGGAACATTTCTACAATCAAAGTTAGTAAAGGTTAGCCGTTGGTTCGCTTCTGGGTGGGGTTACAGAGAATACTAACTATTGTAGTTTTGACTTTTAAAAATATTTAGGTACTTAGTGCCTTTATATAAAAATAATGGTTTTCTGAGCTTTGGTGAGTGACATCTGCACCTCTGACAGACCTCAAAATAAGACTTTGGCTTCAACTGACCTGGGCCTTTCTGGTATTTACAATGGCTGATGAATGAATTGGCACCATTCGTACTATTCTCAGCATTTTTTAAATACAATAAATGGAAATTCAGTACGAGGTTGCACACTTACGGTCAATACAATGAATTTCCAATTATTGTGTTGGCAAAATGCTTACGAGAATAGGAACAGTTTCATTTTTAATCCAATTGCGAAAAGCGGATTCAGACCAATCTTTATTTTAATTAAATAATATGGTTTTGAAAATGTTATGAAATAAGATATTATATTAAGGCTGGTGATGATTTATATTTGTATTATGTAAATAACGTTTTTAAAATCATGATTTACGATTATATTTTTATAGAGTCCATAATTACATCACTGTTAAGGAGCTCGTGGCTAAGCTATAACCGCATAAGTGAAACGATCACAGGATATGCTATGCTTGACGCGGTTGGTCCGTAGATGGGTGACCATCTTTGTCATAACGAGTTCCTCCGTGTTTTGGAAGGCACGTTAAATTGTGGGTCCCGGCTGTTATTCCTACATCTTTGACAGTCGTTACAGGTAGTCAGAAGCTTGAAAAGTCTGACAACCAGCCTAACCAAGGGGTATAGTGTTGCCCAGGTAACTGGGTTGAGGAGGTCAGATAGGCAGTCTCTCCTTGTAAAACACTGGTACTTAGCTGAAACTGGTTAGACTGGTAGCCGACCCAACATAGTTGGAAAAAAGCTAGGCCAATGATGATGTTAAGTCTGAGGCTAATATTATCATAACATTTGGCGAATAAATGTGTTCCAATCAAAGAGTACTTAGATTTTATTGCTAATTACTTAAATAACTAGGTTTATTGCGATCTTTAATATTAGAAGGCTGAATAGATAAGTGACTCTACATTAATAATAATCGGTCGAAATATTCATGAAGTAAAATATTGTCTTGACGCTTAGTAATTTTAGTGAAAATATAATTTTAAATTAAAAGATTATAAGACTAATTGTTTTTTTTTGACATATAACATTTAATACTTGTGTCGCGGGGTTTTTACAGACATTCAAGACACATGCACAAAGACAACTAGATTCAGAATAAGCGTTTGTAGAGCACACAAATGTTTGTCTTGCCCGGGAACCACCCTGCGACCTATCGCGCACAGTGGGTTAGGCGAGATGACCATATCCACTCAAAATCAAAATCAAAAGTTTTTATTTCAAGTAGGCCGTTTTCCAGGCACTTTCAAAACGTTAAGGTGATGGCTCTAGTTGCGACTATGCTATTACATTTTATATGTTTTGTCAGTGTGTCGGTCTGAAATCCGATCTTACTAATGAATTGAATTTGATCCACTTCCCGGTTTCCGATTGAGATGTAATTTTGACAGCATATGTACAATGATAATGCATTATTATAACATGACATAGAGCTGATCTGATGCTGGAGCTGGAAGGTGGCCAAAGGAACTCCACGAAAGAACGCTGTCTAATTAAGATACATTTGCATTTTCTTTTTGAGTAGGTACTTTGATTCTAAAGCAACCTAGAAAGCTTATTCTTTTTCCAACTTTTTTAAACACTCAATTTCGTGTTTGTTTGTCGTTCCAGTTGGATTCATGCAACTCAATTTTGACGCCCTTCCCGATAAGCTATCAGGCTCAATTTTTTAGGGCAACTTCAAACCCGATGAAAATGCAATTTGCAGCTATAAAAACCGATTGTGATAAAATTTAAATGGAGTGACAGTTAAAAACGTGGGATTTTAGAATGTTTAAATATATTAATTATTTTAATATGTCACCTTGTTTAAAAGAAGCATTCAACAAATATCACAATCGCTTTTCAATAGAGCAAAAAACGACCTAGGAGAATAACATAATTGTGAACCTGACATTTATAAATCGCCTCCTATAAATATTAGTATCAACAAATACACAATTCTTGTACAATCTAATACGTACCTGACCTATCCATCAAGGTTGGACGAAAGAGTATCAATAGGCACCGTGAGAACTCAGTTCATGTTACAATAGATTGGACAATGATAAAAACAGTTTTTTAAAATATAATATTGCCATATTATTCATATAGAATATAATATTGTCTTAACAATAAAAACAGACAACCGATTTTATCTGAAAATCTTTTTGGACCAAATTACAATTATTTCACGTTAAATGAAAGCGGTTTATCCAGTCCGGCAACAAGAATAAAAAAAAAACTTCAGACGAATTGAGAATCTCCTCATTTTTGAACTGGGTTGAAAAGAGATAAGGTAATGTTTTTTAATTCTAAAAGGTCTATGCCATCATGTTCATCAATTAAGTACTTTAAAAGGTAGAATAATATTTTGTTCCCTTTTATGCAAACACAAAATATAACGGAAATGTTGTTCGAATGGAAGTGACAGGTCAAATCACTTTGATTAATCGTTACAAAATATCGTTTTCAAAACACACTGGGCACAGGCGTCTTCTTATACATGGAAGGGTTGAGTATTGATAGCCACGCTAGCATAATGCGGGTTAGATACCAATTTTTGGAATCCTAGTTTCCCTACTATATTTTCTCTTAACGATTGTCAATGGTCAGCTATCTTAAAAAAAATAAGAAAGAAGGAATCTTTGAAAAATGCACTTTTAGTCTGCCTGGTTTCTGCACCTGCGTAGAAATCCATCCATGGAACCGCAATTAAACCACATTATATTTAGACATTAACGATTGAACAAGTATCATATAACTAGAAGGGCTTTCCACGAGGCTTTTTCCGTTTCCCTGTTTATCAACATAATGAACCATCGTAATGTCTCGGGATTCAATCAAACATGGAACACAGCATTTGAATGGGATTGACCTTCTGTTTTTTTATAATCTGTGCCTGCACCTGTTTTAAAGTGAAGGGATTTCTATAAACATAACTATAACCAACAACACTAATACTAAAAAGAAACCTTAATGGCGTGTAATAAGGTTGCAATTTATGTAATGAAGTTTGGTCTTATAGGCTCTTAACTGTGCCATTGTATATGTGTTTTTGCTATGCGGCTGTATGTTAAATTACTGCACATTGTTGAACAGGTCTTGTATCGTATTTTATGGATTTAGGTTACCCAATCTTAGACCGTAAATTACGAAGTTGAGACAAATTTTGTGTAGGTGCATTCAAGTAACTGATTTATGAACTATTGTGAATTAAAATTAATTAATTGTTTAAAGAGTTGATAGACAAACATGCATATTGCTGTGGGAATCATCATCCTAGCCTTTTCCAAACTATGTTGGGGTCGACAGTCAAAGGCGTGGAAATAACAGCCTGGTACCATAATTTTACGTGCCTTCTGAAACACGGAGGAACTCGTTATGACATGGATACCCATTCACGGGACGACCATTTCAAGTGTAGCTTAACCTGTGATCGAATAACTTGTGCAGTTGTATTTTTGCCACGAGCTCCATCGTGTATTTAATGAAAAAAAATTTCCCATGTTCTTTTTTTACTCTTAAGCTTTCACTCAAAAAAATTAAATGTTTTTGTTCCAAATAGGCCGTTGTCCAGGCATTTTTAAAACGCTACAGAGGTGACCATTGCAACCAAAAATTTAAGTCATCAGTTCGACCTGGTGGCAAAAAAACGGAGAGACAGGCAAAAAAGCAATAACAATAGGCTTTCGTTTTAACCCTTTGGGTACGAAAAAATAAAAAAAAATCTTTAGCTAAATTACTTGAAATTTCTCAAAAAAGCGAATTTACTCATTCTCTTCCACACTTACCGTTTTTATATTTAAATGCAGTATCGTGACTAAGCAACACTTTCCATTTAATTAGATAACAACCTAATTGGGTAAAAGTTTTAAAAATGTTTACATAATAACAATTACTTCAACACTTTAATGTTTGACCAAATGACACCAATTTTCAAAGTAACCGAATATAATTTAACCTGAATTATCTGTATAAGTGACTGTTGAAATTATTAAAATTTAAAAATTATCGTGTTGACCTAGCATTTAAGGAAATTAGCTGGTTTAATAATTTTATACTGCATGCCTACTATGAAATCTTAAAGCAGAATAATTACTGTTGTGTGAAAGAGATGCCACTATAAAATGTAGCGCGCTGTCTCTTTCCTACAACTCCAAAAATCTTGCTTGTATGACATAATATTACACGTTGTCCATGAATATTTAGTCGTTTGGGTTTGTTTTGTTCATAAAAATATTAATATTGCAATGTTCTGTAATCGTGCGAATGTCGTGATGGCCTTGTAGGTCAATGTACGGATTTGTTTGCATGTGATTGCAGGTTCGAACCCAGTTTAACCAGTATAAACATTTCAAAGTCATTCGTGTTTCTTTAATTGTGTACACAACACGCACTATTGGTTAAGGCTTGCATGCAGAGGCTGTGCGGCTACTTCCTTAGATGGTACCATGGCATTCGGTTCATGTATATCCATAACATTTTTAAAAGAGTTTTCGTAATAGTGTCAATTGTTTTTTCTACACACCGACGTTTCTCAAAACCTTTACCAGTGAATATTAAAAGTGTTGACTAGTTTGTAGAACTCCTCGCGACTGAAGAATCAAATACCTTAGTGTGGGATTTTGTTAAATTATCTCCCTTTACTACTTTACTTTGCACTTCCTCTGTTTCATTGTTTTCAAAAAGGCGTTAAATTCTAGGGCAAATTTCATTTTTCAACAGATTTCCATTTCCGAATATTTTAAAATTCCTGAAACACCAGCACCATCGTTAGCGTCGGATGCGCGTGCGCACTCACTGTGCTCATTATGTAACAATACAATGGACGTTACTTTGTTATGCATTTACTGTTTCGTTATTTGTTTAGTTTCGAAATTATTATTTAGGTTAAGTATAAAAAGGCAGTGTATTTTAATCCGTAGGAAAAAACTACGTAACATATTTAAATTTCACTTAGCAAAACGTTTAGTAAAACTTTTAATACATTTATATGATGTTCGAGTTTTACATCTCTAAGACTTCATGACATTAAGCTGAATTTTCTTTGTTACAGATGGCTAATATAAAATGTACCACCGTGGGAGAAAGAAAATGAAGCTCATTATCAGTGCCATACTCCTGCTGAGTGTCCCAGCGAACTGCTTACCAAAGTCCATCGTCTCCAGCCAGGAGCCGCCCAAGTATGGAGAAGAGAACCTCGACAACACCATCATAGATTTCGATGAAGAATACAACCTTAAGTACAACAAGAAATATGGGAACGTCCCCTGGAACTCTAACGAAAACTTCAACAAAGAAACACACAGATACACCATAGTCAAAGATTTCGATAAGAAACTAGAAAATAATGATAGAAATAAAACCGATGCCAAATTAGAAACAACATCAACCTTAGATTATAGTGTTATACCTTTAGAACTGATAAGTACAACTGATAATACTCCAGTAAGTGTAGAAAGTAGTGCAGAACTTGATTTGACGGTGATACCGCTGTCGACGACGAAACGAACACCGACTACTTTAAGACCAACGACTTTACCGACTTCGACACAAGAAATAGACACCACAACGGATTTTTCTGATAGCAAAACGACGAGTGACCTTCCCGTTACAGAGAAATATACAAGCAAATACACAATATCGACAACTGAGGCCGACACACAAACAACATACGATACGACAACAGACATATCTGCAAGTGAAACACAAAGCACTTTGGCGCCTTTAAGAAACGCGACCGAAGTAATCTTTGAATCAACAACTACTATAAAACCAGAAAAAAATAACAGAAAGAATTTGAGCAGAATCGATGTGAGTACAGAATCTGAGGATTCAGACGTTCCAATATTCACAGAATTGGATACCGAAGACCAGGCCGAGGTACCTGAGGATTACTATGATGCTAAGGACGTGGTCCCGACCACAGCTCCTAAGACCGATGCATTATCAGTGATATTTGGTTTGGCTGGGAGCGTCGTGGAGAGTGTGGTGGAAAGTGTGGCAGAGAGAGTAGTACCGAAGGGAATTGTGGACTTGTTTAGGAGGATGCAGAGACAGAGCGAGATGTTGGAGGCTGAGAGATTGAGGAGTCGGGAGGAGAATGGAGGAATTGGTGAGTTCGAAAGAGTTTTTAATGTTTAAGTAGGCTAAAGAGTAAATATAGGTATATTTGATTCAATTGGTTGTGAGTCGGTTCCCATGTCAGTCATTGCAACTAATACCTTAAACTACTAAAATGTAAACCTCTTTTTAGATGACTCTGTGCAACATATTTAGGCTTACGGTATAATTTGATCACGTATCAAACCTCGATTTCGACACCAAAGCACGAAACCATAATAACGCAGTTTATCACGAACCGGGATCATAAGATTTTATGACCCTTTTTACCTTTAGTTATAATGGAACTCTTGGCAAATGCCCTTGCCAAATGGAACTACTATCACTGCTTGCTATATTTTAACTTTCACTGCTTGTAGAATTGTGTTAGTCAATCGAATAAAAATTGTTTTTATGTTAACTTTTTTCTTTCTGCTTCTGCTTTCTACATGTAGTTTTTATTACTAGATACTTGGTCTTCAGAGGAGCTTGTCACTAAGCTACCACTGTAAAAGTGGATAGGTCACGAGTTAAGCTACGCTTGATACAGTCGGTCCGTGGATGGAAGGCCATCTATTTCATGGAAAGCTCCTCTGTGTTTTCTAAAGCACATTAATTTGTGGATCCCGGCTATCATTAACTCATCTTTGACAGTCGTAACTGGTAAAGAAGCTATAATGTGTATCGTGTTGCCCAGGTAACTGGGTTGAGGAGATCAGATAGGGAGTCGCTCCTTGTAAAATACTGGTATACTGGTACTTAGCTGCATTCAGTTAGACTGAATGCCGACATCTACATAGTTGGGAAAAGGCTAGGATGATGCTTTTTTAGGCAAAACAATTCTAATTCGTTTCACTAAATACTTCACGATCAATCCTTACGAGCGTTCTCTTGATGCACGGAAACACATCCGTTAAGATCACAAATACCTCGTCGTGCGATGGTCAATCGGATACACGCCTTTGATAACGACACTGATCGTCTGGTCATTGTTGACTGTCACAGCACTAGTATTTATCTTGTTCGAATATAAGGCTTGTTACTAGCTGTTGCCCGCGACTTTGTCCGCGTGGTTAAAGGATATAAGTTATGATTTATCCTTGCTCTGTTTTTTCCACATTTTCCATTGTATCTTTGCTCCTATTAGTCGCAGCGTGATGACATATAGCCTAAAACCTTCGTCGATGAAAGGTCTATTCAACACAAAGAATTTTTCAATTTGAACCAGTAGTTCCTGAGATTAGCGCGTTCAAACCAACAAACTCTTCAGCTTTATACATTAGTTTAGAGAATAGATGTAGAGTTCGAGCGAGACGAATAGTGAAACTTGCGAATTCATTTGTATCGTATTCAAAATCTTTTTTATTTCTTTTAATTGGGGTGTTATGAGTTTGACGTTTCTTTCTGTCTGTCTGTCTCTGGCATGAATTCAATTGTTGGTTTTGCTTTAAAGGTGAATTATGGTTGTTAGACATGTTTGATAAAACTCGGTTGAGCCGTTTAAAAGTTGTGAGGCTGGAAGTTTTTACAGTTATGGGTATTAAAATATAAAATTCATATATTCCTTCTTTTGTTTTCTATGGCTATCAATGTCTTAGGAATGATTTAGTAATCCTTAGTAAGACTGCAGACAGAATTATCTCGACTGACCGTTACAGTCTTAATAAACTTATTAAAAATCTAAGTTAGCTATTTTAATGATTTAGTGTTAAATTAAATGTGAAAAGTTAAATTATCTTTTAACTGTTTTAGATTAAAACCTTAATCTTCATTTGTAGGGATATAACTGTTTTATACAAATTCCTTTGCATCTGCACCTAGAAAATAAATAACGACCCTGCCAGAGTTACTATTAATTACAATCAACAGATCGTGGGATTTTCTACAAATCCGTCGTGAAACAGGGTCAGACTGCAAACAAGATGTATTAAGATTATCTAAACTTTATTATACTTCAGTCGCGTTCGTATGAGAAACTGATGTTAAGCCGTTTATTATCATTAATGTATGTAACCATTTGTTTAAATGACTCCAGTTTGGAGTTCAGCAATTAAATGTTTGTGTGAATTCTCTTCGTAAATGTTAGAATGTATCATTTTGGTGAGGTAAATTTTTCTACCATGTTTCGTCAATTTTTTGTCTCAACAGTAAGAGGGGTCGTGGAGGTCAGATTATTATAGGTTTTATTTCAGTGGTTATCAGCTGAATCAGATAATACTGACAGTTGAGTCCAACTTAGTATTAAAGGCTTGGTTGGAGAGATAAAATTTTGTTACTATTACGAAAGCAAGTATTTTGTTTAGGTCCAAATAATTTTTCCGGTTATTTGACCATGCATTCATCGAAAATATTTCTAGTTAATAGTTGTGTCTTTAGCCATATTCCGATTAGACAATTCTAAATATTTATTTTGCATATTTTTGCATTTATTTTTGTAATGTATTCGATACTCCTTTTCACATTTTTACGTAAATGTAGTCCAGATAGCATTCCAAAAGGTTTTGTAATTTAGTGAATGTAGGCTTTCAAATAAATGGAACAGCCCGCCATCTTAAAACAAGGTTCGGCTTCAAGGACAAATGAAAATGTACCGTTGCGTCATATAAAAAAGGTTTAAAATTAAAATATGCGTAACTCTCTGAGATGCGTATTACGTAATACAAGATTAATACATTGGCCATTTATTCATTTGTTACTTGTAGAAGTGCGAATGAAAGGGAAAAAAACTCAGAAGAATCTCGAATTTAAGTTTATAATAATGTGCCGATAATATTTTTGTGTATTGTTTTATTATGAGTATCTTTTTTTACTCTTTTTTCTACTTAGGAATAAATAAATATATATTCTCAGATATATTTGGAAGTCGTTAGGTGCAGGTAAAAAATATTAGTGTATCTATTATTAATGGAAAAAACTTGATCTGTGTAATTTTCAATTTCTAAATATTTAATTTTGAAATTATCATTTTTTGTTTCAAAGCTATTTCGATACTACTTATTATTTATTTTAATATCATCTTATTAACTCGAAAATGCGGAAACCAGTTTTAAATAAGATCTGAATTTATTTATATGTAATTTAATTTCTAATTTATTTCAATTTAATCTATTACAATATTCAACTAATTAAAAATCTAGATTTTTAAACATTTGAATAAAGTTTATTGTATTTTTAGAAATGTGAATCATTTTACAAAAATACACCACGTTATTGCAAAAAAAGTTGAATAAATTATGCATAAAATGTGCGTGAAACAGAGATTACAACACAAATGGAATTTCGTTTAACGTTTTGGATGTGGTAACTTGCTTATGTTTTCCAACTATTATTATATTACGCGTTGGTGTCGACTTTAGAGGCTTTTAAACAAAATAGCTATGACAGTTAAAGAAGGAAACAAAATTACATGCAATATATCACACGTTGCGAGTAATACACGCGTTCATATTCATAATTTGTTCGTTACTTAAGTGTTACCTTTAGTTTTATACAATACCTTAACTATCCTGAGATGCTTATTGTATGTCAAAACTATATGTATAGAAAATAGTAACTACTACTTTCAGACGAAAGGTGGTTTGACAACAGTAGACCAAAGTACTATTAAATGATGCAACGTTTTACTCACGCGTATCGGGATTGCCCGACTAGTTTCGGAGTCTTTAGTCATGAGTTAATACAGCAAGGTCGCGGGGTACAAAACCTTTTGTTTTGTAACGTGGGCGAATCCTCTCTGACACCCACCTCCTCAGGGGAGGACGGATAGTGTCAGACTCTTATTGACTAAACCTGAACCACCGTGCAAAGTCTCCCGCGTTTTTGCCGGTGCGTGGCAATGTGTAGCAATTAATTTTGTCCCAGACCAAAGTACCTGACTACTATTTTGCATTTTCTATTTTTTTCCCAAATTAACTTAATACACCATTTACCCCAGGTCAATTTGGACGAGGTATCCTCAAGACTATTTCGTCTGGCATCAGCAAGCCTCTGAGCCAGCTGATGGCCGGGGTCAGGGACATTGGATCTTTGGACAACGACCGCGGCTTCATCACCAGCCTGGCCTCAGGAGTCACCAGCGTCGCCAACGTCGCTAACTCCGTCGTGGACACGTTTAAGGACAGAGTGCAGGCTATTTATCCTGGTAAGAGTTAAGATATCAACATTATCTTGGAAAATTGGTTTGGATAAGGTTTTGTGAAAAAATGCAAAGGACTCGGACATTGTCCGGCAGTGAATATTGAATTACAGTGCCTAAAAAAGAAAAATAAAAAGTTACAGGGTGAATTTACGTTGAAAAGAACAACAATCCCAGTTATTCTTTTCTCAGACAATGATAAGAAAAGACACCTTTTTTTTGGTAATGCGCGGAAATCTTCATGAGCTCCCGTTCACTCGGGGAAGGGAGTGGGATTCAATTCGTTACTTCCAAGTACTTTTTTGTCTACCAGAAAAGCGCGACAAAATTTCAAGCAGCGCACTAGTTATTTTTTCTTAATAGAAAAAATTACACTTAGTTTTATGTACAGGACATTTTTACCTATACATCTCCACTAGCATCTTGTTCTTAGCTAATACTTACCCTCAGACTATATAATTATCATTCCTATGTTTACTATTTCCCAGGCACGGTTTGGTGTGGTGACGGGCGCTCGGCCACGGCTCGCTCCAGCGACTTGGGGCTGTTCTTCTTCACGGACACCTGCTGCCGCCAGCATGATGCTTGCAAGCTCTACATCAAGGCTGGAGAGACCAAGTATGGACTCACCAACACTGGACTGTTCACCAGGTAAGATCTTTGAATAGGGGTGATGACTGGGTATAAAAAGAAAAAATCTTATTAGTCCCTCACTTAGATAATTGAAAAGTATGAGACACGTATATTTTCCTTTTTCAGAAAAACTAGAATTGACAATGATTAACTGCTTTAAAGTTTAGGAGAGGGGGCTTGTGACGTAACGATAGAGTAAAATTTATACTCAATCGTGACGTCATGCGTAAGTTTCATTCACTGTAATTTGGTCAATTTATGTTTGCGGGACAAATTAAAAAATACGTATCCATTATTATACAAAAATCTATAAGACGGTCACTGCAAAAAAAAATTGTCATCATCCCTATTACCAGTGTTCTTTTGATCATAGAAAGTTTATTTCTGGCTCAAAAATGGGACAAACTCCCTACACATCCTGAAAACAATGATGACTAACGAAAAACTTTGACTGCATAGATAGAGTGGTTGAGGATGCCAGGCTAAACCCGCTAAGGGCGACATGTCGCGGAATTGATGCCCTCGTAGTAGCCTGGGTGTGACTTGAAGTTTGTAAAACCCCCCGCGACACAAGGGTTAATACGGAAGCCGTTTTTATAAACAACAATAATACAGAATAACTATCGTGAGACTGATTCATTATTAAATGATGTAACGGTTTAGTCACGCGTATTTAGTCTTTAATCATGAGCAGACGCGCGTCTACTCATCATTAAGGACTCCGGTTGGGTCCGAAACTAGTCGGGCTACCCCGATAAATACGCGTGAGTAAACCGTTACATCATTTAATAACAATAATAAATGAAGATATATCTCTGTGAATCAGAAAATGTAAAATATATTTCTGTTGTTAATAGTCGGTTTATGACTTATTACATACATACTATGGGTATTATGCAATTCATTTTAATGTTCGGAAACTATGAAGTTTTAATGTCGTTTTGTTCTTTTACCGACGGTTATATAGACATCGGACGGTATGCTGGTTTTTTGTTTTTCTGTAAACCGAATGTATCGAAATATCTGCTTATTTTATTGGAAGTGAAAACAAACACAAAAAAATAAATGGCCGGCAAAGTGTTATTATTATCACGCTATAAACTATAAAACTAAACGATTAAAAACATTAAGAAGTGATGGTAGAAAGTTATTGACACGAGCTCATCGAAGTTTATTTGCATATTGAAATATTGAACAATTAAAATTCGACTTTTTCGTAAATATCTGTGAAAACTGCAAAAAACACGTAAAATTATTTCATTTACGGCCATTTCTTCACTCTCAATATCGTCATACAATTGAATACATCGTAAAACTTGCGGCTTTACCCATGTGCCACCAGACAGTAGGCAGTTTATGCAAACAAGTTGAAACTAGTTGCTATGACATTAAGGACCTCGGTTGGCGCCCGCATCGCCGCTGCCTGCGGTAATCGGTGCGTGCGCTATCTAAGGTCGGGCGCAAACGTGGACACTTTTGTGTCTTCTGATTAATGAAAGCTACCGATAAAATTAATAGACTGGTAAAAGTCATCACGCCAAACTTACAGAGTGCAAGATGCCTCTGGTTCCGTCCCCGCGTAGGACCGGACATGGAGAGCCGAGTGGTAAAGGTTATAACGCCAAACCCACGGTACGCGACGCGAGTGTGATCCCCGCGTTTTAACAAGCATTTTATCCACGAATGCTTGTTCTGAATTTGTGTGTCTTTGTGCATGTGACCTGAATTTTATAAAAACCTTGCAAAACAAGGATGTAATGCCTTACTGCGGGAGTCGTATTTGAAAACATAAACACACATATATCATCATTGATTTCTAAAGAATTAGTTTGCCGTCATAAACCAAGTATCAGGGTGAATGTGTCCGATCACCATCAGCAACTCTCTCTCCCTCTGATGGTATTTCGTGTCGGCAACAAAAAGTGTCCACGTTTGTGCAGCGCCTAATGCGGTGATTACGCGCAGTATTTGTTGCTTCACTTTTTTCTTTGTGAGAAAATGAATAATGAGGTGTGAAATATTTAACTCGCTGTTACCTAGACCGTTATCAGGTGTTGTTTATAGTGGGTACGTACATAATACGAGTAGGATAGTTTTTTATAATGTAGAGTTTAAAATAGATAAATTTAAAGTATATATTCAATCTGGTGTTAAAGCGCCCTTAGGCAAATAACGTGATTTTATCATACCTTTGAAAAACACAATAGCGTAACTCTTTTTTCAACGTTTCAGCAAGTAATAATACTAATGCAATCATGATTTCTAAAAAGGCATTGGTGTTTGAGATTTATACCTATGACTTCGCAATCTATGTGTCACACCAGAAAGTTATCAATTGTAACTTTGTAATTGATGTACAAATAGGATTTATGTAAAATACTTTATAACCGACTGACAATAGATTAAGTGAAAAATAAAACCATTGATCAATTAACAGTTGGAGCTTGAAGGCAGTTGCCGTCTTTCACCAGAGCAGTAATCGTGCGCACTGGAGTAAAATAAATTGATCCATAGCTGCGAAATCTCCAGATATTTTCTAATAATGAACCAATAGCGAGTTGTAAGAGATGTTTAAAAATAACAATTAGGAGATAGGTTTGGAAAGTTCGCATCACCTCTTTTCCATTTCAAAATATTAGAAAGAAAGAAAAGAAAGAAAGCTAGTAGAGTGAGATAGTGTTGAATTATTAGCGTTTTCACCCCTAAAGAAAAGGAAAAGATTACCTTGGAAGTATATAGTTTCACATTGTAGTAGAATAGTGGAGCACAGGACAGCCAAGTCAAAGGTCTCAAGTTCGATCCTAAGGCACGCACAAAATTTTTGAAATATGCGTGCGTTTTAGACGTTTATGTAGATATGACAGCTTCCGCGTTTCGAAAGGCACATAAAAATGTGGGCCCTGCGTCAACCCACGTCGAGGGCAAAAGACGGAAACCAAAAAAAAGTTGGTGAATCAGAATAAGACGCATATACTTAGTATCGTAATATTTAGTAACACGTTAAGGTCATATTACTAAACTCAGTGTTAACTTCAAGCCAATACATTTCTCAATTATTCTGCGGTTATATTGATTTATTGCTGTTTACGTCCAAATTATTACACAAAGGTATTATTACGATGACCGTGATTGTGTGTAATATGTGTGTGGGTGAGAACATTACCTAAATGCCAAGACTGTAATATGTAATGATATCTGACTGGTAACATATCATCATACAGTAATTCAAATATCTTATGACGTCACGTTTGGGTATATTTTGCGTAAAATTATGACGTCGTTAAATCTTTGAGTCTCTTTTACTCCTAGACCTTATTTTGAGATATCACAATAGTGTGTCTAGAATTTGAATTGTCTATTGTATATCTTTTAATTCACGGGATAGCTTCAAGGCCGAAACCAAATCCGTTGAGGCTTACAACCTCTGGGACTAAGAGAAACGACTCCTCTGTATGCTAATACCGAGGCGCGATTACCTATATATGTATACCTATCCTCAATATGAATAGATTTTCTTTTTATACCAGGTCGAATTTTATTTTAACTTGGGCACAGCAACCTAAGGTGGCATAGTCTTTATGACTAAAATGGCAGTGTCCAATAACTTAAATTAACTCAAAGCTTAAGAAGATCTTACAATAGGTACAATTACTTCACATTTGCATGATAATCTATATATACTTACTTATACTAATATATAAAGCTGAAGAGTTTGTTTGTTTGTTTGTTTGAACGCGCTTATCTCAGGAACTACTGGTTCAAATTGAAAAATTCTTTTTGGGTTGAATAGAACATTCATCGAGGAAGGCTATAGGCTGTAAACCATCACGCTGCGACTAATAGGAGCGAAGATACACTGGAAAATATGAAAAAAACAGGGCAGGTATAAATCATAACTTATATCTTCTACCCGCGGGGACGAAGTCGCGGGCAACAGCTAGTTTCTTATACAACAGTACTAGTTATTGTTTTAATGCAGTGTATAGAGCACCGCGGTGGAAGCCACAATTGGTTAGTGGGTCACATCCAAGCGTTCACGCTCCGCTTGCTCTTGTGCGCCATTCAAGGTTACTACTGCGTGTATATAGAGGACAGTCAGAAGGTTCACGAGACACGCTTTTGCAGTTAAGTACGCGTATATGGAAGAGTAACGCGATTTGCTTATTACTTATGATTTATCGTAATCTTAATCAAAATTGTCTTTTTTGAATTTAATAGCACAATAAATCTTTTGGTTTAATAGACAAAGATCTCTTTTTGGCCACCTCTTTTTGATTGCTAGTTTTATTATCATTTAATGTCAACATTATTTATTTTTTCCAAAATTAATACTCAAAACAATATCATCATCATCATAATAAGTGCACATAATTTGTATTATATTCTAAAGTAGCTTATTCAAGCAAACTAAGCTCAATATGGCATACAAAGCTCAAAAAAATACAACTATATATTTTTGTATTTTTAATAATTGTGTGTATATTTTGTGTTTTGGTCGTAGGTATTATATAAAATGCCTTATAACAGTAAAAATATTTCAGAAATGTCATTTTTCATTTTGAAGAACAGCCTTGACTTAACCTTCTGCGTATGTTGTCTAGTTTACGCGTGTACTTCTAGTGTAGTAGTTGCGTGATGGATTCCCGGAAAGTGTACAACTAACACGCGAAGACAACAGGTTCACTGAACTCGTTCATTCATTCTCATTCATTGTAGCTTTTTAATGGGAAATGTACTTTAGTCACTGTACAGAAGCGTATACAATAGTAGACTTTATTTTGAAAAAGATAAAGTTTAAAATTAGTTTGACTGCTAACCTTAGAGTATTTTGCTTTTTTTTGTAATTTTCTATTTTTTATTAAAAAAAACATGAATCCCGGTCTATGCAATTATCATTATATATGATTGCATAGCGTCATTGTGTAACGGGGAGCTTGACAAACATTCAAGTGGCATGTACAAAGACGCCCAGATTCGGAACAAGCATTCGTTGATCACAAAAATACTTGTCCTCAGCGGGGATCGAACCTGCGTCCCATCGCGCCACACCTTGACCTTTAACACTTGACTACTAGGTCTTACTTTTCGTCAAATTTTCATCATTATTTTTTTATTGAGTTCAACTAGTTTTTATACAAACTTGTATATTGGTTTTTTTTTGTAAGGTTAATTCAAAAATATCTAAAGTTTCACAAATGTTTCATGAGTTTTGAAACTACCTTTATGGACTTGATGATCTAACAAAATTACAATGTTGTAATATAATTACGTTGTTTTGATCGTTTCCGATATTATATTATTTGCATATTAACTGTAGTATGAGAGTTATGAAATAATGAGACCTTGGGTTTTGTTATTTTTCAATGGAGTCACCAATTTGGGATAAATTGCGTCGATATTATCTTCACAAGGGCACAGATTAACGAATTTAGGTCATCTTTTCAACGTAACACATTTTATTGGATTCTGTACCCAAAGTTCAAAAACGGAAGGCTTGGCTCCGTAGTCCGTCCGTCTGCCACCAGACAATAACTCATGAACCGTGATAACTATACAGTTCAAAGTTACATAGGTGATTTTAGAAGAGACGAAAAAGTAAAAATAATAGTCGGGGTTAAGCGAAGATTGATCCGGTCATAAATGCGATATTCACTTTTTATTTCGTATTTCGTTTTTGTTTAGCTTATTTGTCCAAAACCTTCACTCTCGTGAGTCTAACTTACATTTGACCGGTTATATTAACTTTAACGAGGAACATCAACATAACGATGTTTTCAAATAATCAGTTATTATGAAAGTCTGACTTAACACTGAAAAAAAGATGCGAGGCTATTAACAGTTTCGAACTAATTATAAAACGAAACGTAATACTTCTAGAAACTTCCTAATACCAGTGAAATGAACAAATCCTGCGGACGCCACTAACATCCTACGTCAAAAACTTACAAATGCAGTTGTTATAAACCTTATTGTTATAGGCATAAGAGTTATTTTCCTTTGTTTTTGTTCTTTGTAACTTTGTTTGCAACGTTCAGCTCGGGTGAGCAATATTGCTTAACTTCGGTGTCGATAAATTGAATATAGCGATTGATTCGCGATAGACGCTACTGGACAATATTGGCACATGTCGACGTTTTGCAGACGTCGCAATCATGTTTCATCAATTAATCAAATTAAACGTTTTACTTTATAATAAAGGGTTATTAATACTTAAGCTAAGCTTCTGACCCTTTAGCGGTGTGTCCGTCTGTTCGTCTATCTTCGGGCTGATATATTATGAACCATAATAAGTAGAGTCTTGAAACTTTTCTGCTGTCGCTATAACGACAAAAAGTTACAACAAAAATGGTAAGCAACGTTTGGCCTGGTTTTTAAGTTATTAATTTCTTTTCGCTATCGATAATATACCAGTCTTTCGTACATTCTAATTGAATTAAAACTTTCAAATTATTCTCAGATATACCACCAATTCTAAAAGGAGGCCTCTCTTGACTCTTGTGGGAGTGAGACAGCGCTCTACGTGACACTGCTCAAGTCACGTTTCTACAACTATAATAATATCACTTTAAGACGTATCGTTAAGTACCAGGCAGTACTGATCAGCTGTGATCCAACCGGTTAGCATACCTAAGAACCAGTAGTTATCAGGTTAACAATTATGTAACTTGGTGAACACTGGGTCAGATTACTGCGGTTGTATCCGGGATATGTTAAAACGAATAATTTATATCAAGTATTAGTTTATGGACCTTGTAAAGATAAACTAGTTGTGGCGCGGGACTTCGTATCCGTATGGTATCCGTATGGTAAAGGAGATATAAGTTAGGATTGGAATTTAATATCGCCTACCCGCAGTGAGCAAGCGCGGAGATCAATGTTTATACCTTCCCTACGGAAAGAAGCCCGTGCCCAGCGGTGGGCGTATAAAGGTTGGTTTGACTATTAAGCAGACAGGGCAAATATTCATTTTAGTCGTCTGTAACTTAAATTTAAGTAATTAAGGCACTTTTGGAAGTATTTACTTTTTAACGGTTTACCCACGCATATATATCGGAATCACCTGACTAGTTTCGGGTCAAAAAGGAGTCTTTAATCACGATCTTTTAAATAATTATATGAATCTGCTTTACGAAAGTTTTGACATTCAGAAGAGGTTCAAAGTTAAGCCTTATTTAAGTTCTCGATAAGTGATTACCTGAGTGGATGTAAGTTGAAGCCTGTCTTGTCTCGGTAGCAATCATAGAGGAATGTGAAAATGTTTGACCTTTTCAAAGTTGCCAAGCATTGCAAACACGTTACGTCATGAAAAATGATATGCATGCAGGAAAGTTGAAGATGTATGAACTTTGGTACTTAATTTATACTAAAGAGATAAGGCGAAGGAGGTATTATAGGAAGTAAACGCGTTAAAACCGTTTTTTGAACAAAATGGAGGTGTAAATTTATCAGCAGTGAAAGAACGAAAAATAGAAGAAAATATTTCAGACTGAATAAAAAATCTTTCAATAACGTTTGGGTTGGATATCCATAGCTATTACTTTCAATGACTCAAACAATCAAGCCAGATCTAAAATAAATAGTCTTAGTAGAATTTAGCTAAACTTTGATTTTGATTTTAAACTAACAACATACACGAAAGCTTATACCCATCAGAGGTTACGCAGACATGAAGAAGATTTTACATTCAAAAACCAACTTTTCCACAGTTTTCTCCAATATCAAGAAAACCCAATCACTTATACAACAGCGCTTCCTCTTATTATCTGGCAACAATCGCTTGCGCAACCATAACGCCGCATCGTACAGCGCCATCTAGCGGAAATTGGATAATACTCTTAATTAACCGCCGTCGGGCCATTGAACCCGCAGTATTGTTTGACTTGTGTTTTGTCGATGTTATGAGATGTTGACAATGTGTTTTTGTGGTTAATAAAGTGGTAACTGTAAAATAAGTTTTATTACTAGTCTGTGATTGTAAATTTATTGTTTTTTAGACCTCTTACTTTTACAATTCGAAAACTGAATGTGTTGGTCCAATTTTTGACATTTCAGCTTATTTAAAATCATAAAGTTTTTATTTCAAATGGGCCGTTTTCCAGGAACTGACTTTAGCTCGCGTGTATATGTATGTTTGTTGCCTCTACACAACCAAAAGCCTGGACCGATTTTTATGAAAGTATTGGTATGGAGGTAGCTAACCTTTGATTAACACATAGGCTAGCTTTATCCGACTGCGTTAAAAAGGGGAATTATTTCGCCGATAGCCAGGCGGTCGAAGCCGCGAGCAAAAGCTAGTGATGACATGACGAACTGTAGGTAAGCATGAGATAAAGTTGAGCTATCACAGTTCAGGAGATAGCACCTGGATATTGACAGACGAACGGACGGCAGAGCCTGAGTGATAGGGTTCCAATTTAACCTTTATATGTGGAACCCCAAAAAGCTCTACCAAACATTATTATTTTATTTTTATTATATTAAATTAAACACCTCTTACCACGGTACTCATACACAGTAATTACGGTATACATATAAAAACCATGGAGAAGTAAGTGGCGGTAAACATCTGCATCATTAGATAATCGACTCTTGCGCAACGCTCGGCGCAGCGCCGGCGTCTGCGCATGCGCGGAGAAAGCGAACCGTTACTTGTAGCTTTGTATAGTCACGTGTTTAGTCGACTTTTATTGCTTTTAGGGTTGAAGCGAAATATGTGAATAATAAAATTTCAAGTGCGAGTTAGACTCTCGACATTGAAGGTTCCGCATACTGAATAGACAAATCAGTCACCCAATAAATTCCTGGTCCGGTGTTTGGTAAATGGTGGTTACCCAGTGGTAAGGGTTGTTGTAAAAATACCTTCAATAAGAACAAAGTATATTTAAAAAATATATAAAGGAAGGTCCGCGTTCTTGACATTTTATAAACATAGAAAACCAAATTTTGTAATTATCTAAAAAAAGGAAATATTTTTGTATAAAAACTTGATTCCACGGAAAAATGATTCATACTTAATTGATGCAACGGTTTATTCGTACCGTTTACTCACGCGTATTTATCGGGATCGCCCGACTAGTTTTGACCAGCAACCCCAGCGCGTCAGCTCATGATTAAGGGCTCCGGTCTTGCCCGAAATGGTTGCGAGACGAACCGACATTGCGGGTATCTACAACTCAATGCCATAACAGCATCAGTCTTGGTCTCAAAACTGGTCAGACAGTTAAAATAACTGTTAAATTCGTACCGAAGTCCGCGATTGCCAACACAGCGATTATCTCCGCTCGCTGTTACAAATTCATTTAATTATCGCTTTTCACTTTTTTTGCTGATTTTATTGGAAACGTTCACTAGTTATATTGGTATTGAATTCGGTAGTCATTGTGCTTTTGATGACGACGAATGATGAAAATAAAACTAAAGAAAAAGAAGGTTAAAAATTTAGAAATCATTAAAAGCATTTTATCTATATTATGTATGTATTTAGAAATATATAAGTATGTTTATCAGTTGTCTAGTACTCATAATACAAGCTCTGCTTAGTTTGAGACTAGATAGCGTTGTGTGAAAGTTGTGGAATATTTATTTATTTTAATTATTGATTTTTTATGAAAACCTCGTTTTCCGACATTAGTACATTTTACTTTGTCGTTATTAATGTCCTACTTATGAAATGTAGTAACCCGATATTTTGACCCCTTTGAAGACTACATTCGTCATGAAATGAACTGCAAAATGTACTCTAAATCATAAACGGTTAAGTAGAGAATCAGTTCAAAATATTTAATTGACTTTTCCGGTGTTCATTGACATGTCAATGTTTTTTACGCTTATGTATTTTCTATAAAAAAAAATGTATATATGCTTATTCGTGCGTCGGGAGAATTAAAAAAAAACATACCACATCCCTCTCCTACGCAGCGACGGAACTCCCTTCATGCCAAATAATGTGGCACACAATCTCTGCATAGATGAGATAGCCCATTTATTAAATCAACGTTGACATTTTAATAATATTTACGAGTTCCTCCCTTTGTTTGTAGATCCCACTGCAGTTGCGACGCGAAGTTCCGCGAGTGCCTGCACCGCACCAACTCGCTGGTGTCGGCGCAGATCGGCGTCACCTACTTCAACATCCTCGGGCCGCAGTGCTTCCGCAACGCGCACCCCATCGTCAAGTGCGTCAAGAAGACCAGGTGAGAGAGAATCTGATTTTCAAATTTACTTATAGTGCCAACATACTGCCAAGTTTGCTACGGATGAATTATTTGCTACGAATTCGCGATGAGATGTCGACTTGCTTAACATTTGATATAATATACATATTATGTCGAGTGTGCTACAAATGTCAAGTTTGCTACAATTATCGACAATGAATAGAAGATAATGCAAAGATGTCAAATGGTATGGCACGAATGTCAAGTGTGCTACGCATATCGGTTGTGCTACGATTGTTCAAATGTGTTTGATACAAATGTCAAAATTTTACAACGGTCAACGAATGCTCCTTTTCCTACAAAGCCACGCATTTTATTTTATAAAAATGTCAAGTCGTTTGATACGAACATCTTTTCAAATGTCAAGAGTGGTATGAATTTCAGGTCCACGTTACTAAGTGATTGAAATGATTGATACTAATTAGAAAATTTTGTTTATCTACCTGTTATCCAGGATTACGGGCCAGAAATGTGAGGAGTACGAGTTGGACTACACCAAGCCTAAGATGTGGCAGTGGTTTGACAACGAGACCTTCTGATCATCATGAAGACAACATTTTTTAATGGCCTATAATCAGGCCTATACGTGCCTTACAGTGGCCTTGGCCCAACCATGAAAGCCTGGCCTGGATAAAACAATACTATCCGAATACTGTACTATTGCTTAAGTTACGGTATCCTCTGCACCTTAAAGTGGCAGACTTGATGCCACTTTAAGGTGCAGCCTTAGACGAAAGGATGTGCTAGTGTTCGGATTGAGGCCACTTCCTTAATTGGAATTTAAATTAAACCTCCAAAAGAACAAATTTTAGTCATGAATGCCTTTGTAAGAAATTTTGTAGAAATTGATTTTACAAATGACAAATTTAAATGTAAATAAATAATTTTATAGTTATTTATTGCCTGACTAACAATGTCCCATCCGTAGCGAGATATATTATAATTTTAAGATGTTTTTTATATAAGTTTATTTTATAATTAAACTATATGAAAGTACAATAAATTTTTATATGTAATTTTAGCTTTTTCATTTGTTATTTTTTTACGTGGCCCTAATAACTTTTAATAGGTTTACATAATCAATAATGGGCTGTTGGTCAAGTCGTCGTCGTGTCGCAAGTTCGATCCCCGCGTAGGACAAACATTTGTGTGATCCACGAGTGCTTGTTCTGAGTCTGGGAGTCTTTGTGCAAATTATTATTATATTATGTGAAAGCCCCCGTCACAGAAGGATTAAATCAGGGTCATCTGCTTAAGAGATAAATAAAACATCATTATTTATTTTTTATATAATAAAACATCAGAATATATTTCGAAATTACATTAAACAACATATAAACAGCAATTACTGCACAATAATTCCAAAAAAAAACAGATCAAAGTAAGAAAAGAAAATACTCTTTTTGAGCGACAAAACTGTACTTGATATTTTGTGCGTAAAACGTTTTCAGAAAATTGTGTATATCAGATATGTTAATAATAATATTATAGTTCAAAATGATATTCTGATAAACAGTCGATTGGCGATTTAATTTTTTATTATTTTATATTTTTTTTTGTGACGAGATTGTGGTACACACATCAACATTTTATTTGACATATCTGCAAGGACGAAAATGAAAGAATCTTCTGAGACAAATGGTAAAAGGGATGACGACTGGCTATAAAAAGTAAAAAAAAAGTTTGACACGCATTTTTACCTTTATCTAATCAATGAAAATTCCGATAGACAAACTCCTTTAAAGTTTCTGAAAATATTAATGGTTAAAAATCTGTTAGAAGTTGACTAAGTAGATTAATTATAATTTAACTAACTTATTTATTACTGTCCTTGCAGATAGACAAACATACAATATTTGTGTACAATTATTTCCAAAAACTTTTATTATTATACAAAACGACAGTAAACTATCTGTAAATGACTTAAATTGATGTACGGATAGATATTGATAATTATTTTAACTGTTGATAATAGGTACACTTGATACTTAAGACATTGTAAAAATATTGAATTACACTTTACATTGATTGTTCTACATTTTTATTCAAATACTTTTACAATATCAAGTGTAATACTTAATGTTATAATAACACATTAAATCCAGAATAATTTTCAAACACACACAAATTTGTATTCACAAGGAGACATCGATGCTATGGTATTTACTATTTAAATATAAAATTCTAAAGTAAGCTACATCTACAAAAATTCTATGGGCCTATCAAATATATAAATATATATTGCTTAACGTGGTCCAATGGGATTATTATAATTAGGCGTGATCCTATTTAAGGTAAATACGATCTACAACGATATTACGAAACATGGGATTTCGACGCGAATAAAAAAATCGTAAAAAATTGCCAAGTATTCAAAAAGACTGGCAACACATAAAGCAAAAACAAGATTTAAAAATGGTTCGAATGTTTCACTATTAAAGATTACTGGCAACATATAAAGAAACAATCTTTCAAATCACCATCTTTGGTGAAAGTTCCCCTGAAACAATAGGGAGAAATTTACACTCAGGTAAATGTTGATAGGTACGTGTCTAATGTAAATCTTAGCATATCTTCAAGGCTGTTGATTTTACCTATAACTAGAACTAAATATAGGCACAGTGCGCACTGCGCCCATATTCATATTCAGTGATAGTATAGTGGTATGATCGTCGGACTGCCATGCCGAAGGGCTGGGGTTCAAATCCTGGTACGCAATGTCTTTTCGAATTTATAGTAGTACTAGCTGTTTGTTGCCCGCGACTTCGTCCACGTGGTTAGAAGTTTTCCCGTGTTTTCCACATTTTCCATTATATCTTCGCGCCTTTAAGTCACAGCGTGATGTTAAATAGCCTATAGCCTTCTATTCAACACAAAAATAATTTTTCAAATCGAACCAATAGTTCCTGAGATTAGCGCGTTCAAACAAACTCTTCAGCTTTATATATTAGTATAGATTATAGTAGTCTAGTATTACAAAGACATAATCACTTGACAAAAATGATGGAAAAAAAAGCATCGAAGGTAACCAACACATCGGAGAATTTTCCAAGAGTTTGTTAAGGCCTGGTATCTTAGTAATTGGTCGTATCAGCATCAACCATACGAAAAGAAGAGGAAATTTCTTTGCGATTTCTTTTAAATAACTTTGGAATTCATCTGGCTTTGACTGCAGTTGACTTTTCTTTGCACATTTTCAAGTTTATTACTTCCAAAATAAATTACAATTCGCGTTGATTCCTAGAAACCCATGTTTCGTAATCGTCCGGTCACGACTTAGTGAAGAATGTCACTAAAGTGTCATTCTTGCACTAGTGTGAGCATTCCACAAAGCAAGCGAGGAAAGGAAAGGGAGCAGCAGTAGAATTAGCTTAGTAACAGCCGAATGCAAGAACGATAAACTGACTTGACTGAAGAATGCTTAGCAGCTGTTGTGCTGTCTTCGCACTTTTTCAAGTATAATGCAGAGACAAATGGACAATTTAGAACAGCACTTACCGATCTATAGTGGATAAGCTACACTTGAAACGTTAGGTCTGTGAATGCATGACCATGGCCAAGTATGTCATAACGAGTTCTTCCGTGATTCGGAAAGCACGTTAAATTCGGTCCAGGCCTGTTATTTATAAATCTTTGACAGTCTAACCAGGGGTATAGTGTTGCCCAAATAATTGGGTTGAGGGGCTCAGATAGGCAGTCGCTCCTTGCAAAACACTGGTACTTAGTTGCATAAGGTTAGACTGGAAGCCGACCCCAACATAATTTTGAACAGAAAAGGTGAACCTGATGATGAGTTACCGATGTATCGTTCTTGCGTCCGATTGTTATTCTAGTATCCAATTTCATTAACCATATTTCCTCTTATAGCATTAACGCGTCAATTAAAACGAAAGCAATATGAATAACTTATTCCATCTGATTTGAATCACGATCTTCAGCTGTCGATTCATAAGAATCTTTCAATGTATGACAATCTCCAGTTCATAAAAACTGACTTTAAAAACTGTATTTACAACAAAACAGGGAGTTACATACACATCGCAAAGTCAACCTTACGTGTATATCTTAAAGTTGTTTTTACAACGCGAGAATGTACCGCAAAATATGAAAATAAAATATGATTGTGTGGACTTTTTGGGCAAACACTTTTGGGACACAGAATGGGTTTTTGATATAATATGACATCTTATAGATGTAATTTTATTTATAAAACTCATGATTTAATGAGAGACTGAACTTCTTTGCATTCTTGTCTATAAGCTAAGCTAAATAAATCAAGTCTAATTCTAATATTCTTTATTGAAACGTCAAACGGTACGATTCTTCTACTTTGCGATACCTTATTGTCGTTTCCCTGGATACGCCCTCTCGTATTTCATAATTTAATGTAATTCTGACCCGTTTTAAAATGAAATTTCATGAAAATTAATAAGAGATGATAAATTTAATATTAAAAAGTGAGAAATCATTTGAATTAGATTAATTTTTCTTTGTTATAAAAAGAATTCTGTTACGTCAGAATTGTGTTTATTATTATTTAGACAAAATTATTTCCTGTCCAAACATGTTTTTTTGGAAATACCTTATTAATTGATAGTTATGGGGGAACCAAAAATAACGCATGCATGTTCCTCAGTTTAGTCCACCTGTTCATATCCTAATCTCCTAACCGACTAAACTCTACTGCTGATGTTCTACAGGTCTAGGATGGGCCAGGATAGTCCAAGTGAGAGGCGAGATTGGTGTTCATTTTGGACCCTGGGATTATAAATATGTCTTAACATTATCGTTACAAAAAAAAACGGGGAAATTATTCAACTTTACAGTCAAACGACTTCCTCGCATAATAATTTAGATAATGATTTAGCTTCATTGATCAACTACCTTTCATTGGTGTCAATATTTTTGGTACTTAAAGTGCAATCTTCATGTATACAGGCAGTCGATCAAAAAACCAAACACAAAAATTCTATTTATATTACAATGCTGAATTACAATTTAACACCAAGTAGAGAAGTTTAAAATACATCTAAATCACTTATAACCACTAATAATTATTAATAATGCTAATATAATTTCATATAAACACACCTTGCGCCATCTATGAAATTAATATGACACTAATAAAATAAGGCAAACAGGTTTTACGGAGGGATTAAATAATTATGTTATATCGAATATCAGGCACTGAAATTGAAAAGTTCTATTTTTTGAAATAATATCGCTTATTCTAAGGCTGATCAAACTGAATCAGGGCCCCTATTCTGCAATACAAAATGGCCGATGAATGAATGAAAAGTGGCTCAAAACGACACTATTCGTATTCTCTTAAGCATTTTTCCTGCACAATAATTGGAAATTTAGTGTGGAACGGTACACTCAAGGTCAATACAATTAATTTTCAATTATTTTATTGGTATAATGCTTAAGAGAATAGGAATAATTTCAAATTTAAACCAATTTTCATTAATTCATCGGCCATTGTAAATAGCAGAATTGGGGCCCTATACGACCGCCACGTCTAAAAGAAATATTATTGTTTTTGTGGGAAAGAGAAACCGCTCTACTGTGTAGTACGCTGTCCCACTCCCACGTGCAATAGTCTTGCTTTTAGACTGGTGGTAGACTCCTAGGCAGTTAACTAGGCTTGTCTATTCAGCTTGATGTCTCAAATTGGTCTGCAAACTGGAGGCGGTAATATCTTATTTAAATAATATTGTTCCTTTACAAAAGACATAAAAAAAGCAATGCTTTTAAGATTTTCCATAATATCTCGCTTGGAAGGACTTTAGTTCGGGTTTACAGTATAGTTTTAATAATAAAAAAAAAAGATTTTTTTTACTGTACCACGCCAAGCAGCCCTCTGTACGTGTGATTCGACCCACAGAGTTCGATTTCTGCGTTGGACTAGCTTTCGTCAGAGTCTGGGTAACTTATGCCCGTGACATGGTTGTTTGCTAGACAAAATCCGAAATCAAAAATTATTTTTGAGGTTTTAATTAGGAAAATATATTTCACTTAATTAAATTAAGGAATTACATTTTTCGATAACTTGTATCTGCCATTCAAAATGCCTTCTTATGATTGTTGAAATAAGGTCTACCGCCTCCAGTTTAGTTGCCCTAAGGTCTAAGGATGAACAAAACATCTATGCAGGTTTACTAATAAACTATAAACTACCGCTTACTATTGAGGAACCTGCTCCTTTCATAATATTTTTTGGCAATCTATTTTTGGATGGATTCGATTTTTTCTGTTCCATATTTTAGTTTGGCGTTGATTCACTCTTTTTGTCTGTCAATTACGTTACTTCTTCCAATAAATGTTTAGATGCAGCTAATTTTGTAACCTCATTATGTTTCCTTGATGACAACAAACGGTTAATCTGTTAATATTTGACAACTTCAACCAATCGTCATCGTTTTATAGCATTTAGCTTTTTCCAATATCGTAGCTGATATTCTTGTAAATATTTCAGTCATTTTAGACTGCAGCGCCATTTTATATGTTCTTATCAGCGCAAAATAACTATGTTATCAAAACGGTATCACCCTATTGTAAAAGCTACACTAAGCGACAAGCGCTAGCGCCATCTGTCGGCAGTTTAGACAACGTCACGCTACTCTACCTCCTAGGTATTACAAACAAAGTGCCTTAATTAATTCGTTACGCCAAATTTTGCAGCAATGGACCCAAATATTTGTTGATATATGAAGGTATGATATCTCATTACATGCACGACTAATTAGAAACACTTGAAATTAAAATAAGAAGCTAAAATCCACAATTATTCGTGATAAATGGGGGAAATTGTTTGTAAGTAAAAAAATACTACACAGCGTTGTATAAAAGTTTGAGAAACAGTAAAAATTAAACTTCGAATAAATTCTGATGATGAATACAAAGATTATTTTACATGATTAATGTATTAAGGTATATGTATTGGCTAGTAATAATGTATTTAATTGTTATTTAATAACGGTGTTCTCACGCGTTTTTATCGGGATTGCCCGACTAGTTGAGAACCCAAGCGGAGTCCTTAGTCAAGAGCTAACGTGGCTATCCCGATAAATACGCGTGATTAAACCCTTACTAAATATATAATTATGAATCCGTCTTACGAAAGTTACGTTAATAATAATGTACTTAGATATTGTGATTATGTTACTGTTGAAGACTTGAGAAAAGCTCTGACTCACTCATATCTTCTAGTTTACCTACAAAATTTGAATTTGAATGAAATTAATCATGAGCTGTAAAGAACACATTTCTTTTTCGCATTAGCGCGACATTACCGCTGTTTCGTGATGACAGCTAAACGCGTATTCACATCGCAGTTACTTTTTGTATTAACGTTTCCAAATGTTATTTATTTATTACTTTTCAAAAATAATTGGCTATTTATTTCCTATTACTGGTCAAATTATAATATTAAGCGACTCCATTTGCTTTTGCCAAATCTTTAACAGTAGGTACCTCAGCAAAGATAACCTCTTAATAGATCTTATAGAAGACATTTTTCGCGTACCAAACATGAACCGAACGATGATGATATTATACGAAAGTCAGATCGAGTCCTATATCCGATATCCTATTGTGACAGGTATATTGCATCCAACGTATTCTTTTCAACCAATCATATAACACATGCCCTTCCCAATCTCCTTCCAAATTTTAACTTAAATAAACAAAATGTTTCATAAGAATAGGGATGATGACTGGGTATAAAAAGAAAAAAATCTCATTAGTCCCTCAGTTAGATAATTGAAAAGTATCAGTACGTATTTTTTCCTTTTTCAGAAAAACGAGAATTTACAAAGATTAACTGCTTTAAAGTTTAGGAGAGGGGGCTTGTGACGTAACGATAGAGTAAAATTTATACTTAATCGTGACGTAACGCGTAAGTTTCATTCACTGTAATTTGGTCAATTCATGTTTGCGGGACAAATTAAAAAATACGTATCCATTATTATACAAAAAACTACAAGACGGACACTGCAAACAAAATTGTCATCATCACTATTATTTAGAGGTTATCTGTGACGGCAAGTTGACATATAATAGTAGAAAATGGATTAAATGTTACTGGAAGAGTACAATGGGTTTGGTAATAACATTTTTTACAATGTAAGTACAATCACTATATGTCTGATTCATAGAATAAATGTACAGTGAATATTCATTCCTATAATTAACGATAACATACATGAGACACTTAAATTAATTCAAAGAATTGTTCCTAGATGTCGCTACGGTGTAAAATTGCTAAGTTTCCGACAATGACTATTCTTGATACATTCAACTTAATTGTCAATACTTATTCCAAATCACACATATAATAGTTATAAAATGACGTACATATATACATCTAAATGGAGTACAAACATTAATATTAGGAGACACTGGGATCACAAGTAATATAATATTGTAATTCTATTCATTTTGTTAGCTAATACTTTAATAAGCTTTACTAACCTACACGAATAATACCGTCGTTTTTATTTTTAATATCAATACGATATTCGTAAAATTCTTTTCAATTTTTTAATTCGAAAAAATAAATCGATCTACCACTTCTACAGTACAAGGTTTGGTTTAGTTTTTTTTTCGATAGATGGCGGTGTTAAAATAAATTTTAATTTTTATTCTGTATATTTATTATTTATGGCGGTTGGGAATGTTTAATTTTATTGTAGTTATAAATTGAAATTGAAACAATTTTATTCTGTGTTAAAAATACCTCTAATATAAATACCGCCATCTATCGTCGATCATCTAATTTAAAACCTTCCATGTACTTAAAATCAAAACGTTTATTCTTTCACTACCATATTTAAATTCAGTCCGCCAATATATTCCCCATATTTATTATAATTTATTTGTTTATTTATTATTTATCGCCGATCCGTCAACTTCCCGATTATTTCTTTAACAGTTTGTGTAGCATAGCAAGCTTCGTTCATTTTATTATATTTATAAGCTCTGAAACTTTAAGGAGTCTGAAGAATTATTATTTTACTAAAATTCTTTTAAATATTTTACCTGTGTTGATTAATCTACAGATTAGTTTTGCTACTGACCAATAGATGGCGTTATCCCGCCATCTTAGACAGTAGATGCGATTCGATAAAGTAGTAAATTCGCTACAGGGATTGCTATGGGGCCACTAATGGATATCATATTAAAAGTATTCATTATACAAACTGGATGTACAGTATACAATTATGAAGAATTATCGACACGTTACTAGTGACATGTTTCGTCAGTTTTAATATGATGTTCAAATCTTTTAGTTCTCCAATTGCATGCTGAGTCGAGTACAGTATCAGTTTAGGTGTAGCTTACGGCGCAGTCGAAGAATGGGAAGCAGGCGACGGGCTCGGCGGCCGAGTGCTAGAGAACATGCAGGTTCTCGCACGACTTGGATTTGGAGTCACGCGCCCACACGCGGCCTAGAAGACCTCGGACCTGAAGGATGAAGATGGTTGGTTTAAAGGAAGAAAACACACGGGATGAAGAAACAAGAATGACACATGAAGAAAAAAAATGCTCTTCAAATATATAAATCACGTGAACGAAGACACCCAGATCAAGCATTCGTGGATCACACAAATGCTTGTCTTACGCGGGGATCGAACAAAGGATACGTCGCGCATTTTGGGTTTGGCGTGATGACCCCAACCACTCGGATATCCATGCAGTCAATGTCCGTGCAGGTGATTGTTATAGTCAGGAATAAATTCCCAAAGTTCAGTGTCTTGCACTCGTACGGCAAGACGTCTAAGGTTGAAGGCAGAGTATTCTGATGGAAATACACTGATATGATAGGAAAATCGTTTGATGATAAATAAGTATTATTATTAGTATAACTACTGTGTCGTTACCTTGACGCTGGCGGAGAGTCGTGTCCTCTTGCGCGGCGTGCTGGCGGCGGAGGCGCTGGCGGCGGGCGCGGCCGGCACCGGCGTCTCCTCTGCCGCGGGGGAGCGCGCTCGGGCTCGCGTCTTACGGGACCCGCTGCGCTTTCTGACAATATAATCAGGGTAATAAATAAAAAAGGAATATTTCAAATGGAAAATACTCGACCCTTCGGAAAATAGAAAATAACTTCACACAGCTTGTATAAAAATGAATTACGAAAATCATAATTTATAAATCACAATCAGTTCAAGACTACAACAGTTACGTTGCGATATAAAGTACGTATATAAATATAAAGAGAAACTGTGGCAGTCGTGGAAGTAGGTACAATTTTTACAAGGCGGACTACTGGCTGGACTGTTTTTACGGAAATTATGGTATAATATAGGAAATGTCACCTCCAGCGCTCGCAAAAAAGCACCTGTAAAAGTGATGATATATCTTACATACTAAATGATTTCATTTCACTGTCTACCACTTATAAGCTAGTTACCCTTTCCCAGCCACGCTTACCTGACTCTCTCCGCATGCTGTTGTTTCAGCCGGATCTGTGTGAGCAGCCCCACCAGCAGTTCGTCCACGTTGTGGTTGATGCCCACCGACGTCTCTATAAACTTGCATTCATAAGACGTCGCCAAGTTCTTGCCCTCTGTAACATAAACATTCAGGTTTAGCGAGATTTTATTCATGAGGTACAGCGGTACCTACCTACATACTTTGTTACCTCGTAACTTGCGATTGGGTGAACCGATTTTCATGATTCTTTTTTTATTTGAAAGCTTGTGCTTCCCGTGTGGTCCCATTATCACCATTTCAATATCTGATGATGGGATCTTGTAGAAATCGGGGGAAATCTTCAATAAATAACAGCAGATTAACCGCAATTGTTGCTATAGCATATCTAAGCATTGTTTACGCCATCACACAACATATTATCACGCCTGTACTCACTACAGAGGTTATAAAAACTATTTCGAAAAAAAATAATGTTCAAGGGCACTTACAAAGTTTTACAAAAAACGCAATACTGAAACTAATTTGAAGACGGTTTTTTTTTGTGAAAATTGTTATAAGATAAAGGAGATTATAATATGGCTACTGGCTATAAGATAGTAGTTACGGATAGTCAGAAGCTAGATAGTGTGACAACTAGTCTGAGTATGGAGTCTCGTTTTGCCCAGGTTATTTAGAAGCTTCCGGTTATGCTAGAAAGCCGTACCCAATATAGCTGGGACGACGAGTTCACTGCAGGTTGGCGACCCAGATTTCAATATTTCAAATCCAGATTTCCTCACGATCAGCGGGATTGCCCAACAGGGTTACCGTGGTCTCGGTACGCAAAGGGCAAAGGACGGAACATGCGTTCTAGTCAGTAGAAGTCTGACACTCTCTTTAGCTCAACTTAAAGTGGAAGAAGTCATTTGATTTATTTTCCCATCCGAAAAACAAGTTTTTGCATGATATTTCATATATTTAAGAGTTATTTACATAGGTCTTATAACTGCGAAAAACTCAAATCAGAGCTGGCTTGCATCGCGATTGAACTAGCAACCCCGTTTAGAAATTTGTACTTAGAGCCTCAAGGCACCACGACTGATACCGCTAATCACAAAAAAAGTATAATAACAACACATAAGATAAAAGATCTTTTTAAGATATTATGAACTTTAAAGGTACAAAAATAGAAAATAGGCCAGAATTATACAAAAAAAAAAACAAAGCAAAGAAACGTGATTCGTGACTTACCTAATCGCGATTGTTACAACGTGACTTCAAACAACATTTGGCTATTGTTACAGAAACCTAATAAACTCCAGTTTCGAAACAGTTTGAAGGACGAATTTGAAGGGCTGTGCTATGGAGTTTGATGCCGGGTTTTGTCCAAAGAAATTGTATTTTAGAACCAAGCAGAAGTCATGGGTTTTGTAACAGGTAACGTTCCTAAAGTGACTTTTTCAGGCATGCATGCTGGAAATAAAAAACTTTTTGGTTCTCGATGACGTTGCTAAGGTCATTTTGATGGGAGACCTATTTTGTTCGCGAATTTGGCTTCATTTGTCCTACTTTTACAGAATACTCAGTGTCGCAAGTCTGACTCTCATTTGAACGATTTTTCAACCTAGATATGTAACAAAAGCTGTTTTCTTTGAATTCAAAATTTATTGTAAATTCTAAAGTGTCTGTATCGTAGGACAATTATTTATCTGAATTGCGTATTCTATTGTCATGATTTTTTAAAATATATTTCTATAATTTTATTTCAAATAATAATAGGTATTAAAACTTTGATTTTTAAATACGTTTTTTTTTTAATAAAATAACTTTTATGTTTAATCTATTCGGTTATCGATATCCTGCTGCCGCACGCCCGCCATTTTTTTTTGGTTGGACAACACTTAGCGTGGCGGGAAGCTAGTACTTGCCGGCGCGGGAAAACTTGGTTAATTTTTAAAACGAAAAGGAGACGGATGGTTGAACTGAAGAGGAAGTAATATTTTCTGTTATGTTATAAGTAATACATATGTATAAAAGTATGCACTAATATATGAAAAACTAAATTGAAGTGAGTTGCTGTTTTATTTCACTATTAAAGATATTTGTGTTAAACGTACATCTATGCTCATAATTGGTTTTCTAAAAACCAAGTTAACGAATTGGGATTATATTAATGACAGTCAACAACAAAAAAACTAAAACTGTTTTCCATATCATTTAAATTGAGTAGATAGTAGGTACTCTATTTCAAATTGTCCCGTCAATTGTAAAGGCATTTGGGAGAGATTCGCCGTGATTTATATAAGAGCGCTCAATAATTAGATATTTAATCAGATTTGACGTTCAGAGTCAGTCGACCGATTAATGAAGTCGAGTTCTAACGATAATTAAACGTCACAAGTCAATGAACAAAATGGCGGATTTATAAGATTTAAAGATGATGGTAAATGGTACCACCCACTCAGTATTTTGAATGAAAATTCCATAAATTTTGACTCAGATAATCCCTCATGTTCACATCTCCGCAGTTGCAAATTTGTTTAAAAAGCTCGTCATATTTTATCAATGGAAAACTTTTTAATTCCGCGTCGAAAGTAATCGAACAAGTATTAAGTACGATAAGATTTTTGTCATGTCAAAACATAATTGACAGGTTGATTAAATAACTTCTTAAAATCCATAATCTTAAAACGACTTTTATGACAAAGAACAACTTTTTCATTAGGTAACATTTGCCTAATATTGGATTTGAGCGAGTTCCTCTTAACGCCTGTCAAAATTATAATAGCAATTACGACGCAAATGTGTTTGATGTTATTGTTTTATGTTTAATGTAGGCTCTAAATTAATCAAAGCTTGTATTTGAAGGATATTGTAAAAGAATTTTACAGAATTTAAAATGAAATGTTATATTTGTATAGCAAGGAAATATAGAAAGAGCATTTACGCCCACATCAATTCTGGTTACATGAACGTACACAAAAGATTTTACCGTAATTCAAAATTTTATAGATGAAAATTGTGTTTGATATTTCTACTGCCATTGAACATATACAGAAAAATATTCAATACAGAAAAATATTCAATACATGTTCAGTTGTACTGAAAACCGTGCTTCCCATTACTAATTAACGAAATAACGAGCGCCTGATGAAATATGGTTAGCAAAATGTAGCATTTCGATGTAACAACGGGCTGCGAAACGTCCTCATTAATTGTTATCTTCACAAATATCCTCGAAATTTAATTAAAAACATAAAATATTATGCTAACAAAGTTAATTGGGTAGATCTGGGTTTAATCACGAGTTTGTTTCTCGAAAATCTGTCTGAAAAACGTTTTGGGAACTTTTGCTAGTTCTGGGTATTTTATTCCGATCTAATTAAAATGTGGCTTTTAGGCTTGACCGATTTTTACTGCCCTCTGTTATTGACGCTATTGAGAATATCAATATCTAAGATTATTACTAGCAGTTTTCAATTTAGTATTGAAACACATTGGAGCCCTTTTCTCGGTGGTTAAAGAAGTGTCAACAGTCAAGTTAACTACAAATAGTTAATCCATTTGACATAAAAAAAGTTCCGCACAAAACATTATCTGAACAAGTGGACAATTTGATAGTTTAAAATAAAAGTTCTTTATCCCAGTTTCCTTACCATCAGTAGGAACAGCTCTGGACCTGGCTAGGTCAGCCTTGTTCCCGACTAGGATGACAGCGCGGCGGGAGGTGTGGCCTGCTGCCCATAGAATCTGCAGCCGGCGCTCTGCTTCGGAGAAACTGCTTCGGTCTGCTGTGGAGTACACCACGCAATAGCCGTGTGCGCAGCCTTCCGTCTGAAAATGGTTTAGCACTTATGGGTATAGGAGTAAGGTTTAAATTTGCCGGGTTTGTCTCTCTTGTCTCTTAAGACCATAAAGATTTTTTTACAGTGTTTTTAATTTCAAATTTCTGAAGGATATCAAAATTGATTGAAATAGTCAATCAATTTTGATATCCTTCAGAAATTTGAAATTAACGTTCAACATCTTTATTAACTTACTTAACAACTACTGGGACTTTTACATTATTAAACTTCTCAAGTAAAAGTAAACTGGTAGATGTCCTCTAACTCCACACATACATGTATACTCACTATGACATGATCGGGCGGCGCGTCCAGGAAGGTGATCTCGGACTCCTCGCCGGCCAGCAGCACGCACACCGAGCGCTCGCCCGACTCGTCGTCTGTAACGTCATGCTCTACATCTGCTCGTACAATTGTTACTGCTTATACCACTAACATGTTATTTAGGATACATATTTGCGATGCCAAAATAAGTTAATACCTACTAAAAATAAAAACACTTTGAAATTTTCTTATTGTTGAGAGATTTTATCCTTTCACGGAATATTTTCAAGGAATCTAATATTTTTTAAGTCTAGAATATTTTGTATGTCGAACACGAAGAGAGGAAAGGAAAGATTTTTTATGTTAAAATGGTTTCTTGTCCAGTTATATTTTTCTGGTGTAAGTGCCAGAAATAACCCTTTTTCCTCTTCGAATTCTATTACCAAAGTTGGCGTTTCAACATCTGAAATCAAGATCACTACATTAAAGTATTAAGTCATTCTTTAATGTCCTATGCTGTCTTCGTTTAACGAAATTTAAACTGCGGTCTCTGATGTGGCAAGTTTTTCTCACGTTTTTGTAAGTTCTAATAAACTTGGTGCCAAAGGTGCTTGCTCAGATCCAAACCTACACACTGGAATAAACATCCAATCAGTTATTGAAGAACATTGTCTTTCGTGGATACGGGCGTTATTGAATGCAAATTTTCCTTTCTGACCGTAAATCACTCCCCCTACAAAGCATATATTATACTCACCGATACTGGTGTCGTACGCGTGCAGATACTCGGAGGTCATGAACTGCCCCACCAGGCTGGACTTGCCGACTCCAGGCGCGCCCACCACCAGCACGCGGTACGAGCTGAGGCCGGCTGACGAGTCCCTGGGATGGCAATTGGCAGTAGTAATAATTGGTATGTGAAGAACAAAATGTTACGTATCAGTCACGTTTATTAACGATAACTAAAATTTTGCGCAATTAGGAGTAATTTTTCTTCATACCTGAATAAAATTCTTTCCTAAACATAGTTATGATTTTAACCACCTTATATTTTTATATCGGCTTGGTTGGGTTTTAATCAGTGAAACATGAAATTCACTTCCACTCAACCCAAAGCGGGAGGGGTCAATTCATGACTTCCCATTTGATTCCTACCAAACACTACATTTTTTCTGGAACATGTCTGGATACATTCAGTAAAATCTGATACTCTTATACTCCCTCCCTATCAACCCAAAGCGGGAGTATGCATTGATGTCTTTCCATCCGAAAAAGTAGAGCACATCTAAACAGAAATACTATTACAGTTATTATATACTGTATGTACCTTGAGGAGGCGAGGGAGCAAGGTGCTGATGCTCGGGTGGCGGCCTCGGTGCTGGACGCGCTTGATGCCACTGACGTGTTGGAGCGGGAGCGACGCGATCGGAGAGAGTCGCCGCGGTTCACCACGCCTTTACCTGGGAAATGGAGGCACATACAAACGACGGCTTGGATAACCGAGTGGTCAAGGTGCAACTTCGATCAGCGCGAATCACGAATGCTTGTTCTGAGTCTAGGGGTTATTGTGCATGTGAACGTTTGTGAACCCCACCGGGCATTTCACCGTTCAATTTCAACGTTAAACACAAGAATAACATTCCTAAATGCGAGTGTCATTTTTGTTGGAGGCGTAATTCTCATGGACACTCACTTCATCGGGAGAGAAAGCGTGATGGTATATACCTTATAGCCTTTCTCAATAAATGGCACATTTTGTCCATTGTTTGATACATTGAAAAAAAATTGGACCCGAAGTTCTTGAGATATGCTCGTTTGGACAAACAAACATAGCTTAAAAAATTAGTTTATATTAGTGTGTTTTAATTTTATCTTACACCACTTATGTTCACAGATAAACAATATTGATTTAAATAATTTGTAAAAAATACATATATAAAAAAATTAACAAATTAACATCTTTCTTTTATTATCACAAGTCAACAATTCGAAAAGAAAATATGTAATTTTATTATTTAATAGAAGAAATAAGCAATGACGTGATGAGAAGGTGACATTGATAGGGTCACATAAGTATTATTTGGTGGCAAAGAACTATAAACTACGCAGGCTTATGTAAATCTTCCATTATCATAAGCTTCTGTTAAGATACCTAGGTCTATAACCCTAGTAAGGCTTAGACTAGGTTTTAATTAAGACAGGCTAAGAATATTCATTAAAACCATGCTCTGAAAGGCAAATGATTCGGTTCACGAAGATGGTACTAGAAAATTGTATGTAAATATGTAGATCTTTCGTCATTATACAATTTTTGAAGTGAAACTTCTTTAGGAGCATGAAGGTAAAATTTTCAAAGATCTGACGACACGTCGGTATGACACGGAAGTGTCGAAAAAGAGAGAGAGAGCGATCGAGACCGATTGAGAGAGAGTAAGAAAGGGCGAACGAGCAAGTGAGAAAAAGTAAGAGAAAAAGTGAGACAGAGCGAACGTCGTGTCACGCACAGTGCTATGGAGCGAGAGGTGGGAGAGAGCTGTAGTGAGAAAGATTGAACGCGAGAGAGAATACGGAATATCGAGAAATAATACACGCCATATTGGTTGTGTATTCGATTACTAGTTAATTATTTAGTACCAACATCATGAATCGAATTCCATACCTAACCAGCTGAACATTTAAAACACTCCCCATATTGACCCAATTTTCTCATTAAACATAATTAAAAACTCTCTTAATTAAGTCATCAATATTATATTCTATTGCTCTTTCATTTTAGTATTCACTTCAGGGTTTTTTCAGGCATTCGGTTATTTTTCTCCAATTTAACCTCCACGACTTTTAAACGGCTCCTCCGATTTTTATCTAACATGTCGGAAAACCCTCGCACATAATTCACTTTTAATACAAAAAATCTAAATTAAATCGCGCAATCCGTTCTGGAGGTCTGGTGCCTCAGACAGACAGGCAAGAAGAACAGACAGACTCGTCAAACTTTATAACTTATTACTTCCTTATTTTTCTTATCTATACTTCTATACTTACTAATATATAAAGCTGAAGAGTTTGTTTGTTTGAACGCGCTAATCTCAGGAACTACTGGTTCGATTTGAAAAATTCTTTTTGTGTTAAATAGACCATATATCAAGGAAGGCTATAGGCTATATAACATCACGTTGCGACTAATAGGAGCGAAGATACAATGGAAAATGTGGAAAAAACGGGGAAAATTCTAACCACGTGGACGGAGTCGCGGGCAACAGCTAGTAATATATAATTAGCAATAATAGCCGTGTATAAGAATCTAATTGAATAAGTAAAAAAAAATATTTCTTCACACGAAGCTACAATTTGGACTTGAATGAATTTGCTAATGTCCCTATCACTTCCATTTTACACATTACACCGCTGCCTGTTCCCCGTTCCCGTTCGATACTTGCCAATTACGTAACAAATTACAAGGTGTAAAGCGACGAGTACTCCAAGCCAAATTGTGAATAATTTACATCAAGAAAATTGGTCTTTTGAACATCTGTAGTACGTTGATGTGATTGGATTATAAAGGTGTCTGCGTTGATTTTGAGCGAGTATTTTAATTTAATTTAACTCTACCTTCGAGAAGGGCTTATTTTACCTAGAACGACGTGAAGGAAGTAGGACAGTAGGGAAGGTACCCCCGAGGGAGCGGGTGTCCATGAGGATTCAAACGCCTTTAAAAAAAAAAAGGTAAGGTCAGATAATAGATATAATAAATATAATAATAGATATAATAATAGGTAGTTTTCGTTTTTTTTAGTCTTAAGAGTTGTTCCATTAACTAGCGCGTTTTCATCGGAACTGCCCGCCTAGTTTAGGACCCAAACAGAGTCTAAAGTAAAACTAGTCAAGTGCGAGACTGATTCGCGATACTAAGGGTTCCGTAAAGATATGCTAAAGATAAAAAAGTGACGCGGCTTAAGAAGTTTCACTTCAAAAAATTAACACAGCCGGTCGGTTAGGTTTGTTATTTCACGTTAAATGAAAAATAATCAATAATGTCAGTTCATTACGTCATTAAGAACCTCGTCCTTTTTAAAATCGAAAAGTCAAAGGATATTTTCATTCATATTAATCTGTCAGTACTTGAACAATTTACCTTAGATGTCTGAATGATTGGCAGCTCAATTTGTCCCAAAATACCAGTCTTTGTATGGACTGACGCTGGCAACTGACAGATGTGTTCACAGACTGCAGTGTGACCACCATGGGTGACCGACATATCCAATTTAATATTAATTTCGTCTGCGATGCAATTAGAGGCCTCTGGCTATTTGAGTGACAATCCGTTTATGGGAGCGGTTTAAACTTTAAAGGCAGTACTGCGGTCACATCGTTGGTGCAATGATCCGATGCGTACTGCCTTGGATTTTGTAAATGTAGATGCTTAATTTTTGAGGAGTTACGATCAAAATGATTATGGTACTTTCGGCGACAATTTTTTTTGGGAAAAAAATATCTGCCGCACTATTAAGGAATTTACTTCTTGTGTCGCGAGGGGGTTACATTAATATTCAATTCCATTGGTAGATTCTGCGCAAAATTTTGTTTTTTCTAAAACTACGCGACGTTTTTCCGTGTGAAGTCATGCATTTTGATACCGATGCCGCGATTCGAACGAAGTTTTGTGTGTACTTCTTTTTTTTCATATCAGATTTTTAATCTGCTGTAGTTGAACAAAACGGAATACCATTATTTTATACTGAAACTATATACCTAAGTTTTTCGATCCAAATAAATACATAAAAAAACATGTTTTTTTTGGCTGTGGTACTAAAAATTGCAGTAAGGAAAGCACAAAATCACACTACATAGCGTAGAAAGACCTATTCTTGCTCAACTACAACGACATCTCTTCAAGACGCAGTACTGTAGGCTTCGAAACAAAACAACCAATTACTAAGAAAAAACATTTCTGCCAACAACGAATAAATTTGCGTAAATAAGATCAAAACTTCTCGACGTCTTTCACGTTAAGACGAACGTAAATTACGTGTACGTGTACGTTGTAGAGACGATTAACCGTAGCTCGGAGTAATCTCTACGTTATGTGTCCGTCGGATTAATTCTACGCATTATGCTTATGGCTGGAGATTTTTGGTAATGGGGTACCGTGCTAGTTAACCATGGGTTACGATCTTAATATATTAGGTCTATGGAAACAAGTGTTGTAGCTGTTAAGGTCTTATAAAATATAAATGTTTTTCTATGTTAAGAATGTGAGAGATTTCGTACAAATAGTGAAATCATATTATAAGGATACTCAGAAAATATAACACCAACGTGTATTTATTAAATTCTTTATTTTTCAGTCCGTCGTTACAAAAACTTAAAATCTGAATTGCCCGCTCAATCCGACCCCCCGCGTCGTTTTTTTCTTTATGAACCCACCGTCGCGGCGTCGTCAGTATGACCAGTGTCATCATTTCAATTAGAATCAATTTACATCAAGAAAATTAATAAAAGAAATAAAATTAAGATTAAAATTAATAAAACCTTATAATATAGTACTTTTCACAAAGATTGTTAAAATATATGACGAATATATGAGTGATGGACGGAAAGATGACCGGTTAGTATCAGTGTAATTTTTCGCCCTTTGTCCTGATATCAACGACAGTATTTTTATATTGAGATAAGTAATTAGTGATTAAAAAAAGGATTTAACAGCGTTTTAATTTGCTTTGACTTGATTAACATATCTATAGCATCGACCCTTCATTCATGCTGTATTATTATTGATTTCAAGTGAATAACAATCATATATTGCAACTTATTTGCGTATTTTTTTTATCTTTTCCAACGTTTATATATATTTGTAAGTATAAACCTTATGCAGGTATATTATTATCCATTCCATTAAAATACTCTGCATTAGTTTATACACTTTACTCTCATTTTCAAACTGTCTGGACTTTAAAAGAGACTACGACCCCTGACTTTGTTTCGACATTTCTTCTCAGGGTAGTCAGATAGGAAATGTCGGCTCCAGCGTTCTCATAAAAATACATGTAAAAGTGATGAAATATACTATTTGCAGAATAAATGATTTCATTTCATATATATTTGAAGTTAGACAGTGCCAACTGTGGAATAGAGCTCAAAATGGCATAGCACCATCTCTCTTCCACAAGTTATGCTAATCCAAACCTTTCTCTTCCAATCCAAATTATCTGGTAGAGAAGGATGAAACGAAATTAAATTAGTCTTCAATTCGCCCCCGGATTAATAAGGCTTAGCTTTAACCTGAATCTATTCAAGTCATCCCGAGTTAGCCTGTAAGACAAGCCTTTGACAACCTTTGGAGGTTGTTTATCAATAGGAATAATTTAAGGCTTCAAGGTTTTCGTATGCAAAGTGGTTGCTATGGTTACCGACTAACCTAAGTTAGTCAAAGGTTAATGTTAGTGGTCTAGGGATACTGAACCATCACAAGGCTGCTTTTAAAGAAGACTCTTTATAAGTTCAGTTTCGCCACGTCTTAAGGCAATATTATTGCGGCTGTTCACAAGAAATGACACTCTATGTTATGTATTCCGCTGTCACAACTATAAAAATAATACTTTCAGACAAGGTGGTAGTCTCTTAGATGGTTGTCCGCTTGTCTGAACATTTTTCCGTCAAGTGACTTTTTCTCGGAAACGAGTGGAGGCATCAAGTTTGAATTAATATTTAATACTAAGGTGTAAGGTAAGAGTAATAGTTTTGGAAAGGAGCCAGAGGGAGAGGTTCGATCGTATGAAGAGAGTAAAGGGGAGAGAGAGAGCAGCGAAGACGGCGCAGCAGCAGTGAGCAGAGAAGAACGAAAAGAATCAAAGCCAAGGACATCTAATTAAGTACGGGGTTCGCTTAGAAACTTACCAGTAATACTAAAATGCCTAAGGCGGTAGTACTCCTCTTCGACGCCGGTGTTGGGCATGGAGGCGACGCGCGCGCGCTGCTGCGGCAACCCCAGCAGCTGTCGCTCACCGGTCCGGGAGCGAGCTGCCTTGACTGACTGCGATCTGGAGTGGTGCGGGCTGCCGTACCTGAGGACCATGAGGCTGGTTGGAAGATGACTCTATGTGATTAAAGCTATGAAATGAAAGGTAGAAGTTAGGTGAATGCTGTAATCGATAGAATCATCACTTTTTATGTAAATAATTTAAATATTATCAGGACCGCTTGCGCTTTCAGAAATATTTGTTTATTTCAAATCAGCATGCATTTTAAAACGAGCTTCGCTGAAAGATCTTATGTATCGAAATGTTTCACAATTATTTAAGTCACATTCACAAAGACAGCCGGACCCAAAACAAGATTTCTCAAATCACACAAATGCTTGTCCAACGCAAAGTCCGAACCCGTAACACGTCGCGCACAATAGTTTTGGCAGGATGACCTTTAAACCACTTCATCTTATTTTACATACTCATACATGTCTGCTCGTACTACTGAACACTCGAGAGCGAAATTAACCCTGTACTGTCACTGTTTATTCTAATGATCACTTTTTCTTTATTCGAAAGTTAACAATGAAGTATGAACACCAAATAAGCCATCATGCCATTGGACTATTTAACATCAAACCTTCATGGACAACGCTTGTTGTATACTGCATACACAACAATAGGCCACATTCGGCACGTCATTAAAGAGATTATGGCTGGAGTAATGTCCACCACAAACACCTATATAAGCCGTCCGATTGTGGGAGGTCGTCTGTCAAATAGGATGGAGTGAACAGTGACGTGTGTACCATTTGGTCGGATTATACTGGCTTTAAGCGATAGCCTGTTTAATGTGCAGTTGTTAATGTATGTATGATTGTGACGTTATTTAAATGGCCTTAGTCGTATTGGAGATTGTTATTCGTGTCAAATGCTACTTCTATTAAATCATCTTTTGCAAATGTAAGCGTATGATTCTTATAATAATACATGTATGCACATCATTTTAGACAGAGAGTGACCATGCTTTCGTCGTAACGGATCAATCGAAGGCTTGTTTTTTATGGTTTCTTACAAAAAGGAAAACCCAGCCTTATGACTACTAACTATCTTAGTAATAGGGCTAATTATAGATCTTTCAATCTTGACCGGCTTTATAAAATCCAAATTATGGCGTCATTTCCAAAAATATTGATCACAACACTCCTGGTTTTTATTTTTATTTTTTTAAACATTCAACCTATTTTAAAGCACTTTAAAGATTAAACGTCAGATTCAATTTAAAATTCATTTTATTCCAAAAGCGGCCAGTATTTAAATTAAGCCAAAACATAACAGCTTAAAATGGCAGAGCCAGACATTCCCGTAAATACGGCGTTCCTGGAAAGAAGCTGTCCGTTTCAATTATATTCGAATGCTAAGAATAGCTTAACGATGACTGACGGAGACCAGGCCGTGGCATTAAGGCTCTGCTGTTATTTCCTTCACTTTAAGAAGCCAAGGTTTGTTGTATTTTGTTTGTGTTGAGAATGATAAAAGGACTGCACTGATAGATGTGTGCTTGTTCCACGTCAAACCCACTGAACGCTTGTCGCGGGTGCGATCCCCGCGTAGGACCAGCATCTGTATGATCAAAGAGTGCTTGTCCTGAGTCTGGTTGTTTTTGTGCATGAGACTTGAATATTTGTGAAACCTCCGAAACACAAGCATTATGTTTTTTTAAGTGTTTGAGTTTGTACGTGTGTGTGGGATTGTTTTTCGTTTTTTTTTCAAGAAACAAAAATGCAAGATAACGAAAATACTTAAGATAAAGACCAATTCGTTGTTAATTTTTGTTATTAATGTCTCTAACATCGTATCAATGACAATCAAATAAAGTGGGACCCTAAAACTATTGGAATTACTTTGCCCTGCTAATAACGTGTAGAAACCCCCTCACTCACCCCCTCCTCGCCAACCCCCCTAGAGTCCCTAGATAATACAAGTTTTAATTGTCACTCAGTTGGCTGATGACGTAACACCAAAACCGTTTAGGGCTAGCGCCATTTTCAAAGTTGTGGAGCCGGGATATAGCGAAGGCGTAGAGTCGTTTGTCTTTCTACTTCTACCATCATAGTATTTAAAGAGGTACAATAGCCCAACAGAAACTGATAGATATCAAAAAGATGTTGGGAGAAATGAAATGAAATTTCGGAGATAGAAAGAGTACAGATTTTTTAAAGGATAACGACTCCCGCTCTAAGAAATTTAATCCTTTTACAATGGGCATAGGTAATACTGAACTTGCATAAGCTACCCAGACTCAGAACATATTTTTTGTCCAACGCCGGGATTGAACCTGCGACACGACGCGCACAGTGGTTTCGGCGTGGTGACTTTCTTCTACTCGGCTATCCGTGCGGTCAAAAAGGTTAGGTACAATAGAAATCGGTAACAGATCAAAAATGTGAGTTTTGTATCATTAATCTTCATATTATGAGCGAGTAATGCTGATATCGAATGTCGTGACTGCTTTGCCGTTCCATACAGTAAATGCACAAAGTTTTATGTTCGAACCAATGCAATGTGACTTTCCCTTTTTTGTCCTAGAGTAATCATACTTCTTTGTTATTTTTGTAGTGTACCTCCCATTAATATAGGTTAATTCTTCGGTCAGTTGGGACGCTATTATTGATTTTAAGTTAGGTAAATAGGTAGTAAAACATTCTTTTAAAAATGCAAATGTCTTTGATTCAATAAAACAATAAAAACATAGACGAATTTCATCAATTTTCTGCAGTAAAAAATTAACAACAAAAAAAACTGTGTTATGATTTTTTATGATATAAAATTGTTCTATTACGTAATTAAAAGTAGTCCAAACAAATTATAATAATGTAGTAATACCACTAACAGAGTAATATCCTTTTAAACCAATCCTATCGCTTCCCACCACGCCCCACCGATTACTGGCGCTGGCAACATTAATAAAACTTAGTAATATGGCCGACAGTTTGGGTCAGTTCGAATAGAATGCTTTTATCGGTGCTATGTAAGTAGAAAAAGCGTTTTGATTGCATGGATAACCGAGGGATGAACACGCTAATGACTACTGCCTGCGTCGTGTTACGGGATCGACGCCTTTGTTGGAAAAACGTTCGTGCTGATTTGTTTTAAATGTGGTGTTTTCAATTCTTTTTTTTATTAAATCTGAGTTCACGCATCTTTTCTCCGTCTTTTACATACATTTTTTCTTTCATTTGTCGTTTCATTTATGTAAAATTTTTCACACTCCACTCGTATTTATTATAGTGCGATGGTAGATATTCTATAACCTCAGTAAATGGGCCATTTGAAATGAAAGATTATTCAAATTGGACTTGCTTAAAACGAAGATGTTTTATGAAGACCTATATGATATCGGTATAAACAAAGCATCATAATGTGCTCTAGACTGGTGCCAAAATTTAATTCCTACTGTTTATCAAGATACGTAATACGGGTCACTTCGGAAAAGATCGGAGTTGTTCGTGTCCGATCGGATAATAGGAAATAAATAGCTGTAGGGAACCGATAGGTTTTTAATAAATGGCGGGAGATTAGCGATTGGTTCTACTGGATATGAGATATATGTTTTTACAGTTAAAATGCATTGCTATTTGGTTAACATTTGTTGGAGGTTGTAAAATTACACTATTTGATCGGTCACAGGTTAATCTACACTTAATATGGTCGTTCTGTATATGGGTGACCATGTCACAACGTTATGTCATAATGAGTTCCAACGTGTTCGGAAAGGCGATTTAAATTGTGGGTCATGGCTGCTATTTATACATTTTTGACAGTCGTAAGGGGTAGAAGCTGAAAAGCCTGACAAACAGTCTTACTAAGGGCTATTGTGTTACCCAAGTAACTGGGTTGAGGAGATCAGGTAGGCAGTCACTCCTTGTAAAACACTAAATGTAGGATGTGGGATTACGGTAATGCAGGATTACTTAAGCCGATAACAGCTTAACCCGATACGCGGAAGCCGGTTGTATAATAGATGAGGCAAAGTGCAGTTTATCCGGGTGGCAATTTCCTAGTACCGGATAACCGGATGTTATTACGTGGGTATGCTGACATGAACGATGAGTATTAGATTGGAAATCAATGAAACTGATAACGATTTAGATACTAATTAATATTGTACTGTAGATTACGTTGAAGCACGGTAACGCTGTGATTATTTTGAAATGACTTTCAAAAATGAAGATAAAATTCGGTCGGTGTTTTTTTATAAATATCTAGGTATTTATCTTGACTGATTGCCCCTGGATTTGAAACACATTTTTTGTGGTCGTGATTTGTTTTCTCGGAATTTTAAATTCTTCGAAAAGCTGCCATGTTTGTAGCCTCAATAAATATAAGTTGAGTAATAAATATTATTGGTCAAAGTCAGGAAGTGAAAAGAAGTCACTTGTTTGCACTATTAAATGGGATTTAGAGTTGAATAGATATTTAAATTCTGAGCAACATGACTCACAATAAGTGGCACAGGTCACCACAATAAGCCGTCTGTGAGCAACGAAGTCACGGCTTCGATCCAGGCTTAGGGCAATTCTCTGTGTGTTCCTCGTGGAACACTGTGGAACAATTGCCCTTCCTCAGTCTTAATGTCTTTGTGCATGTGATTTGAATATATGTGAAACCCATCACGACACAAGGATTAAAGACCTAATCTATACTAATATTTAAAGCTGAAGAGTTTGTTTGATTGTTTGTTTGTTTGAACGCGCTAATCTCAGGAACTACTGGTTCAAATTGAAAAAATATTTTTCTGTTCAATAGACCATTAAGCGAGGAAGGTTTTAGGCTATATAAAATCAAGCTGCAACTAATAGGAGCGAAGATATACTGGAAAATGTAGCAAAAAACGGGGAAAAATATTAATCTTCGAGGGCTTTCGTTCAAAAATTCCTAACTTATATCTTCTAACCACGCGGACAAAGTGGGGGCAACAGCTAGTTTCTGAATAAAGCTAGAAAAAATGTCCTAATATTTCCTGTATCATTTGATACAAACATACAATATAACAAAACTCCATCTCAGTATACTATACAACCTTTCACCCGAAATATAATTGTCGCATTCACCAAAAAGTCGTAACATTTAGAAAGGCAGGCCGACCCTAAAACGCAGGCAAAGCGAATTACCCAGACAAAGGAAAAAAGAAACGGCTTTTATCTTTTAAAAAGGGAAATCGTCACAAAGAAAGGTTTTTGCGTCAAACTTGGGGCGACGGGCAAAGTTGAAGAATGTTAGCTAGTGACAATTTCAGTCCTTTTTATGTTGGCGATCTCTGCTATATTTTAAAGGTTATTTTTGCTTCTAAGTGCCAATAGTGGTAATTAGAAGGGTAAATTGGATTTTTCTTTTTTGCCGTCTTTGTCTCATTGGCGTGCGAAGGTCATGCTACATTAGTGCTATCTCTCTCTGTTTTTGTTATGTGCCAGTGTTTTTCAGTATTTTCCAGTGACTAATTATACATATACACGGCGATTTTTAGTCGTCTTACAAAAGCTGCCCAGTTCATGTATCCGACGTAAAATATCCCTAGGCGCAATTTTTTTTTCTAATCAACTAAGATAATAAGTGCGAAGAAAAATTTAACAAGAGAAATCTGAAATATACTCTTAAAAATGATGAAAACGCCGCCGCCCGCGCTCCTCACCATTGTTACAAGGCTCGGACCGCGCTCGCAACAGAGCTGTGTTTCTAAAAAACTACGAATTGCATCGTAATATTGAAAAAAATGCATTTTAAATTTATTCAAATCTCATAAATATCTATTTTTTTATCATGAACGTGTTCTAGTCATTGGATACATGAACTGGGCTGCTTTTGTAAGACGACTAAAAAATCACGGTGTATAGAAATTACAGACTGACAGACACATAACTTAGAACTTTTTGTAGTGTACCTTATTTTCTGTCCAGATGCTTTTTTTGTGATTTTAATCTTTGAATAGCATTGAAAAGAACAATGAAGTTTCCTACATGTATAAAATTATCACCATTCTGGTAGACAAAGATCATCCTTATAACACATAAGAAAAATCTTGCTTTAAAGGAAATATAGCCTAGAGGAGGTTGAAAATTCAATATCTGGTGAAGCTAGACACTAAATTTTCAACCCACTACATAGAATCAAAGGTCGGTTTAGTATAGTTAGTAGAAGTGACCCCAGATTGTGTTGGCAGCCTCTGTAACCGGATATAGGCTGATTTCCCGTAGGCTTCTGTATCTACTCCGGCCGCTAATAGTTTGAAAACGGGACGAAACTATTAATAACATATACCTGTACTATGAACGTTGAGGAACGGCTGCTGTCGTTGTGGGAGCAAGATGTGGCTCTCTTTTGTATTCTGCTGTCTTGCTCTTACGACAAATTTATTTTTGACTTAGCGGTAGACAATTTTCATTTCCTCGATCGCTTACGCTGACGAATCGCTACTATGTATTAAAGTTACACTCCATAGTCACGTGTCTTGTCAAAAATAAATGTAATTTCCATACATTTAATTTTGGGATGAAATGTTGTTTAGGTTCTTTGGTATACATATCCCGAAATACTAAAAGATTACTTTTATTTTTTAAATAGAAGTTGGTATTTAAATGCACGGATAGCCAAGGTAGTATAGGTTACCGTAGCCAAAACGTGTCGCGAGTTCGATTGCTGCTTAGGAAAATCATAAGTGTGATCCACGAATGCTTATATCGTGTGGGTGTCTTTGTGCATGTGACTTGAATGCTTGTGGAATGGATTAAATTTCTTAGTAGGTACGTGAGTCATTTAAATAAAAACAAGATGCTAATGTATGCTTTTCTACCCTTTGTGTAAAGGTTGCTTTCGTTACACTGAAAGCAAATCCAATTAAGCCTTTACTAGCCTGTAGTACTAAAAGTTATTACAAATGTAAGCTTTGTGAAATTATTATTTCATTGGTTTACACTGAATACTTATATTTACGCTATAAGTAATTCTAGGGACTGTTGTACTCAGACCCTACAATTCGCTTATTTTTTTTAAGAGAAGAGTAAAATATAACTAGTCAAGTTATCAAGAATATGTTTCCTAGGCCTACTTTCGTTCTTTTTTCATTACTTTAGAAATTAAATTGCCATTTACAGAAGACTATTTTTTTTCAATATGATACAAGATCTGGTCTTTTTATTAAAATGACGTCACTTCTCCTTTAAAGGCACCCAATAATCTACGAACATCCAAAAAACGAACCTCTTATCAAACTCATGCAGATCCTCAGACGTGAACTGGCTGGTGACATCCAGGAGTTGCTGTATGTGGTCGCTGCAGACTCTGCTCTTGCGTCGCTCGTCATCTCGGAGCAGGATGGTGGCGCAGCCTCCGTAGTCCAGCGAGAGCGATGGCTGTTGAACCACGATGGTGGTGCGCCCCGCGGGGATGGTGCTGCCCGCTGAGTCTAATGGGTTGGCCGTCACGTGGACTTGAGCGGCTGGGGATCAGAAGAAGAATGAGCCTTCCAAAAGTTGTGAAAAGACAGAATCGGGTTTGGGTGGAGAATTTTACTGCCTGAGCAAAGCATTTTTCACGGTTTAAAATAAGGACTTCTTTCAAAGTGTTGCTGATTAAGATTCTGTTAAGAATCGACTATTATTTTATTAAGTTTGAATTGTTTTCTGCAAAAAATTAAGTTTGGGCGCCAAGTTAGAAATCATAATTTTCTGATTAATTGGTAGGGTGCCAAACTAGTTACAGTTAATTCTGTAAAACCCTACACTTCCACTCTTTCTTAGTATTTTTGAATGGTCTTCTGAAAAAACTCTTTTACGTCATATCTATTTTAGTAAATGGATCAATTCAACAAATATAACGTTTTCTAATCTCATAAGCTATCACTATACATCGGGCATTAAAACAAACAGATAACAACTTTCGCTTCAGAACTTGATAAAACTGACTAATTTAAAGTTTCTGGTAATAGACTAGGTTTATGAGTTTCAAGCACGGAAGGGTTAAATTTAGCCTTCACAGCTAATAGCCTACAATTTCCTAAAGCATTAGCAATAGTTGTTTATGTATCGTGAAGTATTATTTCTATCTGAAGAGGAACACATAACATATTTAAGACCTTTTTGGTTATTGTGAGAAAATAATTAACATTAAATAAAATCTACGCCGAGATCTTACGGCCACGAACTTGTGGCGACAAAAAATCCTCAAGGTCCGTTAGAGGAAAATTTTAGACGTCTCTTGGTTATACGTGTAGGTACTAGTCATCCACTCGGTGTTGTCGATCCCTACGGAGCTTCCGTGAGATATATAAAAGTTACCTGTGGACTGCCTTCTCGACGAAGGTGGCGGCACAGAGTGCTGGTGCGCGGACGATCTTCTCCGCGTCGTAGTGAACACCTCCGTCCCCTCCAACTGCCTCCTCAACTTCGCCACCTCGTCCTTATAATACTCCTTCTCCATCTTCTGCTTGTTCTTAACCCTCGGCTCACTCCCTCTCCTCTTCACCGGATCAGGCTCAAAATTAAAATGAGTTTCGTATTTCGTTTGAATCGCCTTTGGGCTTTTCGGTGGATCCATTTTCGGATCATAAGGGATTTGTATCGATGTAGACGCTGAACTGTTCTGGCTGACTTGCGTTTGTGTCTTGTTTCTTGGTTTATCTTGCCTCTTCGGGTCTGGTAGTGGCACGTCGAAGACGAATCGGGCTGGGCCTGGCCGCGGGGATTCTAGGACGTCGGTGGCGGATTGGGGTTTGGTATACGCTGGGGATTCGATGTCGCTACTGTTGTTGGCGCGGTGATAGTGGGGTGGGGCAGTGCTGGGTGGGGGGTGAGGGTTGGGGTCGTCTATGAGGCTGGGCTCGGACAGCTCGGGCGCGTCCGGCTCGCCCTCCATGGAGTCATCGGTGCCGGTGACAGAGGTGAGCGCGGTGGCCGCGGAGTCGGTGCTCGTGTTGATTGTCTTGTCCGACGTGGTGCTGCTGCCCATGACGACCACCTGCAACAAACAAGCAACTTGAGATATGTGCCAGTGAGCTAGATTATAATGGGCAATACGTTTTTGCATTTATTGTAAGGCGAATAATTACTAAAAGAACTTTCATATTTATTGAATTGAAGCGTCGTATTAGATAATATGCGTAGTAGATAGAGCAATAAAAATAGGAGGTAACATTTCAATATTTAACGACGATTCGTTGGCATTCAAAAATCAATTTAATGCTGTAACGATAAGATTCATAATTGTTAAACTTTATTCGTGTAACTGATTCGTATCGTAATGCCACAGTAAATCGAGGCAAATGTGGTATCATTAAATATGCAGTAACACCATGTTCGTCACAAAATCGATATTTTATTCCGTAACATTGATCTTGTTGCGGTAGAGCGGCGGCCATATTACTTTTCACGTACTTCTATATTTGTACAGTTTAAGTGAAACTTGAACGTATGGAGAAATTTGGTGGTAATACTGCGACTTTTTATATCAAAATGTGAATGTCAACATTTTTTATCTACATTTGCAGTGACAGTCCTATGGTATCACCGTTGACCTGCTAAGATTACTTTCGACTTCGAGTTCATCTTTCACATATTACAACGTGCTAAGACCGGCAAAGTCAAATGTCTAACATTGTGAAAAAACCAGTTAGTTCTACTGACAATTTTATGAGCTACATCAGAGATCTGCTGATGAAACTCTTGCGATGTTGTAAAATCAAAATCAAAATCAAAAGTCATTTATTCAAATTAGGCTACTAAGTAGCACTTTTTGAAGGTCAAATTACATTGACAGCACCCAGTTTTGCCCACCCGTCACCGCTTCCTAAGTGCTTTTGCTGTGAGAGAAGAAACGGCGCAACAAACTCCCCAGCAGCACGCTGTCTTTCCATTTACAATATAATTATTAAAAAATATATCAAAATAAGTGTGTAGGTGCCGTGCCAAACAACAACCACACGCAAAAAGAAGACTTATTTACTCCTTATTGCATGACCTAGCTAAAAATATTAAAACTTAACTATAACTAAGCTGGGGATGCACTCAACGTCTCCATAGCTGACAACTGACGGACATCGTAAAATGGTCGTAAAACAAAAATGCACACACACACACACACATACAAGGACCTTTACGATAGAAATATGTCGGTCATAAAACTTGAGCCGAATATCGCGCAGTAATCACTCTTCCGGCGGGATATCGACGAGGTTAGCACTAACTTATATCATAAACACATGTTAGATTTATGATAGCTTTCGCCTATGACTTTGCCTGCAGATGTGTTGATTCGTGTGGTTAGGTTAGGATAAGAAAGTTTTAAAAATTGAACGTATTCTAAACGGACAGACTTATGACCTTTTTTGTTACAGTACTTTTTTTCACTCATGGCGGTGGTTTTACTAAAGATGCGTCGTGTAGATTGAAAGTATTCTTGGCCAGATTTATATCCTAAAAAGAGTAGATCTTTGCTATTTTAGGTACTGCAGCAAGTGGGTTAGTGGTTGTGTTTTGACTTTATTGGGTACTTTATTAACTCACGCGATATCTTGGACTAGTTTTACTCAAGTTTCGTAAACATGGTAGCTAGCTCGGACTTGTTTCAGAAGGTGAAGGATCCGGTTTTAAAGCGCAACTTGAGGGAGGCATATGTCCAGCAGTAGACCTCGATGGGCTAAATTGATTGATTGATTGGCTGAAGTTTCAGCTAACACCCTTGGACTAACCTGAATGTCTCCAGAGAGACAGAAACTAAAGCTAAACGGACCTAAACCATACATTTTTCATAGAAAAAGCATCTTTATAGACAAGATCCCACCGTTTTTCAATGTAATGTGAATAGTTTCATTCATTTCGTGAGCTAACAGTGTCGCGGGCCCTGACCCAGTCAGTTTGTATTCAGCTAGACCCACGTACAGCTATCTATTACTCGACGAACGACTATTAATCTAAGTTCTGCTACTTCTTGTTTACTTCGCAACTGTGTGGAGTTTTCCTTAAGTAAATTATTTTTTAAAGGTTTGCTTTTATCGGAGTTTGGTTGGGGAGGTTAACTGAAAAAACGGACATGATGTTAAGAGTCTCATCGTGGATAATTAGCAGTAATGGATTGGTGTTATGACTGTTGGGCTTCTCAGTAAAGTGATAGGTTCGCTAAGCTCATAAAGTGTTTGAAGCCATGTTGCAAATCCGTTTCTTTTTCTGGACAGAGTATTATCAAATGACTCCTGTCGCTTTTGATTGAGTGAAAAGGAGTGTCAGAGTTTTACTGACTAAAATTCATCCAGGTTCCTGCCTTTGCCTTCTGTGTACCGGGGTAACCCTTTGTAGTAATCCGGTTGTCTGAATCTCGAAGATGAATAATTTTTCTCTGTTTTTTTCCACATTTTCCATTGTATCTTTGCTCCTATTAGTCGCAGCGTGATGATATATAGCCTAAAAAACCTTCTTCGATAAATGTTCTATTCAACACAAAAATATTTTTTCACTTTGAACCGTAGTTCCTGAGATTGGCGCGTTCAAACAAACCAACTCTCCAGCTTTATATATTAGTATATATAGATGTTCAATTCCAATTGATTGTGAAAAAAATGTTTACAAAACTTTTCCGTTTTCCATATTTATTTAATAACGGATTACTCTCGCATATTTTCGGAATAACCCGACTAGTTTCAGACCCAATCAACCGATATTAAATAAATAATTATAAAGCATATGAATAAATACATGCTATTTTGTATGAAAATAATATTCACGTTTACTGCGGTTATAAAACATACATATATCTGCAGTTTAAGTCAAATAATAAATATCAAAATATATCGATAAATTTAAAATACCAGTCTAATTACTTTGTGATCGACATTTAAATAAAATAATATAATATTTCACTGTAAAACAAAGAACCTTTCAGTATTGCAAACCCTTTGAAAGTATGTATGTATGAGAATATAAAAGATAAATTCTATAACAGTAGAAACGTCAGAAACTATGGAAAGTTTCAAACGAATAAAACTCGGGAACTATTCTTTGAGTGAAGCGGTTTAGGGTTGTCACGCGGGTATGGATTTTTTTTATATAGCCTGCTTTTGATCCCACTGCTGGGCAAAGGCCTCCCCCTTTCTCTTCCACACCTCTCTATTCTGTGCAAGTTCCGGCCACGTGCGCCCCGCGTATTTGACTAGATCATCACACCACCTTCGTCGCGGACCGGAGAAAATGGAAAATATTTGATGCACATTATTTAATTTTGTAGTAGCTACCTACTTTTACCCTCGCAAGAAAGGGGTTTACGATTCTGAACTGATTGCCTGTCCATCTTTCTTTGGCAACATAACTCTCGACCAGATTAAACGATTTCAATGAAGTATTTTACTCGTATTTAAGGTGAATTATGTGCGGTTTTCTACGATAAGTATAATAAAATCGATTAAGCCACGAAAAAGTTGTTGCTTGTAAGAGTTTTTTGAGTGTCAACGACAATGTCAAAGAAAAATATATGAGAGTATATGCAACTATACTTGAAGTTTTAATTTACCTTTAGCAGTTTGTCCCAGCCTTCATCAAATAAATCCATTAATGGTAAACTGGCAACCCTAAGCGCAGTGGGAACTGAACGCGCAAGTTCATGTAAACTTTACTGGACGTAGTAGTTGTGCTACCTAATTGGGGGAGCTTAACAGTTGTTCTAGTTTACTCTAGAGGGAGGCAGGGAACAGTTTCTTGAAATATATGGGAGACAAGAACGACCTTGGGATCTTTGAGGAAGAATATAAAATAAAATGAAAAAATATCTTTGTTTCAAAATATTTTGGGAGAAAAGCAAGGAGCAAGATGCGTTTAAGTCTTTTTCGACAAACATTGTGATGCATAGATAGTTAACAAAAATAAAACCAGTCAGTTGCAAGTCGGACCCGCGAGACTGACTGTTCATCCAATCATGATTGTGCAAGCCACTGCTTAATAATACCGAATAATAATATAGGTGTTAAATAGTTGAACTTAAAAAATGCGACTGAAGTTTCGAAATTTGATTTTCATAATGTTAATGATGTTACCGAAGTCAATACATCGATGTATTTACTTTTAGTCAGAGGAGGAGGAGGTCCTTCAAGAGAAGGCCTGAAAGCAGTCAAAGCGGAACAAAAATCTGTCGACTCTCGAAAGTGATTTAATTTCAATCGTGCCACTGCACAATATGACGCTAGTGTTGGGAATCAACCCTCGATTCTGTCGGAATAGCCCTTTTTTGGTATGGCGGGGGAATCCTCATAGTCGCCCATCCCCTCGGGAGAGGGAACGGGCAGTGTCAGACTCTTACTGACTAAACCTAACCGCCGGGTGACGTCAGCCGCGTTTAATACAGACACGTGGTGCTGCATTGCATTGCAACACGTGCTGGCCGAATAGCCCTACTGCAGTAAAAATAACAACTAAACAGTTATTTTTCTTTAACATTTGCGGTAAAAACACAGTATCATAAGATATCGGTGTTGTATCGTGCCGGTTAGACTCGAGCTTAGCTGTTGAGCTTCAATTTGCTCGACTCGATTACACAAGGATTAAGCTCTGATCGGTGTTGCGATCGATCGCTTAAAGCTGGCGACGCGGGTACAAGGCGGTGACTTTGTTATTTTAAAGTTTAGATTTTGTTCCTGGAAACGTGTTTTTCTTGAACGGTTTGAAAACGTTTTTTTTGTATTATTTTGAGGGTTTTTTTTTTAACAAATAAGACCATTTCCATTTTACTACATTACTATAACCAAGTCTATTGTATTTATTTTTAACACCATGAACAAGCAGCATTTACTGGTACAAAGATAAGGATTTTTTAATTCTTATTAAGCTTTAATTCGTATTTTTTTTATAAACGACTCCCGGACTAAGCAAATTTGGCCTTTATGCCTTCGGGATTTCACAAAAATTCAATGTTCATATTTGCATTACGCGGGGTTCGAACGCGCGACTCATCGCGCACTGTGTGATTAGCATGGTGACCTATACCAATCGGCTAGTCATGCATACTTAAAAAGTTAGGTTTTAATTACTACTCCAAAATATATTTACTAGCCTATAGTTAGCCGTTTGTTACTTACATAATATTAACCGCATTGTACTTTAAATTAGTCCCTATTGGAGTTCATTAACTCTCGCAAACAATAGAGTGATTGACATTGCATTAGTTATTAGTAGTCCACTTAATGTATTATCATATTATACTGACAGCTATTTGTCTATTAAGGTGGGTTCCAACCGATGCTATAGAGTGTAATGTACCATATTACAAAGTGTGTATTCGTGAGAATATTAATTTTAGAACATATTTTGTAATTATAGATAGAGAGTTAGGTAAAAAATTAGTCGGGCGATCCCGATAAATACGCGTGAGCAACTCTAAAAAATTTAGAAGTTAACTCTTGGAGCAAAGACTTACTTAACCATTAAACAAAAGATAAACGCCATGATTTTATTATAAATGCTCGAATGAATGTTATCAGAAGAAATAACAAAGATTTACCTACCTATTAAATCAAGTGTAATAGAGCGTCGACTCCGACTAGAATATTGAATTATAAAGAAAGAAAATCTTACATTTTATTTTATAACTAAAAAAGTTTAAAGAAACTCTTTGTTTCAAAAATAGATTTCTCTATAATTTGAATAACGATGACGTTTATTACTTTCTATGTTTGTTCATGATAATTGAACTGTTGAAATTGTAGCTTTGTATAGACCATCGCTCGGAAGTGAAAGGAAATAAAATGCATTGACACTAGCGAAAAACAAGGTGATGTATGATTTTTTCTTTACCACTTAATTCTACGAAGATTAAATTATTTAGAAAATGAAGTGTCGAAAAATTATGGATTTGTATAATTTAATTTGCAATAATAATTTCATAGATACAGTTATTTATGCAAGTAGTTTAATATATTTTTGGTTATTTGATTAAAATATACCCGAGTTAGCTAACGAGACGCTTTTGTGCACGGAATTTTATAATTCGTGAAAAAAATTACACCTGAAATCTGCAAACTAACTTCCATCGCACAGAAGACGTATAAATATAAATTAATTTAAATATAATTTATGCAAACGTTTATGATAATTAAAGTGTTGTAAGCTAGGATAAAGTTTATCCTATCTAAATTACTCTCTGCAGGAAGTCCCAAAGGTTATGGTTTCCTGTTCTGAATTATAAATCACTTTAGTTATTACCTTAATTGAATATTAGGTGGAGTGACTTCATAACATATTTATTGAAGTAATTGTATTATTCCATTATAATTTTATGATGGACTAGCTGTTTCCAGCGTCTCCGCTCGGGAACATAAAATCAGAAAAAAATCTATCTGTGTTTCAAATTTTGTAGAAATCCAATAAGTGGTTTCTGCGTGAAAGGGGAACAAACACCCAAACTTTCGCACAACATCAATAAAGGTTTATGCATTAAACACTTAACTGTAAATGTAAGAACCCAAATTATCAAATATAAGTCAAAAAATCATTTTACATTTTAGCAAAACATGTTTTCAATTCCAAAATAAACAGAGCATTCAATGAAAGGTTCTGACAAATTGAATTCACTTCAAAAGCCGGCGCGCATGTGTGTGTAAACCAAATCATTCATATAATACAAAGCGTGTCAGTCTAATCGTTCATCATTCGCTGGAGGCCTACTAAAACCTTTTCAAAACATTGTTGCGGAGGAAAAAAATCAGTTTTACACATATACAGTATGTTTGAAAAACTCTGTCCGATCCTTGATGTACTTGCCAGACGTGTTAGACAGACAGAAAAAAACAGAGAAACTGTATAACATTAAAATATAGTTTTTTTGCCATAGCATTAACCAGTAGTATCCTGAACTAACTCAATAAGCTTGAATAAGAATAAGAATAAGAATCTTTATTTGCAGAGACACGGTATTAGGTACAGGTGTTTTGGTAAATTACATAACGTACATGCATACCTCACCGCTCAATCGGTATGCAAATTTCGAGTAGACACTGGTACATACTACATTGACATAAATAAAAAATAAATATTACAGTGACATACACGTACAAAAGTGTTATCTCAGACAATTCAATAAAATTACAACAATCGAGATAATACAATTAAAATCTATTTAATTACACATAACACAAAATATTAAATTAAACATTATTAAATTATAATCTTTTTAACATTACTTACAAACAGTGTGTAGTTATCAAATTATTTTTAGTTTTTAGTGCCGTCATAGTTTTTCTGTACGATATTATTTAAAATTATTTGATTTGATCCAAAAATATATTATTTTTAGTATCTTATTTGTCCAATAGATAAGTCCGATAGAGTTATGGAGTTTCTTGCCGGCTCTTCTAAATAAGAGTGATACTTTGGAACCGCGCAACTAGAGCCATCACCTTAACGTTTTGAAAGTGCCTGGAAAACGGCCTACTTCAAATAAAAACTTTTGATTTTGATTTTAAGTACCTATTTAAGTACACTACATTACAACTTCTTACGTGGTTTTTAATACAAACTGTATATAACCTTCTTGCTTCCACAATTACAGCAATCTTTTTCCGTGTGATGATGGTAGGCACCCCGTTTTAAATTTACATAATTTCAAACGTGAAGAGTAAAGTCACGTTGAAGCTTTTTGCCGAAAGAATAATATTTGGATTCGGGAATTATGCCCATTTAAGTAAGCGGAGAAATGACGAGAATATTTAAAGATAACATTTTTAGGGACTATTCAAATAATAATATTTTGTATTGAAATGTTTGTCTGTCTGAAGTAAATATGTCTAAAGCAGTGAATAAAGTATTAAATTTCCTATAGTATGCATCACACAATTTTATCACTCCCTTTATTCGCAAAATTCTTCTTGCCTTTTACCCGTTGCATCCATCCCATTATAACAACTACTGCCTATTATTGAAGTCTTAAATCGGCAGAATTCCAAAAAACACATAAACATTTTAAGTTATATTTCTTCTGTAGTGAAAAAATTGTAAAGAACATTGTCGAATCTTCACACTTTGACAACCTCCGTGGTCGAGTGGCGTACGCACCGGTTTCAAGGTATTGCTAGCTCTGAGGTCCCGGGTCGATCCCCGGTCGGGTCAATGTAAAAATTCATTTCTACATTGCCCCGGGTCTGGTTGTTTGTGCTACCTTCGTTGTATCTGAATTCCATAACACAAGTGCTTTAGCAACTTACTTTGGGTTCAGAACAATGTATGTGATGTTGTCCGCATTTATTTATTTTTTCACAGAACTCGTTAAAAGGCCTATTAATTCACTAACAGGCAATAAATGCAATCTTGCTTTGACGACCACCACTTTTACACAGAGGGTATAAAGATACAATGCGTAATAGCAAGTTACAACCCTCGAGAGTGAATGCTCAAATAACCGACATTTCATTTTATTACATTTATTCATGAATTTTAATATAATAAAGACCCTAAAAAATTATCTCGGCGCGTAATTTGGAAGATAAGAAAAATGGCCGGCGAAGCTTTTTATTTGACTTTTATATTTCACCTCTCACTTTATCTTTTGGTCTGGTCTAGGAGAGTCATATAAAGAAGTTGAGTTATTTAAAATGTATTTTAAAAATATTATAGGGCCTGGGGATATAGACCTAAGTTTTTAATACGTATGACAAATGGTAATGTAATTTGAAATCGATAGATTTTTTGTGTAAAGATCGTTAATGAAAAACGACTCCCAATATTACGAATTTTTTATTCGTGTCACTCGCTACACAAATAATCAAGTATAATATATATATCCTAGGATAACTCACACACGGTTATCTGATCCCAAGCTAAGCAGAGCTTGTGTTATGGTAACCAGACAACAGACTGATAAACTTACTTATATATTTCTAAATACATAGATATTATACATAAATTACACGCAGACACCAGAACAAATGATCATGCTCATCACACAACATTTGTCCTGGGCGGGAATCGAACCCACGACCTCCGGTATAGCAGTCAGGGTCACTAACCACTAGACCAACAGGATAAACATTCGTGGATCTCTCACTCTCACTCATCCACTCGGCTACTGTTGCACTTACATATCTAATTAACGGGACACTTATCTTAGTACTGTTATTTCCAGATAATTAGTGCTTGATCAATTCACGAATTATGAGTTACTAGCTGTTGCCCGCGACTTCGTAAGCGTGGTTAGAAGATATAAGTTATTATTTATACCTGCCCTGTTTTTGCCACATTTTCCTATGTATCTTCGCTCCCATTAGTCGCAGCGTGATGATATATAGCCTGAAACCTTCCTCGATGAATGGTCTATTCAACACAAATATTTCAATTTGAACCAGTAGTTCCTGAGATTAGCGTTCAAACAAACAAACCAACCCTTCAGCTTTATATATTAGTATAGAAGTATAGATTGGTGAGTTAAGGCCCATATAAAAACTGGTGTCAAACAAGAAGAATCTTTTCCCAGTCGTGAGATAAAAAAAGCTAGTTCTGGTAAAAAATAGCTTTACCAAAGAAAGTTATATAATCGGTAAACACTTATCAAAGGACAATCTTGATCGTTGATGTTGGAATTTTAATGTTTTTCCTTCAAAACACTTGTTTCTAGCTTAAACCGTTGTTATTACAAGTTTACGATCAAAGTAAACGCATAAAACTGTCGTTACACTTCAGACATTGAATATTTCCATCGATTTTAATACAAAGTGTCAGAAAGTAGGCATTATGACACGTTTTACGAGGTTCAGTTGAGTATTTAGAGAGAATCATAAAAAGTTATGTTGGATAGATTGCATGTTTGTTTTAAAAACAGTATATAATGTCATTAGGGTTCAAAAATGATCAGACATGAACAATCTCAGAGTTCACAAGAGTATTTGGTTTGTATGTAATAGTAACGCTGTTTAAAAATTTATAGTAAATATTTAGTTGCTATGTACCTACAAGAAACTTCATCAAAAAAAGTCGACGTGTACTTCGTAGCGGCGTAGCATGTTCGTAGCAGATCCTAGGTACGTGGGCTTCGGTTTTGTAGCCGTATTAGAGTGTGTGTAACTTTGTAGCGAATGTAATATACAAAGTGTATAATGTGTACTTTTACATAATATTATCTATATGCATTACAGTGTTATGTCACAGTTAACCCCAGAGGGAGAGTAGAGACAACGGATTTCCATTTACTGCGATCCTGACATGACTTTCACCTTTTCTCTCTCTCGACACATTTTTCATACAATTTTATAGTTTTTAGTTATGCTTTTGTATTTTTAGAATTATAATTTGCTGTATTTTAGCATTTCTAGTTTCCCTTGTCATTAAAAAGAAACTCTAATAAATCGGAACGGAAATTTATTGACTCGAAAACAAATACTTTGAACTCGTCCAGCTGAGAAAGGTATAAAAATAAAGATCCTCAAATTTCTCAATCCTCAAATCTAGGCAAGAGTTACAGTTTAACATTTAAGTGTTTACACCTATAATGTTATTATAAGCTCCTCTCCCTTGTAAAACTATAACCAGGCTTGAACTTGTACTGGAAGCTTGTTAATCAGTTCTATTGTATAAGAAAGAGACGCTACGAGAAATGTAGAGCGCCATCTTGCTCCCACAACCGTAGCAAACCTGGATAAGGAACTTATAATAGAGGTGCATGTCGCTTTGTCTAGCTTACTGTTGGAAAACTTATTTATGGGAGTGGTTCCACATGACACTAATGTGGTACTTTAAGGTTACGTGAGAAATAGTTTGTTGGTTTTCGTAGTGATGTAGAGTAATCATTTTTATTTACTACCGAGTCTTATTTGTTGTTTTTTTTTTATTTTAATTTGATACATGGCTTTTCATGTTACAAGTATTTTAGTTTATTGTCGATGAGGTATATATTATAAAAACAGCAAAATTATTTCATATTTGTAAGAATTTTAATCGCGAAATTTATATAAAATTATTACATGCCAAATAGCCATGTTAGTTTGATTGAAGCCTTTGAAGTTGAGGCACATAATAATAATAATTGATTGCTATGAGTATAATCCAATCAACATCTTACAAAATATTATGTGTAAGTTGTCAAAATAACATGCAAATATTTTGTAAAACTGCAGACATCAACTGTTGCTTAACAAAACACTCAAAATCCAACCCCAAACTACACTGTACAGTATTTCAGTTACCAAACCATAATATACCTATTCAGGCCGACCCCACATCACTCCAACAGATAACTGCATAATATCTCATGAGCCAATCCCAACCCCTCGCGTGTGCTCACCGGATAAACGACAAGTAAATCGCAAGCAATTTGTCGCCACATCCCCTGACTGAAACCCCTCTGCTTATAACACTATTCAATGTCAACCGTGTTGAATATCAACCTGCGATACTACGCAATATTAAGGGGTTGGATAGAGACTCTACGTTTTCATAAAAAAAGAAATTGGTATCATTTTTTATGCCTCGAAGTACAAGACAATAGTCATGAGATTCATTCAAACTCTTGTTTTGAGACAAATACTATATTAATAGCAGACAAAAAAATCCAATGGTTTCCACTGTAAATAACTGAAAAAAGCTACGTGAGTTGAAAACCTAACATTTTGACAAAAATATTAATTGTAGACATAACGTAGATTTACTTATTTCACAAATATTACAAAATAAACAGAGTAAAAGTTCAAGAAAACTTGTGACCTCGCCTGTACATAATACCGGTCTGTTTGTAATCGCTTTTGGAGTTAACTGTACGAGATTAATGTTACCCCGAGAATAAACTGCGATGGGGAAATAAAAACACCTATCACTTGCAGTTTTTGCTGTGAGAGTGCTGTAGCTGGTTGGAATGGAAGCTTTGAAAAAATGCTGCGATTTATTGCAAGAAAAAGGTAAAGGAACCTTTTTCTGTAGTTATTGAATTTATTGGCCCTGTGTTTAGTGCAAATTGCGTACGTATTTTTTTAACATATTATGAGAAATATACGAAACTTGCTTTGTCAAAAGTATCTTAGTATTCAGATCAGATTCAAATGCCTTAGTTTGTAGTATTCTTATGACTTGTTAAATTACACCATTATTTCATGACCTTATTGTAGGTACTTAATTTTTTGTCGTCAGATTGTGATATTTTAGTACAATAGTCATAGAACTATTTTTAAATTGCCAGTTCTTTTTCCTTGAAAAACAAACGAAAATCTGTCGAGTAAAAAATCAGACCAAAAAAATCTCAAATGTACCCATTGCGTTTTTACATAAACCTTTACAATCGATTGGTCCAGAATAAGTTGGTAGGTTACATAATTTTGATCGGAAGGCTCTTATTTATCGCTCAGCTCGTATCTGTGGAGATACGGGATTACCGTGATATATAGCTCGGATTCACGTTACATAATTATTTCTCGATCCTTGTGACCTTTTCTGGAGATGGATAAAAAGTAATGTACCCGTAAAGTCACTTCAATTGAAGTATGACTATAAAAGAATTTGTATTTGTTTTTCAGAGATTGCATCTGAAAGAAGATGGGGTCACCCATACAATTAATGATTGTCCTAACCGTTACTTAACATTCATTTTTATAATTTTTCGTACCTACTGCCTAACTAGGCAGTAGGTTTAGGCTGGTCCGTCTGTCTGTCACCATGCCACGGATATAACTATATCCGTGGCGTGGTGACAGACAGACGGACCAGCCGAAACTTAGTTATAACAGCTGAAGCTTAGTAATAGGTTTCGGTTGTTCAAATCAAACACTTAACAATGGTATAAAATTAATAGACCAAACCAAGACAAATATTCCTTGAAACCGAAACCAATTTTAGCATAAACACAAATACAATAACATTGTCCAAGTCTATCGTCAAAATCATTAATCAAACGTTAATCAGAGGAACTGATCCATAGCGTCATCAATCTAGATTACGATGAGCTCACCCTGTACTATGAAACCATCAAATCGGACGTGTCGCAACAGTTGGAACGAGACAGAGCTCTACATTCCGTAGCGGCGTCTCACTTCTACAATTCCAAGAGTCCAGGTTGTAGAGTCTCATGGTAAGTTGGTTGATCTATATCCTGATGGTCCCCCTACGATCTTAATGTGACGAGGTGTAAGCTCTGTGACGTCATACGTGTAGCCCCAAGGATTAGAGATGTAGGCTGTATATTGGGTAAACCGTATACGTTGACTTTCATTGTGTTTTGTTCGGTAACCAAGAGTTATTTAAACGGAATCCTGTTAATAAGGCTCTGCTGTCTGCCACTACGTTCAAAATCAAATTATTTTATTTCAAGTAAGCCCGTTTTCAGGCTCTTTTAAAACTTTACAGTTTTGACTCTAGGTGTACTTGGCTGTATGTCATGTATATGGTTAGACAGTTTTTGTTTTAATACTGCTGACGCGATACAATTAAAAATCGTAGTTAAGTATTTCTTGGTTCGGTTATAAAGATGGGTGATCATTTCTTTCGTTTTATTCTGCTTACCAATAATATTATAATTTAGTCTGGTAACCACACATTTGTAGTAACTAGTTTTACATCCTCATTAAACATAACCTAATGCAGGCCACATTATACGAACATGTATTACAAACATTTCTCTAATAAGTTAATATGTACCGTCGGCAAAAGTGAGCGGGTAACACAATCCTATTACAAGCGAATTTTTTATTAGTTCAGGTACCTAATTGTTTTTATATAAAATGAAAAAATAAAATTAAAGTAGAAGAAGATGGTGAGACAAACTCGACTCTTTCGCACGAAACTGGCAGCTATTAGCCATAGACCGAGGTAACTGGAAGGAGGGAAATGAGGCCTTTGCCCTGTAGTGGGATACTAATAGCTGATAATGAATTAAAAATAGATACTTTTATCGCTACTAAAATTATCGCAGAAACAATTGAGTTAGTCCTGAAAGTAGAAACAAAAGGAGGTGGGTCAACTTATGCTGTATCAGATCGAGCACTCTCCTTCATAGCGCTGGTATTTAGCCACTCTTACATAAATAAATTGGTGTTCAGTACTTTAAAATTACTTACACTTTAAATGTAAAACTTATGATGCTGTAGATGTAACCTAACCTATTGAAATTGATTGTGTAAGTAGTTGATTTGTAATTGATTTTGACTGTTTAGTTAGCAGTAAAATTCGATGGACAAAATCATATACATATACAAACTGACAATAATGCTTAAAAACAACCCGTTTTCTTCAGATTTTGGGAGAATTTAAGTGTTCAAGTTACTTAGTTGGCCACTCCATATTAAAGACTAGCTGTTGCCCGCGACTTCGTCCACGTGGTTAGAATTTTCCCCGTCTTTTCCACATTTTCTATTATATCTTCGTTCCTATTAGTCGCAGCGTGATGTTATATAGCCTATAGCCTTCCTCGATGAATGGTCTATTCAACACATTTTTCAATTTGGACCAGTAGTTCCTGAGATTAGCGCGTTCAAACAAACAAACAAACAAACTCTTCAGCTTTATATATTAGTATAGAAGTATAGATAAGTATATATAGATATTATTTTTCTAATGTACTAAGTGTTGCTGACTGTACTTATGTATAAAATTAATTAACTAACTGAAAACAAAAACCATTTTCGAGCTTTGCTAAGTTAACAACATAACCGAGTACCCCGGCTTACAACGTCGGGTTAGGAGAACTACGTTAATTACGTCACTCGGATTCACGTCATGTGATTTCTCGTTTTGTCTCTGTAACTGTTACAACTATTTGCGATGATATTTCCTTTGTTTTTACAATTGTAATATTGAGTGTGGTTTCATTTAAATATATGATAATGAGTATTAGTTTTTCATTTAATTTATTTATTATTGGATCTCCCACAAGCAGAGTTGAAATACGTGCGATGTTCAACTTTCTAACGTTAAATAGTCACTTTCAATGTAAAGGTAAAATAAACCTAATATGCACTTGAATTGAAATAATACAATATAGTCAAAGAGATATTTTTTAATCGTCTAAAACATACTTTTTTATTTAATTAGCCAACGTCTTCATTTTAGAATATTAAACTTACAAGAAGCCGTGCCCGACAGGGTCCACGATTGTTACTCTTAAGTTTATTTTGTCAAGACCAAATGTATACATTGTGGAGTGCAAATAAAATTTTGAGTATTGAGAAGAAACTTCGCTTTAAATGATTAATATCCTTAACGTGGCCTTAATTAATGGATGTTCTCTCATATGCAGAGAGTAACATAGGAGTAGGGCGTAAAGGGGGTGTTTCCTGTGTTCTATACAGAAACGCGAGGTAGAGCTACCGATTGAAGCATGTTCATCAAAACATGTTTAGTTGGAGCTAATATAATAGTTGCTGCAGTATTATCTTAGTTTCCAAGTATCGTGTTTTATGTTTAAGTATTTATTTATTTATTTAGGCACATCAACAACATAAACACAAACATAAAAATAAACATTACACGAATCTTAAAACTAGTGTTTACATCAATTATAGACGTGCACAACAATTACAAAAAAAATAAAGAAAGTCTTCACAGTATTCACAGGTACAATATTGTTATATAAAAAGGAGTAAAATTAAACAACTTTGAAGAGTAGAAGATATTAAGTAGTAACAAAAAAAAAGTACAGTAATAATAATAAAAAACATAAAAAAAACATCATCGAAACCAATTACTTATCACTATCAAGTAACTTCAGCCTGAGTTGCGCGGGGTAGTAAGTATGTATCTAAGTAGTTTATAAAGGAAATAGAATATTCTAGTCGTAATAGATTATATTATATTCTGAACTGAACTGTGTTGAAACTAAATAGAGCTGCATGAAAGATAATATTGTAGAGAAATTAATTGAATGGATTGCTCTACATTTTATTTTGTATTAATATATAAATTTAGTTGAATGTAGTCTATAAATGTACTAGGTAATTTTTTTTATGTAATTTTATTAGAATGTATTTGTATGTAATGGAATCTAAAAGCGTAACTTGTAGTGAACAATTTCAAGTTCCAATCGTGTCCATTGTTATTGTCATACTCTTAGTAATTTCTCAAAATTAAGAAGCATTAATAAGACTTTCAGAAACTGTAAATACAAATCTGTTGCTTCACTTGCTTGGATGTCGGTAATATCTGCAAAAAACATCACCCATCTTTAACACTGTAGGATAAAAGCGCACGTGCTGATCCAAGGTGCAAGCTATCACCATACCAAATTTAAACGAAATCGGTCCAGTAATTTGAGTGTGAACAGGTAATAAACATACATACAAACGCACTCACAAACTTTCACATTAATAACATTAGTGTGACTATACCGCTACTACAAAAATTATATTTTTCATAGTCTTTATTACACACAAGCCTATCATTTCATATTTTTATCACCTGACCATCCCTGTAACAATGTAAGTGACGCGGTGGTTGTATTGATTAGCCTTATATTTAGACTGACCTAGCCGGGCACACCTGACACATGAAGCACTTTTTCAGACAGTCTGCCTTTTTTCAGGTTATGTTTCGACCTAATAATAAATTGGTGTCTGTTATGGGATTAATATTTATGTTTCATTTTTGTGGCTGGTAAAAATGTTATTTTTTTGTTATTTAGTGCTTGGTAACGATTTCTTTTTAGACATTGATAAATAATGTGATATTTTGAAATTTTACGGTACTATTAAAGGCTACTTACCTGAAACTTACAACTTAATTAAAAATAATTGCCATTCAGAAAAAGAAGTAACAAATTATAAACAGCAAAGTGAGTCCTAATCATACACTTAAAAACTTAAATAAACGAATGCTACGAACTGCTACGGACGCTACGAGAATGCTACGGAAGTGCTACGCAACGACTACGAACTCGATAAAAAGTACCAATCATTAAGCGTATCCCTTTTATACCGATTGGTTCTCCATGGGATTATCTGGTCCAGTTAAATGAGATCGCGTTTACGGCCTGTTAGTTACAACGGTTAATTAATACGGTTAGCGCGATCAATACTCGTTAATTCTTTACCGGTCCCGGCCAAGCGATACTGGACCGTGTTTTATATTGTAGCGTCGGTTTATTTAATAAGCTTAAGCTTTGTTCACTAATTGCAGTTTGACTTTAAAGCTGTTTTATTAGGAAAGAGTTTTGTAATAGGATTTTATAGAATCTGTCGCGATGAATTTGGAATTTTATTTTTGTCGTAGTAAGTCTTCAAACTCTTTATTTAACATCGTTTTATGAGTTAATTTCGCTACGTTTCTTCTAATTTAGATTCATGTTGTCAATGTTAAAGCTACAGTGGGTACTACACTGACAATACGTTGTCACTCTTACGTAGAGACATTTAGAAAAGTAAAAAATGCGAAAAACACATTGCTTCTTTTTTGGAATTGAACAAAATAACAAAATCTGTCTAAATTGAAAAAAAAACGTTTTGTTCTACCCGTAAAATTAATTTTTCATTCCAAAAAATTCTAAGAACGCTTCCAATTGTTTCATATTTCTAGAATCAATCGACTTTCCTGCTAACCCGAGCAATCCGACCGCCCCGACCGATCCGTACGATTCACCCGTCCGATACGATCGTAAACCGTTTTACGAGCGCCGCGACGTTGCAATTACTTTCCAGTATTCGATACGTTTCTTACCAAATACATCAGTAATTCTGGTTGTGTGCAAAACACAATCCACATCTCTGTATCGTTACGGTTGAACTTTGTAAAGAGGTTAGCAGGCATTAAGGGTCTGTGAAAGTAATTTACGTATTTGTGCGATACAAACAAATTGTTTTAATTGCATCAATATAATTACTAAGATTAATACAAATGTTCAAGGGTATTTCAGGCTATTTCAAGGTTATTACCCTAATAGCACAAAGGAAGACAGTTAAGGCAAAAAGAAAGCAAATCGAGGAGGGAATAACTCAATTAAATACTATCAAAATCATCATCGGCCTAGCCTTTTCCCAACTATGTTGGGGTCGGCTACCAGTCCAACCGGTTTCAGTTTTAGTGTTATTTGATACATACTAACTTAACCAAACAAATATTAATTAAGAAGGATTTCCAAAACAAATTAAATTAATTACAATTTGCACTCGAATCATTCTCATTAAGTCGAAATGACATTAACTTAAATTGAATTTACAGAAACGGATTAATTGAAGATATCTTAAACCAACAGTAGTTAGCTTATCTCTCTCTATTAAGGACTGAAGAGACTGTCTCGGAGGAAAACAAATCGATACGGTTGGCGTCTCGCCTCAAATGGAACTCAAACGTTTATTCATGGACAGATATTGTGACAGCTGATGACGTCATGTTTAAAAAATATTTATCACCGTTTTAGAAGGATAGGCTTAATATGAGAGGGATAGAGAGAGCGCATGAAACAAAATGATGAAGACAAAAAAACCGTTGATCTTTGAGTCGGATTCGCAACACTAAAAATTCTCGTACACAGGGTGAAGAAAAACTAATTGGTTAACTATCAAATTCATGACCTAACCGTTCTAGCGGCAATTATAATTGTCTACTACAATTAGTAGTCTCTAGAAATTTCAAGTGTCCAGTTATTAAGGTTCATTTAATAAGACCAGGTGACAGAGACGGACAGACGAACAGACAGTAAATTTATATCTAAGCCAATGACGTAAGTCGGGAGAGAAGGAGAGTAATGAAGTAAGAAGGAGAGTTATGATATGTGTAAACTTATCATAACTCTCCTTTTTTAAGGTAACCACATAATACCTGTGTCTTAACGTCTATCTAGAGATCAGAATGCGTAGCGTTTGGGTCTGACAGTTATCTTGATCTAAACGTGTGAAATAGGTTCATTACTATCAAAAGTGAATGGATAGAGGTACTTAGGTCTTATCTTAACGAGTTTTCTGAAAACTATGTATTGTTTTAAGCCTTTTTAGTATTTATGAAGTGAGTGAGATTTTTTTTCTTTTGGGATATTGAACTTCCAATTTTTCTTAATCTTAAATGTTACTCTAATTATTCTATATTATTGAATTAAGCTATGTCTAGTTTTGTTTTAGACATTGTAGAGTAGGCAGTCAGACGGAGCGTGTGACTATCTAACTCTATAGCCATCAAGAATATACGAGTATGTTAGTCCGTCAAAAACATGATATTCCATGTTAAGAAAATAAATGTGCATGAACAATAACACTATTAATTCTACCTTTAAAAACAAGTTTCAGAACGCAATTCTTTTAACAATTATGAACTAAATATAAATGCATTTCGTTACAAAAGAAGTTTAAAAGGAGAGAATCCCTTTACAGGTTATATTAGTTAGGTAGTCTGACAAAGTTTCACAGTACAGTCTCTCCTAGCATTCTAGTAACAGTTTCAAGCAATCCGAGCTCTTATCGCAATGCATTAAGGTTTATTCTTGGTTAATCATTTGTCTAATATAGTGTGGTTGAGTGTACTTACATAGCATTGGATTACCAGCTGCAGTTTCAATTAGTTTCTAAGCCAATGTTCTGTTGTTTTCTTACTTCAAAGGGTTCTGTTTTGAAATTCAACTGTTGTTTCAAAGAATTTTAAAAAGAAACGTTCGTAGAATTATTCATGTTTTCTAAATCCGTCCATAGTTCTGTATAGTTAAAGTAAATGGAAGGTTTTAGAACCTTTAACGTTTGTTTATATGAAAATTTACAACCTGTCAAATGAATATTATTAATTTTGCAAAATAAAACATTCATTTTTTTCTTCCGGAAAATAGTTTGATATAAGTTTGACGTATTTGTTTTGCCTGTCTGTGGCATCATAGATCGGGAATGGATTTAGCGATGTAATTAAGTTTGTTTTGTATTAAATGTGAATGAGGCTAGTCTTCTTAGACGTGTTTGATAAAAATAGGTCGTGCCATTTAAAAGTCATAGGGGCTGAAAGGTTTTAGTGTAGAGGGATTCCAATCCAATTGTTTCAATTCCAAAAGTTTTCAATTGTGCTTTCATAATATAATTTTATTCAAAGTACATATTTTCCTTGACATTAAACCAAAAAATCGTCTAGTCTAGACTTTTATCACTTATTATTTCTCTATTCAAAAACAGCTCTACCAAGACCTAGAATATTCAAGTACCGTGGTACTCGTACTTGTTATATTTCGGTAATCCCAATTAAGGTTCTACCTTTGAAGCTAAGTACCGCACAAGCCTGACTGACCATGATTTCTTTATTACTCCTGAAATAGCCTTCTGGCAGTAAAGTAAAACCTTAATACTGCCTGAAAGATAGTACGCATGATAGGATATAAAACAGAGCCTAAGTAACGAGGTTCAATAAATAATTCAATAAACATGAAAAACATTTCAGCAAATTGGCAAAAAAAAACGTAAAAAAACTACGAATATTTCCTGTCGATCAGACCTTAAAGTATGGTTGTTGCATATTGAAGAGTGACAGCATTCAATAGTATTTAGGGTGGTGTCTCTTTCCCACATTCACAACAAGCTGGTCTAGGTGTTAGTGCCTGACAGCAATACCGGAGGTCATAGGTTCAATTCCCACTCAGGAAAAATGTTTGTGTGACGAGCAGATTCCATTTATTGGTGTTATTTATCAATATTACGTATGTATTTAAAAATACATACTTATGTATTTATGCTTATAAGTTTGTCTGAAAAACTTGTATTGTGAATACTAGATGTATTCAGAATACTGGTTTTCTTAGTTTGAGAGTAGATGGCGTTGTGCGAAAATTTTGCAAATATTATATTAGAATAATCTTAAAACTACTGCTATAGTAGAATTTGAGGGAGGCCTCCAGAAACCCAATTACTCCTTCCCTTAACCTTGCCATCAAATGCGTGGAATCTACGCAAATGAGGTGACCCCTTGACCCCTTGTCACTTCATAGCATAACAATGACCCCCAAGGACGCAGGTATCCCCCTTAAGGGATATAAATCTAACGAAGAGGGGTGGACTATTAATTGCCGCCTTGTCCTAATTCCGATCGAGTTTTATTTATGAGGGTTCGTTACGGTGGAAATGTATGTGTTAGTGTGTTTCAGAATTAAATAGGATGTGTTAGTTATGTTTTTATCGGGTTATAGAGCTTGTTTGTAATTGAGTTATGCTTCAGTCATTTTGCGTTGCGTTAGAAAATTACTACCGTGAAATGGGGTGAAAATAAAGACGGATGTTGTTATGGTATTAAAATATTTTTCAAAATAAAGTATTAGATTATGATGCCTACCGACTGTTTATTAGATTATGGTGGATAAGACTGGCGGGGTTTGCCAGACTTATCCACCAATTTTTTCTGCCAATATATGGGAGACTGTTTTGTTTTGTATATACGCAAATAGTTACTAATCGGTTTCGTTGCTTTGTTTGGTAGTACCATTTGAACCAAGTCCAAAAAATCTCAAAATCTTTTAATTTTAAAACAGTAGTAGTAACAGTATTCGGTATAAAAAAAAACTTTCTAAAAAAGACACTGAACTGTCTTACTATCGTATCAAGATAATGGAACTAAAAACAGACTTCGCCAAGAAAAAGTAAGTTAGTTCGAACACTCCAATATCCCTGAAAGTTGAAATGAGAAATGCCGTCCAAATGGTTTATTCATTGTGGATTTATTCAAAGTGTTTCCTGAGGGTCAGAGTTCCCACTGTATGCTAAGCAGCAGGATCTGATGACGGATGAAAAGAAATTGAAGGGAAAGTAAGGTAATATATAGAATTTGTAGAGATTGTAGAGCTACTGAAACTGTTAGGATTTTTACAGGTAAGAAGTGAGGTAGGTTTGCTCGATGGTAATGAAATTGCGGGTTTGCGAATAGCAAACATTATGGCTGTCAACTGTGTTCGTTTATAGGATAGGTAATCCATGTAAGTGTTAAATGTTATTGTTATTGCTCTTATGTTTAGCCAAAAATTGGTTCAGAACTATATTTTTTCGAGCAAAATACAAAAAAAATCAATATGTCATAAAATACATAATCTTTTTCAAAACAAATGACAAAAAAATTGTCATAGACTGTGTTACTAACTGTCTATTCTTTTATGAAGCCAATAATATTTCACCAAGTGGTCTAAACTGTATCAAGTCTCTAGTACCTTGATGAGGAACCCATTCTACTGACCTTAAATCCCGTCCCCAATTAAGACCTTAAGGTTCAATAAAATGATTAATAACAACCGCGGCGTGAAACAGCCTGAAATAGTGTGGGTTACGACTTGCTTCGATTCACGCCCCGTAAACCTGACAGATATAAAGTTGACGATCTCTTTCTGTACTATAAACTCTTACAGAAATACTAGTGTGGTTGCGGAAGCGAGATGGCGCTCTACATTGCTCGTAGCGCTGTCTCTCTCATACAAAAGAAACTTTCCTGCTTTATGAGTTCGTAGTATGTACTGGTGCTCCAACCAACGATATCGTTTTAATTAACGATTTGTGGAAATGAAGAAATGGTGGTGTTTTTATGGGCGTTAAAGTTTTGATTTGTTAGATAGGTAAAATAAATTTGATTTATGCGTAGTCTGACCAAGAGTCTTATTGAAAAAGAAAGGGTGAATTGAGCTACAATCAGATGATAATCTTGACTTCTTCATCAAAACCTCGCCCGAGAATATAAGAGATTCAAAGAAAAAAAAAGAGGCATTTGCATCTTTAGCATGTTGTTGATAAAAAAGGCTGACAAGACACGCTATAGTTCTAAATAGGGAAAAGGAAGAGCTAAAAAGATACCATATATCACACAACCAGACTGACAAAACAAGAACATCCATAGCCCATCAAGAAAGACCAAGACATGGCAATGTCATATTAAATTGACTTCAATCTTCAGCAAGCCTTACAAGCGCACAATAACAGCCGCCATTACTATCCAAACATTATTATTTGAATCGATCAAGTTTGCATAAGTACTGCGCACACACTTATATAAATTGATGTTTTGTGAACTATGTCACGGATGGTCTTCTATTTTTGGGTATATTTGTAATGTTGGTAGATAGTTTGTACGATTTTAAGGGTTGGTTGTATGCGTTTTGGAATATTGTTCCAGTACACGGTAAGAACTAGATGTGTATTAAGAAGGAAATGAATCTTGCAAAAGATTTCTGAAATTATTTTTGTTTTTAAGACGTGTATCGTCTGACGGCAAAAATCGCTCCGTGAGTTCTTAGCCTAAGTCAGTGACTTCGATAGCTTAGTTAGTATAATGGTGCGTTGACTCGGAAGTGGCAGGTTTGAATCCTATGTGAGGTTTAGTCCATAATAATATTTACTATTCTATAATTAGTATTTTATTGCGCAAATTGTAAATAAAAAACAAACCTTAGTACACTTGGTACTTTTAAAATCATAACTCACCAAAAATACAAAAAAGTCTCAAAAGCTTTAAAAAATCCCAGACAAAAAATCCCTTCTTCCAAACCAGTTAAGCCTCTCAATATTCACCCCTGGCCCACTTGTAACGTTTTATCCAAAACCCAATCTTACAATTTAACAATATAAATTACAGGATTCTTTCTTTTGATATTCAGAATCCTGAATGAGTACGCCTATCCGGTGTTTATCGAAGATTCCCGCCATTATCTTATTGATTAACGTCTTGTTTGGGAATAATAGAACTTTGTATTTACATAAACGTCGGCAAACTCCATTATTTGTTCAACTGTATGGATATAATTCAATCTGAATGTTTATGGCCGTGCTCCTGTTAGATTGGAGGCAGTCTTAGAATTTGGGAGAATCTTCGATGTCATTAATTAGATATTTGATTTCATCTTATTTGTTTATTGGATGAGAAGAGAATTCCAAAATATCATTCATATTCTTAACAAATGGTTTCCCATGGCTCTTTCATTTCTTTGATTCAATTGCAAGAGTTTCCCAGCCCTTGATCTAGAATTCCAAAACGACTGAAGTAATTTGATATTTCTTATATTATTGGTATCTAGCTTTTGCTACCAATTAAATTGAGTCTTCGCCCGAATGTTTAAACGGTATTTGTTATTTGATCAACATTCAGTGGAGTAGTTTAGCAGTGGCATTGTGACTGACAGATGGATACTCCGATATTCATAACATTGTATAAACAAGGCACTTATTTCATAGTTAATAAATATTAAAGGTAGACAGATGGATACTCCGATATTCATAACATTGTATAAACAAGGCACTTATTTCATAGTTAATAAATATTAAAGGTAGAGGCTTAGAAATGATAAAAGATCTTTTAATTTTTGTAGTAGACAGGTCGCCAATGTAGGCGTTAAACGGCGCTCTACATTTCTTAGAACGTGTGTCATATCATGTCTAACATTTGTCTCTTGTTATTATCTATACTAATATATAAAGCTGAAGAGTTTGTTTGTTTGTTTGTTTGAACGCGCTAATCTCAGGAACTACTGGTCCAAATTGAAAAATTGTTTTTGTGTTGAATAGACTTCTACCCACGCCACGGGGACAAAGTCGCGGGCAACAGCTAGTTATCTATATAAATCCAAAAACTCTGAAACACTTACTCCTAATTGCTAACATTAATGAGATCGAGAGAGAGAGAAATCGTATATTCAAACTAATTTGACTCAAATGAACACATGTCGAATCAAATTACGCTCGGGCGTTGCTAATATTTGTATTTCTAAATTAACATTAATATCCCGAATTCAAATAGCCATGTTTGATCTCATTTATTTTGATATAAACCTAATTAGAACTCTATTCAGCTCTAATAAAATACAAAAACCCATTTAAGATATGAAAACGTGTTCTTGCAATAAAAAGATATGATGAATATTCTATTCTGAGATTTTCTATTCAAATCAGTCAACATGAAAGGAATATGATTATGAATTGAACATCAATAAACTTATTCCAGCTGATTGGTTGCCAATATTAATAACGTAATTATGGACTTACGTGGGTAGTTTTATAAATAAGCCTTGGTTTTGACATGACTACATTTATATTTAGATGTAAAATAGCTTTGTATAATATATAGCTTTAATATTCCGTAAAATAGGTGTTTTGTTTTGCCCCATGTTGGGCGCCAAATTTTTACTGGCGCCCACCGTGGGACTGCAAATAGGCTTATACGATGTCTACCAAAGTGTTATGAAATATAACAGTCCTATTTAATTTCATAATGCACAGAAGTTTCTGGACTTTTTTGTTTTTTTCAGAAGGTTAAAATAACGTGTTAATGGAAAAACTTTTAGTTAACGCAATAACGTATTTTATGGCTGAAGTACTAAACAAAGCACTACATGACTAAAGTAATCACTTATTTTATTTAGAACAATGGCTTAGTTTAAGTTAGAGCTTAAGTGTTTGTCAATAAAAATAAACGATAAAACGTTTACTTAAACTTAAGAGAACTAAAAAACGAAATTAAAATAAACGTTTATCCCAATCTTGCTTACCACAAGAATGTGTTAATCAACTGATGAACAGTCACAAATTGTTTTTGTGATATGTTATTATTTTGAAAAATCGAAAATTAACAAATTAATCGAAATGGTTATCATCATAATATTATGTTTTTAGTAATAAATCGCTCGCTGACATTTTTTTTTAATAAGACTATTCTTCACGTCTTTGAAATCTGATTTGTCAGGTTTAATTAATCAAAACAGATGTCGTCAACATTTTCTTATTTTTAAGTATCCGTCAAGTAGTTTAGTAAAACTTGATACGCTATTTTCTATTTACCCGCAAAAATAAATTGATCAAATTACACTTATTGTTATAACTTCTGAAATTGAAATGAAATAGCAATAATGCTATCCTTTAAAAATTCAAGTCACTTAATACACAAAGTAATCTAACTTAGAACAAACACTAGTAAGAGCCCTCAAGAGTTCTAGACATGCAGTTTATTTGTCCGAGCGTCTCAACAAAGTCTAATTACTTTTAAAATACAGCTTCAGCTTAGGTACAGTATTCGTAATTTCATTGCTACAGCTGTTTGTAAAACTGAAACGAACAGTATTAAGCGCTAAAAAGGTTTTAAGTTGTTGGAAAAAGAAAACTGTTAACCCTTGGAAGAAAAATAAACTTTCTTGTTATTTCTTTAATGTCAAAGTGACAGTTGTCAGCTGACAGCTGTCTGTGTTTATGAAATATTTGTGATTTTCCCAAAAGGTTGCTAGTTTTGTATAGTGTTATTTTGTAAAATGCGTGTTTTTTACTAATCCCAATATCACACTATTCTACCCGATCCTGCCTATTAAACACAGCATCTAATACGGCTTATAGCCATTTATTTATTTTGAGAAAACAAACAACCGTACATGGTATATTAGTATCTTTGAAGACAGTAAGTAAATATTGATGGCCAAAGTTCTTTGTTAAAAATTTTCCTTTATAATATTCGCTAAGATGTAATAAAACACATGAACTATCTCTCTCTCGATTCATTCATTATCAAACAATCAACCGAGCTAGTACAAATATTGACGCAGAGGTTTCATTCTTGAAGAAAACTAATTTAAATTAAATCCAACTTCAATGTTCAGCTTATCTCAAGTTGTATTTTAAGTTATTTCAGATAACAAACCTCTTAGAAGGTTTCAGGAATCGATTTTAATTCGATCTGTAGTCTGATTGGTTTAGAAATCAGACGTAGTGGGAGTAAAGAATTATCTAGGAAATATTATTTTGAAGAGAAAAATGCGTTTGGATATCATTCACACGTATCTATTTTATTATTATAAAGCTTAATAATTTGTTGAAACGTAATAATCTAAAAGAAATTACGCGTCAAAAAACGCTTTTCAGTAACTGTTATAAATCATACATATACGTCAAAGTATAAAACAATTGAATGAAATAAACAACAGATGGTAACCAGCCCGCCATTATCATAACTAGTTTAATATTGTTTTGATATCGATCTATCATTTGTGAACGGTTATTTCTTGTGGTCTCGGGGTTTGAGGTCCAAGTGAAGAGTCACCTCAAGTGACTCCAAATAGGATCAACGTTTCTTGGAAGGTCAATCTTAGAGTCATTTTGTTAAATGGACAGGGTCCTTATAAATCTTATAAGGCAATCGATTGTCATAGTAAAGAAATGATCAACGAGTGAGACTCATGATACTAAGTAATCGTTCATATATCCAAGTATTCACGCATGAAAGCAAGTCCGGTCTAAGTAGCGGGCAAGCTAGCGACACGTGGCCAGTGCTTATAATAATAACGATATTATTTTTATTTTTTCAATAACACTGAAAGAGAAGTCTTGACTTCAAAAGACGTGTCTATAAAAGAGCACGGGAATGTACCTGTAAAAATGAGATAGGTTAAATTTGTTCAAAAAAAAAATTACATTAAATCGTAGCAACTGAAACCAATAGCTTTGCAAAGGGTGGGAATATTTATAAATGATCTATTTCCATCCCGCTAGCCCCGACACAGGTGGTCGCACACAGCCCGCCAATTGATAACTATGCCGCCATTTTAATTCGGATTCTATAACCAGCCAACCAGAAGACGCCAGGAGAGGCCAGGAGAGGCCAGTCAATGTAATTGGATGGCCTATTCCTTTATGAGAACTTTTTTTTAATGATTCGGTTGAGTAGAGTAGGTATTGGAAATTGAAATACGTATTTGATTTTATCTTTTTTGTTAGAATGTGGGAATAGGATTTCACCCGGCAATCGGTGGATTTTTTTAGTTTTTCAAATAGGCTATTGGCAGTGTCCGATGAAAGTTTTTGCATCAGAAAAAGAATATTTTGTTGCAAAAGAGGGCAACTGTTTCATGAAGCGCAAATACTAGTCAAAATTTCTTGGTTTGAATGAGTTATGCTTAATTGTTCAAAAGATTTTTCATATTATGGAGTTTCATGCTGGATTTTCTCATAGGAACGACATGATAGAATCATAAATCAATTTGGAATTTTGGAAACGGCTACTTTAAGGGCAAGGGATGTCAAGTAGTAATGATCGCCACACCAAACTCACCCTGTCATCTATAAAAGCTTGTTTTGAGTCGGGGCATTTGGGCATGTATGAAGTATTGCAACGCATTGCCATACACCGACACAAAAACGCGGATGACGTAGCACGGCGGTTCAGGTTTAGTCAGTAAAAGTCTTACACTACCCATTTCCTCCCCCGAGGGAGTGGGTGTCCATGAGGATTCCGCCGCCTTACCAAAAAAAAAGGGTATTTGGGCATATAGCTATAGCAATTCTACTCAGGGCGGGAGTTTTAAATAGAGTTTCTGTAAATGATTATTGCGCGTAAACAAATGCTAGTGCGAATGAGACTTGAATCTTGTAGAGACGGTTTTTAATAAATGGAGACTCTATTCTTTCATCCAATAATAGAAGTAGGTACCAATAGTGAAATCTTAATAAAATCATCATTATTATTCTAAGTAAGTTTTCTAGAACGTTGTCTATCAAATATTATTGAACAGTTGTCAGAAACTTGATGGTACTTGTGAGTAGAGACCTACTGTGGGAAGTAGCGCCTGTTGGCATCGATCTAACAGACGTACATTAATTATAAGTTATAGCTAAATTAAGTGGAGAATTGTTGTAAATTATGTAGTTATTTTGAGAATGATAATTAAAGGTTTGTTAAAAACTATTAAGATTAGTATATTTCTTAAAAAAACGTTGATCACGTATATTTTTATTCCATCAATATATGTTGGAACATATGGATATAGGGACTTGTCACTTGACGGTAAAAAGTGTAATGACAAGTGACGTCACACGAAATTTCAAAATGGATTCGATATTTTTATTTTCTTGGCATACACCCACTTGTAAAGGATGCTATTTGGAACAATTTGTATAAGCTTTAATGTTTAACTTTTCTAAATTCACATTTGAATGTTTTGGAACAATTGTATAAAACACTTGTGCTGAAAAAACAAGTTATAAAAATATTACGATAATGTCTTGGAGGGCAAATAAGACACAAAAGCAAATTCTTTCCTATTCACTAAGGCCCTTGATACACGAGGGTACGCAAGTGTCTTACTACAAAACTTGGACTATTTATAATACTAGGTTTGAGCTATGGCTGTAACATGATTTTATGTGCCATTTTACGCTGAGCAAGTAATTTGCTGATACTAACGACTGACTTGTTTTGCCATTCTCAAAATTATTATGATCTAAAGCCACATAGACTAATAAATAGCAATAAATATTTCATTAGTTGGTACAGGGCTTAATTAACGAATGATGTGTTAATTTCATAGGGGAACTTGAATATGACATTGTCATGTTAATTAAATATTCCCATATGTACCGTAGACGTAATTTCATAGTTAATAATATCAAATTATGATATTTGGAATGGCAAAATGTCTTAATATTAAGCTTCTTCATTAACATAATTGTTCCACTTTATAAAATCATTTTTGATCATCTTCACAGGCAATATTTAGAAACGGAATGATCATTTTTAATCGAGATAATCGTGGAAGGATTTGGGGGAGGCCTTTACTCTGCAGTGGGACGCAGAGGACTAGATAAAAAAAACGAGAAATCCGAAAATGAACCGTGATCGCTTGACAGTTATACCTTTGACAGATGGTGTATCTTTTTTTACTTATGGCAATCTGCTGATCGTTTCAAGATTTTTTTCCAGAATCGTGTTATGACCACACAAGGGCACAATTTGTATTCCACTGGTTGTCGCCATGACAAATAAAGAAAGCGACGTTAAGTAATAGGCGTGTTCATAAATTCCAAGGATCACAATGATTTGTAATTGATTGATTTTGATTATTACAGTAAAACGATATCAAAATAGTCAAGAAAAAAAGCCTTCGGGGCGGTAAAAAGAACCCATATATTAATGTATTTTTATTTATGTTACGAGATATTTCCCCATTTTTCTTTATGGTGACAAAATGCCTGCGTCACTCTCCATTAAAAGACTTTCATATTTATGAAAGTGCTTAAATATTATTTGAGTATCAACAGAACAAAAGAGACGCTTAAGGTGAAATGTAGCAAAATAATATTATTCTGCCAGAAATGTTTTGTTTTAGAAATTTAAGACACTTCCGCTTTCTTACGTTACAATGATAAAGAAAATCAAGTCAAAAGTAAGTCGGATTTGTGACACTGAGAGTTCCGTACAAATAGGCTAAATAGCAACAAATTTGCAAAATAATTGGTCACTGCTCAAACTTTAACAACGAAAATACATCAGCAGCAGAAATTTCAACTGTCTTGGTGACAGACGGACGGACAGACGGAAAAAATAGAAAGCATAGTAAAATTGCGGTTAAACCCCTTGGGACCGAAACCCAAAAAAGTATACCTTCACCTCCTAATATGAACACTCTTTTTATTCATTACTAAAGATAATTAACTTGTATAAGGAGAGACTAGATATAAAATAGACCCATTAAAACAGGGACAAATATTTATAACTTTTCCTAACCCAGGAATGCAGTTCAAGGTGTACAAATCAAATTAATAAATAAACAATTTTATCTGTTATGACTATGGATATGCTCAGTTCACCTCGTTAACGAGAGTGTTATCAATTTTAGTTAAAGATAGTTAAACAATCAAATAGAAATAATGCTGTCAATAAACGACACAAAGAGTCGATTAAAGGGTAATTGTAATTGAAATTGAAGATAGAAATAAATTGTCAAGACAAATGTTATTTGAAGGGCAAAAGTTTTTTGTTTCTTATAAAAACAACTCTCGCTCTGAGGAATTTAATCCTTTTGTTGCGAGGAGCTTTACGTACATTTAAATCACACACAAAGACACCTAAAATCATTTATCTGTGTTACGTATTTTAGTAAAAGACTCACATTTTTATTTTCCATTTCGCATCCATTATAAGGTCCACCATTCCACTTCTATAGCGCACGCATCACACAGATTGTTTCAGAACCCACTTAACATAAAACCACTTGAAATTCATTAAAAACTTTCCAAATTAACAAACTTTTTATTTAATTTAAATCAATCTACGAGTACAACCGAACTTTCACGAAGTTAACAATTTATATTTATATAGAGCTCCCTAATTGGTCAGTGTTGCCAACAGAATAATTGGTCTGTTGTTGCTAGTAAATGAACTACTAACTAGGCAGATTACTTGTTAACTGCTTTAGACCCAGCCTTTATTAATCCACGAACAACTTTGATTTAAAAAATCGACGATACTTAAAATGTCAGTCGTTTTCACTAAGTTAATGTAAAACTTTTCAAAGTCCCCAAAAGTTTAAATAAGGAGAATGTCTTTCAAAAACAAAGGAGGATTGATTTGACAATACAACGAAAGAAACTTTTTGGTGAATAAAAAAGAAATGGTTTGAAATTGAAATTCGAATTTGATCGGTGTTGAGCGATTTGTTGTCAGTGTGTAGGTGCGGCCGGGACGCGGCGGTCGCGCGGAGTGCCGGTGCCTGACCGGTGGTCACTTTTCACCCTTGCGTTTTAGGGCGTCGCGTCGCGGGCACTAGGCGACAAGCGAAAGCGATTTAGTTAGCCAGTGTCTAATAATAACATAGTATAAAGTTATTATTTAAGATTGCCTTTTTATCAAAATTCTCATCAAAATGTCCTGGCTATCAAAATAATTTCAATTAATTACATAATCACTTACATATTGTTATCAATACAAGATTCTTTAGCAATCGCAATTTACAGCTTTGATTATAATAAAGATAAAATGATGAGTTTTAGCTTATGTATGTGTCAGTAAAATCATACGAGTTTAACTGCCGAATTCAAAATAGACACTTAGTCAAAAGGTATGAAATATTAGTTACATTATCTCTATTCTTGTATATTTTGTTCTGTTCATAATAGTTCCTGTGTTACTAACATCGCTTTTATTAAATACGACTACAGAAATTCTTTACCGGAATATCATAATCATTAGTCTTTTAGTCCGCTACCGCTTATGCCTTGCATACACGTGCGTCACAAAGTAACTTGATGACGTGTGTCTGTTTGTCGCCTGACTATCGCCAATGGGAGGGTCAACGGTCCTCTATGACGTCACTGTCCACGCCACCTCGTGGAGACGACAATCAAAACAATAATATACCATACTCTTTTTTATGTGATGACCAACAACGTCAATGTTGTACACAATCTGAGTATACTTGTCACATGTTAAATAGATAGTTAAAAAAAACTCATTTCAATGCTAGTTGGACTTGCGATATGGAGGGTTCAAAACAAAAGAACAGATGAAAAAACAATTTTCTTTTTTTTATTTATAATTGGCAAAAAATTCAACCGTCTACTATCACGATTAGTGAGATACAGCCTGATGTCAGACAGAGGAGCCTTAACAGGCTTGTGCATGGAAGCCTTAAATGGGAAATAATTATTTGAAAAACTCTTTAGGGTGACATTTCGATGCAATCATTTGTATAGCTATTGTTTGTGTATGTTAGCACAATGCATTTAAGGTTCATATTTACATTTGTTTGCAGCTATGTAAAGCGTCTGAAAAGGAAGGATATCAAAATCAAAATCGATCTTACAGACATAATATAATGTATAGCAGATTTAAAAATACTATAAATAAATGTTCACATAGCTTATTACGTAATATTGTAATCGAGTCTGGGAGGATATTTTGAAGTAAACTTAAAAGTTTAATAAATATCATTGCAGTAAAATCATGTTTAGTTTTAACTACTCTCAAATCATGAAAAACCTGAAGGTATTTGATACCAGAATAAATAAACTGTTCATATTTAACGTGTCCTCAGATATGTTTGTTTGTTCTCTCTGTTTTGAATTCCGTACTCAGAAAGTGAAACGGACTGTATTTCTAAGGTTCTGTTACCTAATAATTATTTTTAATAAAAAACGACTCAATTAATTAATTAATTTAATCCTTGTGTCGTGGAGGGTTTTCACTAAAATTCAAGTCTCATGCAAAGAACACACACTCAAAACACATTCGTGGATCACACAAATTCATGTCCTACGCGGGGATCACACCGTTTGACGTGGTGATCTCAACCACTCGGATATCCGTGTCAATGGTTTATTATTCATCTATCATATATATCCGGCTTTATCTCATGAACTGTGATAGTTATTCAGTATTAAAATTTAGATGATATATTTCTGTTGCCATGTAACAACAAAACCCTGAACATGATTGTGTTTCAGTTCTTTGTAGACCATACGGAACTCTCGTATGTGAGTTCTACTCGCACTTGGCTAGTAAAAATACCTCCGGCTTTTGTATGTAAATATGTTTGTATGTAAATATTAATATATTATTTTATATGTGTATAAAACAACATTTACCAGAACGCTGTTAATAAATAAAAGAGGTTCGAATAGATGTAATATTTCGTAATATTATTTAAACATCGTTTGTGGGTATGTTATATGTCAGATTTAGTTGTTCTGATGATAGAAATGCTATGAATACATATACATTCGCAAGAAAAGTATAGTATATATGTATATAAACCAAACAAAATGCACTTTCTACTTCTAAAATGATTTTATGTTACTTATAATTATCTACAGCAAGCGGAAAATAACTAAACTTTTTGATACCATGGTTTACTAAAAGTATATTTAAACTATGAACACCTGTTTACAATGCATCGATACAGAATTCAAACTTAAAGTGCTCGGACTGGCGATCGCTCAACCACTGCCAAACTTCTTAAAGAAGTGTTTCGTCATCATCAACATCATCTCAGCCTATAGCCGTCCACTGCTGGACATAGGCCTCTCCATATGTTCTCCAGCGCGACCAGTTTATTGCCACCTGCATCCAACGAGACCCAGCGGTTTTCACTAGGTCGTCGGTCCATCTGGCAGGTGGTCGTCCCACGCTGCGCTTGGTGGTACGTGGTCTCCACTCCAGAACTATTCTGCCCCATCGGCCGTCCGATCTTCCCGCTATGTGGCCCGCCCATTGCCACTTCAGCTTGCTAAGTGTTTACCTACTCATAATTATTTAATTATACTATTGTTGTCTCGATTCAAGAATAAACAATTTTTTTTTTTTTTTTTCTCTAGCCCACTGTGTCCCACTGCTGGGCAAAGGCCTCCCCCAAATCCTTCCACGACTCTCTATTCTGGGCCGCATGGAACCAGCCTGCGCGGTAAGCGTTAAGGTCGTCTCGCCACCGCTTCCTAGGTCGCCCACGACGACGAATAAACAATAATAAATAAAATAGTTTCTCACTGAAACAAGATAATAATATGAAAAACAACTCCATAAAAGAATAAATGAAGAATCAATTAACCTCCAGTTCGCTGTTCCCGCCTGAACAAATATTCCATTACTGCGACGCCTCATAACTATGAGCGAGACAACACTATAAATCTTGTATAGCCATCCCTTTTCCGCATTCTGACACGTTTCACAGGGGTGTCAAACATTTTTGTGAATTTTGGTTTCGTTCAGCGCGTTTTATTGTTTTGTCAAGTAAAAACACGGGCCATATACGTGTAGTTTAAAAGTAAACTTAATATAATGATTTTCTGTGTCTAAAAAATGCATTCGACCCTCTGAAATGGTGTCAAAATTTGAATTACAGCTCTTATAAATTAATTCAGTTGACTATTTATACGCCATAAACAAAAATCTAAGCTCAATCAGAATTTCATTACAAAACATTTTTGGACCTAAATACAAATATGATACCATTTCTAACAAAAAAGAAAGTTTAAACCGAATGTCCCACACCCCTGCATTAGACCCGCCATCGCTGTTGGCAATATAACGGTACCTGTCTGCCGGAGATTTGTCGTCGCCAGAACTGTGGCTTCACAGCGTTCCGCTATTGTTTCACGAAATACGTGTTTATAGAATTACAGCCGAGGAATGTTTTAATAAGTGCCTTAGTTATTTGTTCGTGTGCGATTCATTTGAATGTACTACGAATCGCTCATGAACCGACTTTTGGAATGTTGGGTTTCGTGTTTAAGAAGGCATCTAAAAATGTGGGTATTCCATCTCATCTCTCTCTTCGGTAGTGTCGGATTACCTCAGAAAGATCCCTTCGTCTCATAACCCGACAGGAACTAAACGCACCTGTGTTTGTGCACACGTTTGTGCACCATAATGTATCCAATGCATTTTTTTTAAATCACAATAATGCCGCTCAAATTTAAATTAAATTAGATCAAGTCCTTAACAAGGCCCGTGACTATTAGACCCAAGTCTATATTCCTTTAAAAAGAACGGGTGTCTTCTCATCAAGAATGAAAAGATCCCGTGAATAAAAATACTTACTAGTCTCATTTCCATATCTCATAGTAGGTAAAAAGCCTGTTTCTTTATGAACACCAAAAGAATAGTTCCTTAAAAGACATCTATTTCAGTCACATACTTATATCCAACACAGAGTAATTGTATGTATTCAACAAGCGTACGCAATTTCATGCAAAACAGTTCAGTGATTACGTAGTTCTAGCTCATATACATACATACATACGCACGCGTCACACATCTATGGTTTTATTATAAAAAAATACATCTATATATATAAAAATCAATGCCACTTTTCGTTGTAATTCCATAACTCAAGAACGGGCTCACCTATCCAAACCAAATGCTTAGGATTTGGTCGGCATATTTAGTAGATGGTTTATGTGAAGTTTGCACAAAATCGGTCGAGCGGTTCCTCATTTGTCACATTTTTTGTAATAAATGAATTCAATAGAAACTTTTTTCACAGAAACTTTTTTGAAGTTTTGTTGACAGGACAAGCACGTTGTTATGTCATTCATGCCGTCAATTCATTTTGGACGTGGTTTGATTAAATCATATTATCAGCGATAAATTTCTTTTCACATAATTGCATTTGCAGTGCATTCATACAAACGGTGAGTCCTGAATTTATGTATACTTTTCTAAGTTGCCGTATATGATTTCACATGGCATCATATGCGACAGCTTCTTGGGAATTTGTTTTTTTTTGTTCTAATTTTTTTTTTCGATTTTTAAGCGAAAACATATGTGCATACGGGAAAAATGCCACCAGCCAGACGAGCAAATATAGGTCGGCGAACGCGTAATGCAAATGATGTGGCATTACTAAGACGATCACAGACTGCAGATGAACGCGCACAAGCTAATGCATCGCAGCGTGAACGTAATGCACGCAATAGATTTGTTAACCCAGTACCTGTACTGAATCTTGCACGGCCATCACGAATACGTCGTGCTGTTTTGGCTGAAATGATGCGTGCTGCTTTTAATTACAACAGTCAGATTGATTATAGTATGTATGGATACATTGGAATGATGGACGCAATATGTCCACATTGTGATGCGGCTAACTTTCGAGGTGAAACACCCGGCATGTGTTGTGCTAATGGCAAAGTGAGATTGCCAGCATTAGAAACTCCACCCGAACCATTGTATTCATTTATTTTTGGGACATCGCAAGCGTCGAAGCACTTTCTGAGTCATATTCAACAATACAATTCGGCATTTCAAATGACTTCTTTTGGTGCAACTAAAATTATTAGAGATAATTTTATGCCGACGTTTAAGGTAAATACTTCAACAGGATTATTCCATGTTTGTATCAATCTGAAGCATAAACCAGGTGTAACGGAACCAGATTGGCAGTGAAAAAGTTATTGCCAAATTTGATTGAAGCTACGATCTTAACTGGTAAATCAAAAGGAGAAGTTGTTTTGATACCGCGTATACCTATGATTCCAACTGATATGCCTTTTGAGTTCAAACGTTTACAATATCCTGTGCGTTTATCATTTGCGATGTCCATCAACAAGGCCCAAGGTCAAACACTTCACGTTTGTGGTGTGAATTTGGAGGAACATTGTTTTTCACATGGCCAGTTATATGTTGCCTGTTCCAGAGTCGGTACCCCCAGCCGTTTGTTTATTTATGCTCAAAATGGAAAAACAAAAAATATTGTTTATCCAAATGTTTTGGATTAAGTGTGTTGTAAATAGCTAGCAATTGATTTCGATTTTAAATAAAATATTTTTTTGATTAAATAAATGAATTTGATGTTCCGATTTGTTTATTTTATTTCACTTTATACGTAGCGAAGCACGTACCGGGCCGCTAGTTATACATATATATACATGTAAAAATATTCTTCGAAATGAATGACTTGTTTTCTGGACACAGATAAAACATGGTTCGACTCGCGAACCCGCCGCGTCAGCTAATGAGAGTCCTAAAGACTCTGCTAGGGTCTGAAACTAGTCGGGCTATCCCGATAAATACGCGTGAGTAAACCGATGCATTATTAAATCACAGATAAAATTACACGTACATTTATATCATCAGCATTATATCTATTTATAGCCGTTAAATCTTGAATGAAATCCGTTCCAAAAATCGCAAAGTGTACTGACCTTGGGCAGCCAGCATCCATTTTCTTCTAGTTCTCCTTTAAAAACGAGCCGTTCACTAACAAAACTAGCGGCTAAGCTCACCCATGGAGTTTGTTGCGCGGTTTCATCTTCACAACCAGAGAACTTAGGAAGCGATGAAGGCCGGGCGATACGGGGTACTGTCTATAATATATATCCTTTTTTAAAGAAACATTAACTTCAAAATGTATTTTATAGCCTATCTTGAATAAATTGAATTATTTTCAATACTTCTAAGGGCTCGTTCAATCAACGTCGATCGAATTCTTTAAGTATTGTTCCCGTCGAACTAAACTCATACGTAATTTTCTATAGCATCTAAGATATAAGGCATTGTTCCAGTGCCAATATCGCGCGATATTTTATATCTATCGCTTCGCTGTCTTTGTTCACGGGTTTAATATCGTCGAGAATGTTTTTGTTTATTTTCTATCTAAATTCTAGGTCAAATTGTGAATGCTTGGATGGATAGCACTCCATAAAGGTTGAACTAAATTCTTTTGTTGTTGCTGTGTCTAGGTCTTGGAAATAATAGTGTGTTTTATTGGCTTGTATTCAATGGACTGAATTCTGTTTTAAGTATAATGTTCGTAGCAAAATGGTAAGATGATTTATTGGATCTGATGAGCTTTGACTGTCAAATATTAGTTTATACATTTTACTGCTTTATTTTACTTTTGTTAATTTGATAATTTCAAATTTCAGCTGTATGGTGACAAATAGATGAAAACACGATCGGTAGAACCTTCGAGTACAGGTCCTCAGAAACTGGATAGGACAGCCACCTTGTTATAATGGTATCTAGATAAGGTAAGTTCTTTACCTTTAACATGACTTTAACTACCAATGGCCAATGGTTTACAGTTCTGTACAATTATGTCCCCATTTCTCCTATCCAGGCTTATCCTATCCCACTAGATCCCTATTGCTAATGAGCGTGATCTGCCAAGATCAGTAGCACCATGCTCAATAGTCACACTTGGTAATAGCACTTATCCACTGTAATTGTGATCGTATTATCCAGATTTTGATCTCTGTTATTGTAAACATTCGTTAAAATTGTATTATTTTTGCTTTAAGTGATTCTTAGAAGACTGTAACTCTTTGTTAACCCTTGGGATCGGTCCAAATTAAATAAGGTACTTATCCTTCGCTCATATTGTGTCAGATCAACAAAATGAATCGCTCTCTTGACATGTTATTACGTCGTCAAATAAACGAGAACATGAACCTCTTTCAAATTCGTTGTTGTGATGGATGTGTAGATGTGTGGATGTTATGAAAAATATTATATATTGTGTACACGTTCAAGAGTAATATGGCCGACCCTTGACATAGCGTGGAATGAAAGGTGGGTCTAAATTTACAGATAACATTGAAGCTTTGCGGGATAGTGTACTGTTTTTGTGTACGAGTTTGTAGATCCAAGTTATGTTGACTTTTATATATAATAACACACTGACAAACGATGAAAGAAAACGTCTTAAATGATTATCGATAAAGTCACGCGTATTCATAGGAATAGCTCGACTTGTTTCGGACCGAACTAGCGGCCTTGGTAAAAAGATGATGTGGCGATCGGTTGCGAGTCAACTAACATATGTGTGAGGATATTTAAATTATACATTTTTAAATTTGGATGTCTTCTTTGTGCAAGAGACCTGATATTTGAGTAACCCCTACGGCACAATAATTTAAATTCCTTTGTTCCGAAGTCGTTTTAAAAACAAACAATCCGATATCGGACATTTACAGTGAGATAGCGTCATAATCCATATTTCAAGAAGAATCAAGTATAAAGAATATTTTTGCGCACAGAAGTGTCCCTGTCTAAAGTGATTTTCTGAACTATCAACAACTCCACAAACAATTTGGATACAAGAAACTTTTCCTAAAGTTACTTTTACCAATAGTTAAAGTTTATGTTAACCACGTACAAAGTTAAAAGGATAATAAACCAAAAAGATAATGCCATCGCCATTACTCGCGCCCTCTAGCGGCCGTCGTGCGCACTCAGTTAATAAATAAGAGGTATCACTTGTTTTGCACGGTTGTTTTCGAGATAGGCGTATAATGGAGAGCTCTTTTGGCGTTCACAAAAACTGCTTAGGATATAGCAAAGTAGAATTATGTACAGCACAAACACTGGCCTCTTGACGGAGCTAAACTACTGAAAAAAATAGCAAGAACCGTATATTAAACATCATTATCACAAGAACATTTATAAATTACTTTTTATGGTTATATAAACTGTTGCCCGCGACTTCGTCCCCGTGGGTAGAAGATATGTAAGTTATGATTTATACCTGCCCTGTTTTTTTTCACATTTTCCATTGTATCCTCGCTCTTTTTAGTCGCAGCGTGATGGTTTTAGAATTTTTTAATTTGGACCAGTAGTTTCCGAGCTTAGCGCGTTCAAACAAACAAACTCTTCAGCTTTATATATTAGTGTAGATATAGATTAACACTCGGTTAATATTACCACAGAAACTAATCCTTCACCATGACCTTGCTAACAATAATAAATACTGTCATTACTGACAGTGACTTGAAACAACAACACTACAATTTGATATTCTCCTAAAATTATAAAAGCGAAAATATGTAGGTATGTATTTCCTCTCTCACGCAAAAACGCGTAGTTAAAAGATATTTAAGACTTTTTGTTGTTTTACACATATTTTCAATTTTCCCTCGGGAACTACTTAAGAAATCGGGATTAAAGGTAGCCTATGTTCTTTTCTAAATCAAAGTTTGTTCAGCCGTTTTTGCGTGCAACAAACATACACATTACCACACTTTCACATTTATAATATTAGTAAGGATTAACACTTTATTTTTTTATATTGCCTGCTTTAGATCCCACTGCTGGGCAAAGGCCTCCCCCTCTCTCTTCCACACTTGTCTATTTTGTGCAAGTTCCGGCCACGTGAGCCCCGCGTATTTGACTAGATCGTCACACCACCTTCGTTCAGGATTAACACTTAGGATATATTTTTATCTCGAGTTTATATAATCGTGAGATCATGTGCGATTTGTAGCCGGTGAGCCTGTGGGCAACAGCTTGTGCTATCCTACATACATAGACACATTGGGCCTAAACGCACCATCCGTTCACGACCATCATGTAATGAAATAACGTTTTCACTTTGCCTAAAATGGAAGCCGAATTTAAATGCCTGTAGTTTCAGTCGCAACATAAAAACGTCAACGCGAATATGACGCAGTGAAATAAAACTCAGTCTACTAAGCTCGGGATATAGTGAAAATAGTATCGGATAGTCTTATAAAATACGAAAACGTAAATAAAATAACTCGCTAGCTTTTGGCCACGATTTTGTGCACGTCGATGTTACTTTTGGTGACAGATAAATTTATTTATTTTCTAAAGAAATGGAATAATAATCATTTGTCCTGTAAATAGGAGATAGCAGTTTACAGGTAAGTCTTTATAGTGTAAAATTACTTAGGAGAGAAAAAGTCTTTGATGAGGTTACATACCAAGATTATACCCACTTGCATTCAAGTGTTGCGGGTTCGGTACCCAAAAGGTAAAATCCGGAATTCTATTGCTGAGGTTCCGCTGTCCGTCCGTAAGGCTGTCACCAGGCTGTTTCTCATGAAGTATAACTCTTTTTAATGCTTAGCTAAACCTCTTAGCAGAGAACAGCAACCAAAGAACAAGACAATTTTTCAATTAGAACGTAACTACAAGAAAAACAAACGACTTTTTTTATTATTGTTTAATAATACGCGTATTTTTTACCGCGTTCAGGCACGTGCTCCATAAATGCTATCATTAAGTGGAGTCCTCAAGGACAACGCGATGTTTTAGTGTAATTTCCTTAATTATGTGTCAAAGCAACATGTTATTATTATTCAATTACTGTCAAATTTAATTGTTAATTTATATGATACGATATGTACTAGGCTTAGTTTTAAATGTCTGGATGTTTATGTGTCATTTATTGCTAAATGTTCGTTTGCATGTATAGGTATAATTATAAGTACATGATAAGTTACCATGCTTTTATGGTAAGTGCTAAATATAGTAATTTATTTATTCGTTTATTATTTTATTTCTTTACTAGCTGTTGCCCGCGACTTCGTCCGCGTGGGTAGAAGATATAAGTTATGACTTATGACTTATATCTGCCCTGCTTTTTCCACATTTTCCATTGTATCTTCGCTTCTATTAGTCGTAGCGTGATGGTCTATAGCCTAAAGCCTTCCTCAATGAATGGTCTATTCAACACAAACATAATTTTTCAATTTGAACCAGTAGTTCCTGAGATTAGCGCGTTCAAACAAACAAACAAACTCTTCAGCTTTATATATTAGTATTGATTGATAAGTATCAGCGAATCAATTTGTTGATTTGTGTTTTATTTATTTCCAACTAGCTATTGCCCGCGACTTCGTCCGCGTGGTTAGAAAATATAAGTTATAATATATACCTGCCTTCTATCTATCTTGTAGGATTCAGTCAGCGTTTGCAATGTAAGCGCAAAAAATGTGTTTTTTTACGACCTCACATTAGAAACCTCAAAAATCGTAGCCCATGTGTTATTCTGATGTATAAGCTATATTGTGGAAATCCATTCAGTAGTTTTTACGTGAAAGAGTAACAAACATCCATACATCCATACTTACAAACTTTCGCCTTTATAATAGTAGTAGGATTGCAGACCCGTATTGTAATCTGATCTGAATCTGGATCTTCACTTAGTTTGAGACTAGATGGCGTAACAAATATATGGAATTTCTCTGACATCCAAAAACAGAATATTTTTTAATATTGCAGTAACACCTTAAACAATAAAATAATTACATATATATATTAATAAGGGTGAGATATTATTAAAATTACGATTTTTAATATCATTTCCCTTATTTATACTTTTCCCTTATTAAACAAAGCAAGAAATTGTCGTTTATAAATTTTAATAAGTCTCGTTTTTAATAAATATTTTGTAACAATAACTTATTTCCCTGTTACTTGTAACAACTTTTTTAATTAAAAGAAAAATTATTTATTACACTTCTTTGTAAGCAAAAGTTAAAAAGTTAAATAGGTTTGAAAGACATGTTTTTTTTATTGGGCATATAAGTACTCCTCTTGTATTTTACAATCAAATAAATACAAGTAAGATTTTGTCAATTTTATACGTTTTTTTATGAAACACAAAAATCGCTTAAGAAAGCAATTTGCAAAACATTCTGTCATTTTAATATATGTGGGGATAAAAGGGCAAGGTGTCAAGCTGGTAAACTGAGTGAGAGCGGGATAGTGTGAAAGAGAAGGGAAAATGGGAGTAATGGCGGAAGACGATAAGAAAGAAGACGCATGAACGATTGCAAAAACTGTTTTATAATCAATTTACGATAAAAAAGGAGCTAAAACACTGTTAAGACGTTTGATTTCCCAAAAATATTTGAATTACAGTAAGTCCCTTTCATTATCTTAAACATTGCAAAAAACCAGCACCTGAGAATTTATTACGGGTGTGTAAAATCACGTCAAACGTCTATGGGTGGTTTAAAAACTCTGAAACTAGGTTTTATATTAAAAGAATACACAAAAAGAAGAAGGTCTTTCCAAAAAAAAATAGATGTTGCGCCCGCTACAAAAAGACGGGAGACACGGGAACATTGGGGGGGGGGGGGTTGCGTGACGCGGCGATGGCCCCGGGCGACAAATTCTGGGGGGCGCCAAGGTCTGAAGTTGGAGTCTCTTGCCTCTCCTGGCGCAAACCCTCAGAACTGTGCTCTACGCTAGAGGTGGAATACTTCCACCGCCAAACGTAACGCTAAAGGAAAGATGAAATTCTGAATATAATTTTACTTGGGATCAGCAAAAAACTAACACTTGATATTGCTTCCCTCAAGTGGGCGCCACAATATTTTCGGCCGGGGTGTCAGTGGCCCTTACGCCCGCACTGATTAAAATCAAGCTTAAACTCTCAAAACCCAAAAACTATCTGCGTACAAAGTTTCATCTGAATTCGTACAACAAAGTTTCGCGTTTATAATATTCGTCGGAATACTGAAATAAAAAGAAAATGCTTTGAATCAGTCTCAACCAATGGAACATTATTAATTTAAGCTGAAAAGTAATATCAGTTTCCTGAAAGCCGATATTTCAAAATCAACTCGAAACGTTCCTTTAAATTACCAATAACGATGAAATTGGAAAATATAGCAATGAAAACAAGCGGTACTGGGTAATTAATTAAAAAGGAGATGGTTTTAGTAAGAAATATGATCTTTTTAAATTCATTTTGTACAGTGTGATAATGAAAGAATTTAAATTTAAAGCCATATATTCAGCTAGGGAAACTAAGAATCACTTTTTAAGGTCAAATTAGATTCGACAGCAACCAGTTTTGCCCACCCTGCACCGTTTAATAAGTGTTTTTGCTGCGAGAGAAGGAACGGCACAACAAACTCCTCAGCAGCACGTCTGTCCGTTTACAATAGGTAATGAAACGAATAAATTGAAAAAAGCACATGCATTTAGCTTGCTTTCTTGCTTGTTAAGACCGTTCAAACGAATCCAAACTCGTAATGTTGTTTTATGTTTGATTTTCTAGGACCATTCTTGAGCTCCAAAATCAGATCAGCGCCTAGTCATCATAATAATACATTGTCAAGCAATATACGTGTAACAACCGAATTAACATTCATATTATGCAATTTTACCAGTTGTTCCAATTCTGAATACCATTTTATCCAAAAAAAAAACTGATTCAGTTTAGTAAAAAATAAATAAAATTGCGTCAGTTTTTCAATCAAAATTACCTACTGAACCCGAAGCGCGGTGTGCTGAACATTCGAGCGTATTTATAAAAACATGGCTCGCGCCGATGCCCGTTAAAAACATTGAGGCATAAAATAAAACTGATAAAAAATTATTCGTTTAAATTTTGCAACTTTCCCTCATTTAAATAATTTTATAGTAGTTATAGAGATTATATTTACGGATTATTTTGCACGAGGCTGCAGGTTCAATCGTCGGTCGAAGTATCAATCAAATTGATAAAGAATTGATAAAAGAGATAGCTATATCCCTGTAGGTATGAACTCTCTTAATTATTGTACATCACCAGGACAAGCTGTAAAGGAAACAGTAGTGAGGAATAGTCTATAGGAACCAAAGTTATAAAATTAAATAAGGTATAATTTAATATGCAAATCTGCAGCTAAGCTAAGCTGCTGTAAGATTAAGAGTGTTCAAAGAGATGCCTTTGGTCCTATGATGTGTATGTTCTTTCATTGACTGGACGAATTTTCGTCTCCGTTGACCTTCCACCATCGCTGAAAGTGATATTTTTGCAAATGTGTAACCATGACAACGCACTGCGTTTCGTAGAGCAGCCCTTTCTCGTCTTCTAATATTGTACTACTTCGAAAGTTTGTGAAAGACCCTTTAAACTATGATATATTATCTATACTTCTATACTAATATATAAAGCTGAAGAGTTTGTTTGTTTGAACGCGCTAATCTCAGGAACTACTGGTCCAAATTGAAAAAATATTTTTGTGTTGAATAGACCATTCATCGAGGAAGGCTTTAGGAGCGAAGATACAATGGAAAATGTGAAAAAAAAAACAGGGCGGGTATAAATCATAACTTATATCTTCTACCCACGGGGACGAAGTCGAGGGCAACAGCTAGTTACTGGTAAAACTCTAGGAAAAGCGTTACAATAAATAATGTCTAGAATCAATCAAAATTTTCGCCTTTCCAGCAAACACCGTAAAAAGAAATAAAACTGCACGCGACATTTGTTTATGTAATTAAAAACTATATTACTCACACGCCCTTGACAGCCAAACCTTTAACTGATTATGCAAATAAAAATGTACCTAAAATACACACCAACAAAAACTACAATCGTACAACCTTGCTTAAACAATATTCATTCATTCTCTCAATGAACTTGACCGTATAATTTCAATTTAGCGACGTTAAGAAAATTTGAACGTCCATTGACATTTTGCGTCGTAGGCAAGCAAACTCCTTGGTGTTACTCACGCAATGTATAACAAAATAGTTGTGCTTGACATTATATCGTTTATATGACAGGTTTCTTAATCAATGCAAGAAGTAGTAAACCATTTGTTAATTTATTGATGTTTTTAATTATAAATGATAGTTTATTGTAATCATCCGGATTTAGGATTATATAAGTTAAGTTTATTTGGTACCAAAAAGACGTAAAATACTATAATTTGATTGTATCAATGTGTGTATCTTTCTGTACTTTTGATCTCCAAAAATTCTACGATCACTGTGGAATTTACAAAATACATAAATATTATGTTTCACGGATTCTATCTATTAGTTTTAGCGTAATATTCTGACAATAATAACCTTCCTTCATAAATAAAAAAATGAGTTATCCCATACAGAAAAAACTTTCAAAATCAGACGAGTAATTTCTGAGATTATTGCGGACTAACAAACAAACGAACAAACTCGACAGTTACATTAGTATAGAAGTATAGATAATAATTACTAACATCTTGTTTTTTTTTATAACAGGATAATCTTGAACTTAACCGAGCTCGCTAATTAGAAACACGCCCTTGAAATTATGTAATCACTTAATTTTCAACTTTATAGCTGAAGTGTTAAGTTGAATTTACCTTGGCTAGTGTCGAGGAAAGTAATTGTGTGTTGAGACCTGTTGAGTAAAACATTGCTTGTTTGTTGTGAGTTAGCAGAATTCAAAGGTAAATAAATAAAATGCAGTTTTTTAATACGTGTCTCATTTTTTTATCATTTACACCACCAACGTTGTATAACCTACTGCTGAGCATATTTCTTAAGTATATATATATCTTTAAGTATTAAAATAAATATTCTTCCAACTCTATTTCTTGGTGTTTAGATTTATCATATTTCTGCCATCTTTTGCATAGTCTGCCCAATTTCATATTCGCTGATAGTTCTCAAGTGTCCAAGTCTCATCATTATTAAAAATTACTTAAAGTCCCAATTTTGGGCAAAAGACTCCACGTTCGTCCTCTTTTTCCTCCTCTTTTTTTCTGCTGTGACCTTAACTGGAGTGTGCAAATGAAATTCTAATCATTCTTTTCATAATCTATGATTAATTACTTTAACAAAAACATAAACATGAAAACTAAATTAACACATAACTATAACATTTACAATTCGTAAGACGTAAAACTACGTACACATCATAATTATAAAACGTCAAAATTACAAGAAAAAAAACAATGTTTATCCTACACGCCACAGTAGCGCCAGTGTAGCGGTCATTAGAACATAAACGGATTTTCAAACAAAATGTGCCTTACAATAGGGATGATGACAATTTTTTTTGCAGTGTCCGTTTTGTAGTTTTTTGTATAATAATGGATACGTATTTTTTAATTTGTCCCGCAAACATAAATTAACCAAATTACAGTAAATGAAACTTACGCGTGACGTCACGATTGAGTATAAATTTTACTCTATCGTTACGTCACAAGCCCCCTCTCCTAAACTTTAAAGCAGTTAATCTTTGTCAATTCTAGTTTTTCTGAAAAAGGAAAAAATACGTGTCTCATACTTTTCAATTATCTAACTGAGGGACTAATGAGATTTTTTCTTTTTATACCCAGTCATCATCCCTATTTAGTACCAAATTTCGCCACCGGTATAAATAAGTTTGTCGGACGTCAATGTCAAAAAAATAAACTGTTTGGTATTGAACTTGAAAATAAATGAATGTTGAGTTCAAAGTTATTCGTGTCGATAATCACCAATTATGCAGGTTAATTTTGCCGTGGTTTCGATAACGCCAGAATTTTCTTTCAGAGGGTTTAGTATCACGTCTTAAAGTAGGTAATATATGAAGGTTGTTAAAGCGTGACGTATACAGTATAGAGCGGAATCTCTCTTCCACACGCGCAATAATATTACTTTAAGACCTCTTTAAGACCATGTTAGGCCAGATCCTGTATGAAGGAATGCTACGCACTGCCATACACCGACACAAAAACGCGGGTGACGTAGCACGGCGGTTCAGTTTAAGTCAGTAAGAGTCTGACACTAGGTCCGCATTTCCTCTCCCAGTGGTCCATGAGGTCCTCACCAAAAAGACACGTTTTTGTATAAGTATTATTACACCATTAGAATAAATCCCTTTACACTTATAAAGATTAAATAGTTAATATACCAATACCCGGACTCCGAAATAAAGTACTTGTATGACGTACTAGGGAACTATTTAATTCAGATCAGTTTAACGGTCACGGTTTAGTTTTATTAGTTAAACTAAACATATTAACATATACAATTCCATTTTAATTCCATGAAAATCTATTTTTGAACAGAAAGTGAATTAATAGAAAAGTGAACGATGAAAACCAGAACGATTTATTGCACACGGATGTTTTTGGTCATTTAATTTGTATTAAGATATAATAGGGAGGATGATAATTTTTTTTACAGGGTCCGTCTTGTTGTTTTTTGTATAATAATGGATACGTATTTTTTAATTTGTCCCGCAAACATAAATTGACCAAATTACAGTGAATGAAACTTACGCGTGACGTCACAATTGAGTATAAATTTTACTCTATCGTTACGTCACAAGCCCCCTCTCCATACTTTAAAACAGTTAATCTTTGTCAATTCTAGTTTTTTTTAAAAAAGGAAAAAATACGTGTCTCATACTTTTCAGTTATCTAACTGAGGGACTAATGAGATTTTTTCTTTTTATACCCAGTCATCATACCTATTCTGTATACCTGTAGTTGTGTCGTTAGTATGTACTTGTTGTCAACAGTGCACCAGTTGCCTACCTCGAAATATTAGCCTTTCCTGTCCATACAAAGAGTGCCTGGAAGATATCGCTATTAGCGATAAGACTGCCTTTGTGCCCTTACAATGTATGTCATCTGATTGGACTGTCATATTAATAAAGGAAATTTTTAACTGTATTCTAATTTTATTTCCTCGTTCGGATGGCCGAGTGGTTACAACGTGTGGTCGGTTCGATCCCTACATACGACAAGCATTTGTGCGATCCATGAATGCTTGTCCTGAGTCTGGATGTCTTCGTGCATGTGACTGAAATGTTTATGAAACCCCCCGCGACATATGTAAGTAAGGTTACATACATTAGTCGAAGAGCAAAAAAACAAAGTATTACATGGACAACAATTTTTATCAGTAAACAAATTAGCCGTTTATCTGTGACCAAAGTCTTTGTCAATCCTTATCAATAAATAAATAATTGTATGTTCCTCCACATAATTAATTAGGTAACAAATAAAACCAACGTAATCAACACAAGGAAGTTAAATAAGTTTGAATATTTTTAAACTTGTTTACTTTGTATTGAATTATTTGTAATTAAACCTTCTTAGACGTATTTAGTATTATTTGTATTCGTTTTTCTTTTATTAGGACAAAAACTAAAGACGTTTGATTGATTATGTTGACTTGTTTATGTAGAGATAATTATAAATTAATAAATAGTGCATGTCATCGTCTCAACTATATTGTGGTCGGCTTCCAGTCTAACTGAATGCAGCTAAGTACTAGTGTTTTACAAGGTACGGTTACCTATCCGACCTTCTCAATCCAGTTACCTGGGTAATTTACCATACCATGTAGTCAGACTTTCTAGCTGCTTACTACCTACCTGTAATGACTGTCAAAGATGTATGTATAACTGCCGGGACCTACAATTAAACGGGCCTTCCGAAGCACGGATAAACACGTTTTGACATCGATGGTCACCCATCTACTGACCAATAATATCAAGCGTAACTTAAACGGTGATCAATCAACTTGTGCAGTTATGGTTTAGCCACAGCCTTTCATTTTTTTTTATTAGGCAGGCTTTGGGGGAGAAAGTGGGTAGTGTCAGAGTCTTACTGATTAAACCTAGCTCTCCTACATTTAGTCGGTGCGCCACGAAGCATAGCCTTTCATCATGTACCCACCGATCAATCATTCTTCCCGTGTAAAAAGGTTTGAGCATTGATCACCAAGCTAGCTCATTGTGGGCTGGTGATTATGGTTCTAATATTTAGGATCCAGGTATTTAGTGTCTCAGAATAATTAATAATACATATATAAATAATAAGTTAAATAATGCATTTTTGTCTGACCTTGAAGTTCAATATACGAATTTGTATGCACAAGGTTACAGGATCAATCTAATGTTAACGAAATCAATAAGTTTTTTTTTTAAGTTATGTAATAAATACTTTCTTTGTTGTTCTACTAGATTATGCTCGCGACTTCACCCGCCTTGATGGCAGTTATCGGTGCAAAAGGTGCAAAACCTCTTTTAACGAAATCGAATAAAACTAGCCTATGTGTTAATTTCAGTTATATCGGCGCAGCCGTTTTGGAGGAGAGGGGTAACAAACATAAAAACATGCTCATAAACTTTTGCATTTTTAACACCACAAATGATGAAGAAAGACATCGTGAGGAAACCTGGATACCTAATTTTTGTATCGACCGTCGCCTGACGCCTACAAGTGGGATAACGTGGTGATCAATTCAATACATCCCGATATGGCAAAAGACCTGGTCAGTGGAACATTTGCCAGTCGGTGTTGTACATAACTATATGTATAGAAAACTAAACAATTATATCTTCCTATGTAGGTGCAATTATGTGTTGTAATGTTTTTCCTTAGAGAGAAGGTAAACAGGGCAATATACCTTGGTTAGATCACGCTGCTCGGACAAAGATACTAAAATTAGAATCAAATAAAATTAAACCTTTTTGTATCTAATTAGGGTTTCATATCAAAAGTGCCATCATAAATTTGATAGTAGTATGTGTTACAAAATTTGTATTTTTAAGGCTTTTTTTACGGAACTTTTAGTGTCGCGAGTCAATTCACTCTTGACCGGTTTTCTTGTTAATGCCACATCGAGTTTGAACTCACGGCCTTGCGAATAGCATTCTGATTAATAACAAGATCATGGTCACTACGACTACTAATAACTTGAAACGCGATAGTTTTTGACGATGTATAAATGTTCGTTACTTTTTGACGTAAAAACTACTCATCGGATTTTGATGAACTTGAGCACAGGGATAGATTGGATCTTAGAATTACACATATTGTAGTTTTAAACATTTAAAATCGGAAGAGTGGTAAATTATATTAGCTTTATTACGTTAATAATTTAAAAAAAACCGAGATATTTTAAAGAAATATTATATTTATAAAAAATAGTTTTATTTCTTAAATCATTACTGACGCCTTAAAACTATTCCATAAAGGAATTGATATTACAATATCACTCTTTATTTCCTTCTACCTGTATAAACATCGATATTAGGTAATCCGGGGAATTTAATATTGCCAGGACGATTAGTGCATCTAAACCAATTAAGGGCTACCCAAATGCATAAAAAAAGAACATCAAATCGGTCCAGCCATTTAGGTGTTGAATTACATACCTAGGTACAATTACCTATTTATATAAATAAATATATATTTATTTAACTAAAAATAAAATGTATTATGACTCTCTTCAATTGGACCAATGTAATGTTTCGGCAGAGATTGAATACATCCAGGTATCTAAGCTATAAACCTGTCCAAAAAAGTTTAGTATACTTATGTATACGCGTTTCTTAGAGCATACTTTAAATTTTTAAATTCCGACTATAAAACGTAGTCTATTGGTAGTGCAATAATTTGGTTGTGACATCACATCTCTTAAACCAATGCACAGTTTTTGATACATTTTGTCGTAAAGATATTTTTATCCTGGTTAAGCCAGGGATTAAGAAATTAATAAATGTCGCGGGATTAATAAAATTTAATCAATTACTACCTCAATCACTAAGAAACTACTTTAATCTTATTAATCAAAAACTTGAAATGTTAGTTAATAATTAAATCAGGTATTTCTTTAATATAATAAACATTAAATTATAGAAACCAGTTTTTTTTTGTGACCAGACACGTTTTTGTTTCTAAATATATATTCTTTTGTCTAATAATTGCTATTTTACATAAGTATTCACACAATGGTGAGCTCGGAGACGAGTTACATTGCGATAAGCATTATCGATAATAGCAATCGGTCATAATTATGTACGGCAATGATGTTTCTATTCGATAACTTACGATTAAAATAGTTAAGACTTCTCAAATCGATAAAAAGTCTGCAAAAATATCGGTCTAGAAGCCTGTCACCAGTTATTGTGATAGACAATTTTAATTCCCATAATTTTTTTTTTAATAATGTCCGTATTTAAATATTATTAATCCATTTTTATCTGCGCCCAGCAAGATACAGTCGTTTTTATCGTTTTGTCCTTAACTGGGATAAACATATCTTTACAATAATTTCAACGATAGGAACCATTCCAAAATCTATACATATTTACACCAAATCGATTTAAACTGCTAAACTGAGGTCAAAATTAAACCACGAAATGCCTTACACGCTAACTAAAGGAACCATTCCAAAATAAATAATAATAAATTCCGTATCGATTACAACTTACAAATTGAGATTAAAATAATTAAAACTAGATTAATACTTGTTCTCACTATATCACTTATCACTCATTTATCGATTTCAAATCACCAGGAATTCAATTATAAGATAGTATCACAGCTACTCTTCAGTGAATTTAAGTAGGTATTCATTAACCTTTGGGAATATAGCATAACTTGTGTACTGACTGTACGTCATGTCCAGGTGGTTCCACAGCGGATCCTCGACTAACATCACCTCCAGCACTTTTGGAAGGCGTGACGTCAACCATTCAACGTCCTTTGTATCCACCAAACCATCGTTCTTCCCATACAAACACAACACAGGCACTGTCACAGCACTGAGGTTGTACTCCGGAGGCCGTTCACTTCCATACATCACCAGATTCTGCTCCATCCCGTAGTCAAACTTCTGAAACCTCTTGCTCCTCATGCTTTGGCCATATCGAGCCATGTTCCGTAAAGACGTTCCAGCCGGGAAGTGTCCGACCAAAACCTTTGTGGTGTCGTTAGTGATAGATCCTGGATGGAAGGCGTCCACCTGGTCGAAAACGCTCATGAACACTTCACACATAGCCTCAGTCATGTCGGACACTTGGCAGAAGAACGCAAAGAACTCCTGAGTGAAGGCGCCAGTCGCGAACACTTCGTGGAGACCACACAAAGAGAAGGCATCTTCTAACTTCTCAAACATCTGTGTGATTCCTCTGAAAATTGTTGATTGCGAGTGATATTGCCTGGACGCCGGCGCTAGAGCTATCATCAGTTGCACCTTGTCACAGTATCCAGGTCTTTCTGAGCACATCACAAATAACGTCCCGGAACCTTGAGAGAAACCGATATAGTTAAGCTTCTCGAACCCAGTATTATCCAGGACATAATCGATCGAGGCAGGAACATCATACTTTCCAATTTCTTCAATATAAAAGTCCCAGAATTTCTTATCTTTGTCTGGATTCAGGGTAATGTGTCTCCTTCCATAATGATTCCCTCGTATATTGCCGACCCAGACATCGTAGCAGGCATCGGAGAGGAGGTACGCCAGACCAGCGTTTGGTCCTGAATCGATCCAAGTATCGGCACTTAGCAGTAGCCCGTGCATCATTAGGACTGGAGGGGATCTCTTCCGTTTATGGCAATTCTTGGCTTTCGCGATTCTGAACATCGTGAGAATATAACCGTCTTCTGTGACCACTGTATGCTCCTCGGTTGAGTACCCATACCTGCCGGTTAACTCCGTGAAGTTTAAGAGGGAGTCCTTCGGGTATCCCAAGGATTGCTTCAGTTCCCGTTTGATGGGAAACCAAGGAGTCCGTATAAGATATCCCGCGGCCACCACCACCGCCGATAAGACTATGATATTGAACGTGTTTAGTCGCTTCGAAGTCATGTTATCAACTGCGGGACAGAGCACCTTTGCAAATGAACTAATCTATATAATACACAAACCAGTATTTATGTTGTTTGTGTGAACGTCAAGATTGGAAAGAAAAAATTAAACATTTATAGACGTCCGTTTTGACGTCTGTCGTATTTTTTTTTTTTTTGCTTAATTTATATGGACACACTTATTTTTGTGTGTAATTTATATGTAGACCAAATATCGAAGAATCGATTTAGAGATAGTCTTGTGATCGTTTATTCTTCGAAGTTAGCGGAAGAATGGTTGATATTACCTGTTAGCACAGCCTTATAGAATAAATGAAAAGACAGATCACCACGACAAGCCAAGTCATAACAAAGCAGTTTTATTAGATATTGTTTTACGATTCATACAAACGATTTAATAAACAAAGAACTTATATTTCAAGGCACAATAATAATTTCAATACCTATCTATTGCCCGACTTCCTCCTGTTAAAATATTTTTTTAGTTATATAAATGATTGAAAACAAATATTTATCTAAACATATAAAACGCAAGAAAACCCACGGCTAAAACTTGTAAATAAAAATTAACATTACCCACGTCATAATATATAATACGTTTTATTTAATTGTTATTCACTATACGATGGACCGCGGCGTCGGCTGTTAATTTTTAATAATATTTATATTTGCTGTTTTTCTTTTTAATATATTTATAATTCTATGTTTCTGTTTGTTTAAAGGGGTCGCGGAACATCAATTAATTAATAATTGCTTGACATTACGGCTAAGAACTAAGTAGTAGGTAGTGTAATTTAAAATAATAGCATTGATCTACTTGCTAGGTAAAAAATATTTAACACATTTTATTTTAAAACAACAACTAAAAAATCATTAATTCCTCTTTCATCGGACGCCGTAGACAGACACACATCCAGACACATCAGACTATACACCGTCAGGTTTGTGTCTAATAAAATAATAAACGGAGTTATACATAATATAATTATAACTCGATGTTATTATTTAAGGGTTTTACATTTGCTTCATCTGAACTTCGGCCGCTAGTCTCCTCGGTCAATGTCATTCATCAATGAGTCATAGAACTTATTGTCTTTGTTGGAAAAAGTGATAAGAATGCAAATACAAAGGTCATTAAAATTGTAAGTAAACAACGTACTCAAGTAATCTAAGGTTTTGTAATCGATAGCCCAGTGGTTAGACCGCAGAACTGCCAAGTCAAAAGTCACGAGTTCGATCCCAGGGTATACAGAGACTTTTTGAATGTTGTGTGTTTTAAATATAATAGTATAAGTTATTCAGTTTTTGAACTACTCCCGCATTAAAGAAGTTAGGTAATCCTTGGGTCGCGAGAGGATTCTCAAACATTGAAGTCACTTGCACAAAGACACCCAGACTCAGCATATTTATTCGTGGTTCACACAAACGCTTGCTTGCTTGGGATCGAACTCGTGACACGTCAGCTTGAATGCTTCGGAAGAAAATTGGGTCTTTTGCTTAATATCTCTCTAATCGTGTCGGATCCAGCTATGAGAGTCATGGAACGGGATGTGCACTTTTCAACCAATTACTAAAAGGAGAAAATTTGTAAAGACAAAACTTCGTAAACCGATTTGGTTGATTATTTTTTCATTCAATTCGAAATAGCTGTGACTTGGTCCTATACATTTCATCAAGCTTAGCTCAGTCATCATCGGCCTAGCCTTTTCCCAACTATGTTGGGGTCGGCTACCAGTCCAACCGGTTTCAGCTAAGTACCAGTGTTTTACAAGGAGCGACTGCCTCAATCCAGTTACCTGGGCAACACGATACCCCTTGGTTAGACTGGCTGTCAGACTTTTCAAGCTTCTGACTACTTGTAACGACTGTCAAAGATGTAGGAATAACAGCCGGGACCCACAATTTAACGTGCCTTCCGAAACACGGAGGAACTCGTTATGACAAAGATGGTCACCCGTTTACGGACCAACCGCGTCAAGCATAGCTTAACCTGTGATCGAATCACTTATGCGGTTATAGCTTAGCCACGAGCTCCTCAGCTCCAAGCTTAGCTCAGTCGTTTTATTTGAAGTCGATGATTTAAAAACGATATCATTAATATTATTATAATTATGTCCTGCGCAGATTTCTGTTGTCTTTTAACAGCAGTGGTCGCGGCTGAAGCCAGTCAAGGTCATTATTATTAAGACTGAAGCCAACACTCAAAACTACTCATAAATTCAGCTTTTATTATTCACTAATTATTTTATTTTTTGGATTTAAGAAGTAAGAAGTAAAAGACACAAATCCGTCTGAGAACCTGTTATTTTTAATATCACTTTAATTCGCAAAAGTGTATTTTTTTTCACTTTTTGGGAAGGTTTTATGATTATAAAGATAACTTGTTTACATTCGAAATAATCTCGTATTTAAAAGGAATTCCAAAAGGGACGCAATCAAATTGTATAGTTAGTATCTTCAAGTTTTAACCCAAACATTTTTGCCATAAAACCAAAATCTGCAAAGGTTCCTTTTTACCTGCCAACGTTCTTATTTTAGACTAGCTGCAGCCTGCGGGCCCGCCTGCTACAAACCGAAAATGATTCCACCGGAACATAAATTGGGATAAAATGCTATGTGTTAATCTATGTTATAAATCTGTGTACCAAGTTTCGTCTAAATCCTTTCAGTCTGTCCTGGGTGGGAATCGAACCTACGACCTCCGGTATAGCAGTCAGGGCCACTAACCACAAGACCAACAAATCAGTCACTTTCAATTCAATTTATCGTCGAATTTGGTCACGAATTAATTTCAATCATTGTACATAGAATTGGTCACACTATTACATTTAACAATAATTAGAATATTTTATTGTTATCTATTCAGTGTCACACACCAAGGTCAGCTTTGTGATTTTATCATAGATTTGTTTATAGTTTACGACGTGAAATAGCGGTATATTATCGCTTCTCCTAGCTAAGAAGAACATAATATTGACGTCTACTAGCTCTAATTGCCTCCACTTGCTCTTGTGTATGCGTGTGTGAATTAAATTCGTATTATAATTGTAATTGGAACCAAATCTGGTTTGGGGGTAAGTTTGTAGGTCTCTTCTCATGTAGATATTCCTTAGAGAAAAAGAGGTTTTTAATAATAGTATCACCAGACTAGGAATGTCTCTTCCATCCATCCATTCACAGTCTTTATCCTCCCACTGCTGGGCATAGGCCTCCCCTTTCTCGTGCCAAATTCGACGGTCCTGTGCCAGCTTCATCCAGACTCGATCCGAGACCCTAAACTATAATGTGATGTCAACTTGCTTTTCTTCAATCCTTATTGAGAATATGTCTATAAAGTATTAATAACGTTGACTTTATTCAGTACCTAAACCAATGGGATTGAGAAAGCTAACATCACCATTAAAAGGGGTACTCCATTAAGGAAATAAATTCTCACCGTTGAGTTCTGTAATGTAATTAACATGTAATATCTAAGAAACTAACGTTAGCTTGCAATATCCTGTGGTGAACTCACAATAAAACTTCCACTCGAGAAGTAACGCAGAAGAACAAGTCCTAACATCCTTGAAAGCAAAACAAATCTGAATGGCCAGTAAAATAAGAATAAAATTTATTGTTTTAAAAATTAAAATTTTCATTACATTTATTGACAATGGTCCCAAACTAAGCTGGAAGCTTGTATCTTGGGGGCCTGAGTGGTGGAAGTTCTTATAACATTATTCTTAGTTGGTAAAGTAAGATCGAATACATAATATTGATGGCCGTTTACTGAGAAATAAATAAAAAATATAAAATGCGGACAACATCACATACATTGCTCTGAATCCAAAGTAAGTTGCTAAAGCACTTGTGTTATCGAATTCAGACACAACGAAGGTACCACAAACACCCAGAACCGAGACAATGTAGAAATGACAATTTTTACATTGACCCGACCGGGGATCGAACCCGGGACCTCAGAGCTAGCGACACCTTGAAACCGGTGCGTACGCCACTCGACGACGGAGGTTGTCAAATATAAAAAAATACGACATTTTACTTCTATGCACGTATTTAGCGAGATGGTCCGATTAGTTTCAGACCCTATTGAAGACCTTAAGTTGGTACGACGATCTGGTTTATGAGAAAGTTTAGAAGTCGAAAGTACCTTCACCAAGCAGTAGAATAATATAAGTTATCAAAAATGTTAGAAGCATCATTCCAACTGCAAGAGCGTAATTATATCATCGTCATCTGCGGATTCACACATTATAATATATGGTCTTTTGAGATTTCATTTTTAATTAATTTCATTAATTGTTCAATTGTGGATTTTTCCAACCCCAGTTTCCGGTAGTTGATTGAACTGAGACTTGGCATACATATTAGCTTTGTCATAAGATTAGACCTAGAAAATGGCTTTAGAAACTCCGCTATGAAGCAACACAACTCCGTTGATTTTGGGATTATTTTATTTGTATAGATAAAAACTTTGACGCCAGAGAACAAAGCAAACTAAAAACCTTTTTTAAGACTATAAATGTCAGCTTGTGGACTCAAGACACACATGGATCTAAAACCTCTTCCAATCCTTAAGAAATCTTTTCTAAATGCATGAAATGACTTTTCCGACTAGTAATCCTTCTGTTTAAACTGCACGGAGGTCGGGAGAGCAGCGTGGAACCGAGTGACCCAGTTAGCGCGATCGATGCCAGTTCAACGACCGCGCCTGATTGATGGACCTTCAGAGTATGGGTATCACTGCTACTGATCGTTCTGGCACATTTACTGAGATGGGTTTAAAGGTAAACCAGTTCTTCAGCAAGTGCAAGTTGAATTATCTTTGTTTGAGAGGTGAATACTGGTTTTCAGAGATTCTCCTACCAATTTTTCTCCATTAAAAGGGGATTTTGGTCGTCGTTTCAAGGTTTTAAAAGTGCCTGTTAGAGACTTTTTCAACTTTTGGTGTAATAACGACCGAAGAAATAGAGCAGAATATCTGAAAATTTTGTCTGACCAACTAATAAGAGGTGCAACTTGATGACAGCCAGAAAGTAAACCCTTAGTAAGAAGGTAGATTTTTGACCGTGTGTCCATATTTTTGAGCTCTTGAACTTTCTTTGTAGAAAATCTACTGACAAAAACCTGGAAATATTTATAAAACTGCTAGCGGACCCGGAAAACGTTGTTTTGGCATAAAAATTATAATAGTTCTAGAAAAAAAAACTGGCCAATGAAAAATAAATGCTGTCCCATTCTCAGATCTACCTAATATGCACACAAAATTTGATGAGAAACGGTCTAGTCGTTTTGGAGGAGGTCAATTTCGTACACCGTAGGCACAGAGTACACCACGAGAATTTCATATAATCAGATGTTATCATTGAACCAACACAACGCTTTGTCACAAGTATATCGATCTGAAGGCGCTCAGCTGTAGTCCAGACGAGACACTCACTTGACCCGGATGCTGTGACCTCCGGTGAACTCTGCGGAAGTCGGACGTGGCTCACACGTGGATAGATAAGGACTGATAAGAAGCTGATCTAAGGAATTAACTGTTCTATAGTTTATTATATAGGAGAGTTGCCAATATCTAAAGTGAAAAAGGGTTTATGAGAATGGAAAATTTTAAATCGTTTTTTATTATTTAAATTTACACACATGGCTTTTTGGTAATACGACGTTTGCTATTCAATATTGTTACAATTAAAATTTTATGTATAGGCCAGATAATATGACATCTTAATGAGTTTTGCTTCAAAGGGTAAAAACGTTTCTGTCTGTAAATACATAAACAACACTACGAGCTACTGAAACTTAACACCAATTTCAAATGATCAAAAAATTCACCAACCCCACATTATTCTGTGAACTTGAAGTATGCAGGATAGGGTCAAAAAATATCCTTGATCAAAACAATTTCAGTATCAAGCCTTTTCATTTAAATCTACTGGAACAAAAAACCTAAGCAATAGATTTTCAGGACCATTTTCACTGGAAAAAAACCATTCACACTCGAACCAATTTCAAATTTGTTGTTCATTTGTTTGTTTAAGCAAAAAGATTGGTGTTTTATGCCTTTTAAAAAGGGAAAACCGAAGCCAAGGGCGAAAAGTTTTAGGCTTTTAGGCGTTTAAATGAAATAGACTGTGAAACTCGCGGCTGGACTATAAATAGCAGGTCTGTGTAATGTAGGCTAACTGGGGAGCTTTGCTGTGGTACTAGAAAGAGTTAATTAGCTTATTTTTTTTCTATCTCTCCCTTTGTCTGTAATCAAACCTATGAGGTCACCAATAAAGTGACAATGCTAACTAAACCCATTGTGTGCGACGGGTCCCGGATTCCATCCCCGCGGAGGACCAGCGTTTGTGGGAATTGCGAATGCTTGTCCGGAGTCTGGGTGTCTTTGTACATGTGACTTGAATGTTTAAAAAACCGCCTGCGGCATGAGGATTTAATTCCTTAGAGCGGGAGTCTTTTTTAAGAGTATTTCGTTGTTTTTGCGAGATTGGTACATATAACAAATTATACTTATTGAGTTAATTAATTAAATTACGTTGCTTAATATCATCCTATTAATTTTATTTTTATAAGTGAAGATAATAATTGGTTCATGAAACAAATAAACATAAATAACACAATCTAGGTACGTGTCCTCAACTTCAAATTCTTATTGCTAAGATTATTTTGTTAGGCGCTTGCATGATCAGAATTTCTTTTCTTACATACTAAATTACGATTCCCCTAGTAAGCGATTAGGAAAAGATTAAAAAAATCTAAAAACCCACGTTTTGAAATGTCACTCAAATGTTCAGCCAAATCGGTCCAGCCTTTATAATAGTTGTAAATTGCATGGTCATCGAATTTGAAGCTACCCTGAAAATTTCAGCCTACTAGCTTTTCGGGAAAACAAAAATGTTTCAATTACTACGAATCGAATATCAAATCATTTAGGTAAGTACCTTAGATTCAAAATCCTTCATTCATAATAGAGTACTTCATAATAAGCAGACAATAAGACCGCGATCCATCGTGAAAGGTGCCTAATAAAACACTCGTAAACTTTGATTTAAGATCTATTAAAATGTACTGATACGCGCCTGCGTTCTTTAACATCATTATCATTCATTTTTACCCGCATTTTACCACGGTTTTACCACAATTTTACCGCATTTTTAGTGGTATTTTACCGCCATTCCCATTCTGCCGTCGATCTTACTCCCACGCCTGCCCATATTTATTTTATTGGATTTGAAACGAGTGCCATAAAGCATAGTGTATTCTGAGATAGTTTATGCATAAAATTGATAACAAGTTTTATAGGTAGAACAGTAAACTCTGCATTTTCATATATTTACTATCATTATAAACTCTTGGTCTATATTATATGTTATTACCAATAACTAAAAGAAAATCTAAAAAATCTACCTTTATGGTCGTTGCAAATAATTTTCTCGTATTTAGACGTCGTAGCGTAAAATTACTGCAATATAATTAGGTGTCCCTTAAAATTAAAACTGTTGCTGAAATTTGGTGACAACAAACCCACCAGACACTAACCCAAATGCAACACTTCGCACCCTCATTTGCCATTAAAAATTAGAACTCGATTCAACAATTTGACGTATGTACAAAGTCACTAAATCTTACATAAACCTACGAGGCTCCCTCGTAATATCATGTAAAAGATGTGCACTGAAAAATTTAAAGTAGAAAGGTAAGAAAATAGAATCAATTTATATAGACTACCGGATACGTATTTTTTCTTTTACCTCGTAAATAAAGACTGAAGTTGAAACAGTAAATTGAAATCTCATGTGACGTCACTTATCACTACGCTTTTTACTGACAAGTGACGTAACTAGCACTCTCTCCCATACGTTTGACAATCTGTGATGACTTTTCTCCTACCAAACCTTCATATTTTTATCTAAATAAAAAAAAACATACGTTAGCAAATCTTTTTCAAATCTACCTGACAGACTAATTAGATTATTTCAATCAAATTCTCCATTGAACACCAACCAAAAACACAACAAACACACACACACACACATAGAAACCCACCACAAAAGCGACCCTACTCATGGCATGCACCAATAACAGCGCCATTGTGTGTTGTGATAAATTATCACCCCGCGACATTTGTGGGGGGCACGGACAGGTCACGTGACCCACTTGCCGACAGGTATGACCTCGTGACCTTTAGCGAGACCCCACGGCGCGTGATGAGCGGCGTCTTCAATATGGGTTAATGTTTCACGTGGACTTATAGTAGCATTATGAAGGTATTAACTGTTGTATGTCATTGGGTAAGTTATAAGAAGTTCTATTTAATTGCTGCAAATCACAGAGACGGCGTGGTCTAGTTATAGTTTATCAGTGTGACCGTTGGACTGCCAAAGACAAAGGTCGTAGGTTCCAATCCCGGTGTAAAAAGTAATTTAAGCTCACCTTGGATGTGTAAAAGGGTGTGCTTACGTTATACACCAGGTTTTTTTATCAACTACACGAAACGGAGAAGCATGAGACTCAATTTCCAACTAAAACTAATTAACTTTGTAGTATTAGACCATGATTAACGCAAAATATTGTATGAAAGCCTTTACTTGAAAATGCAGCTGAATCCCTGCCAATTCTGCAAAAGTGAAAAAAAAAATCATATGTTATAACTATTAAAGAAAAATAATATTAAGAACAGCCTAGTAATGACCACTGTTGGACAAAAGCCATTAAGGTTTCATCACAGATCTTAAACAAGAATGAGGTAATAATACTTAAAGCCGAATCTTAAAATTAAATATTTTAAATTAAATATTTGGTTCAATTCGTTCATTGATCCTGCTATTGGAAATAAAGGCGTTAGAGCCGTTGCTAGGCAACCGGAGATACTCCTGCGAGCGCGGCATGGAATGTAAATAAGTAGATGGAAGTGTACAAGGACGTAAAATAATTAAAATACCAAAATTTACGGGTCGCTATCTAAAAATACAGTAGAAAAATTCTGGGAAATATCTTGGATAGTTAAATATGTATAAATAAAAATTTAGTTGTATTTCCCCAAGTACTAAAACCGATGAATCGCTCAAATGTATTGTAGTCACAAGTCAGCCAGCATTACTTCATACATTTATTTATTTAAACTATTACGTGCAATCGTGGTAGTCAAGCATTATCTATCGGTCATCTTTTGAGTCGAATTGAAAAGCAGCTAGATTACATATCGGATAGGAATGCGATTCCCATAATTTGTTCTTATTCAACTCCTGTTTCAAATCTCTCATAATTTTTTAAGATTATATTATTACAGCAGGTATACGTCTTAATGCCACTTCCATCCTCTCCTCTCTCCACAGCTCAGATCATTCCCAATCACGCTCAAGTCGAGCGTGGCGATACGCCGCGCGGTACACTGCACCCGAGACGTTGGAATACTATCGACATTTATTTATGGTATGAACGTATTGGGCTTACGTAATCGTGTTGAACTGTATAAAATAAAAAGCAGATAAGTGCTAGTTGGACTCGTGACTCTGAGGTGTACCATATAGGTGGTACACATAGGCAAAATAAAACAATATGTTCGTAACAACCGTTGCAGCGTTGCTTGCTATATCCTCGATCTTTATCTTTAGTATTTCTCATTATAGTGTCAATAGAAATAAACCATCTGTACCAATAGAAATATTCAACTGTAGCTATCACGATTTATAAGAAACCAAAGTAACAGGGTTCCGTTTTTACCCGAATAACCCGTTTTTTAATAACTGAATTTGTCTCTAAATAAGAGATAGATTGCGGTCCTTCTAAAAAGAAAAGCTATCTATTGAAATGTAACTAGTTGAAATATTTTGTTACAGGTATAAGAGGTCTTTAAAATATAGGTCAGTGAACATAATAATTTACAACACTTTATTTCACAATTATTAAAGCTACCCTGCATGAGAGAGGCCAGTGCCCAGCAATAGGACATTAATAGACTTATATTCTTTATTTTGTAGACTGGTATTTTGTCTTAACTTCAACAACTAAACACTCCTAAGCAATTTAACCTAATTCATAGCCAAAACAACAGCAACAAACAACCGTACAGTAATGAACGTATATTCGACGAAGAAGTTTCCAAAATATTACTCAATAAAACTTAACTTGCTGCAATAAATATGACACAAACATACAAACATTAGTAGATAGCAGGAATCACGTAGGTCGGTTATACCCTGTTATCACACCGTACCGCGAGTGAGGGTTGGTCGAGGCTACACCCGCGGTCATAGGGTTAACAGCCAGCTTATCTTTTGTTTTGTATGACACATACTTGGGTGGATAGATTCTTTTTTTTTTGTTTGTTTGGGTTGAGTTTTTCTTCGGTATTATTTTCTTAAGGGTGCTACTATACTTGGTAGTTTTTGTTTTGCTTCGAACGCTTTTATTATTGAAGCATACGGTTTGAAAGGTTGGTCACCCATTCGAAATTTTTAACGTTCGTTTGACGGAACCTAATATTTTTATTCTGTGTTTTAAAGGTTTGACAAATTGGTTTTTGAGGACCTTCATATCAAACAAACGCAACCTATAAGATATGTCGTGTCAAAAGAGAGTCGGACTCGCGATACCGAGGGCTTTTTGTCAACCAAAAATTTATAATCATAACATTTTCAGTATGTGCCGTTTTATCGTCAACAGCAAAATATCCGCTGTAAAAATTTCATCTGTCTAGCTATGAGGTCCAGCCACGGCTCTTGAGGTCCAGCCTGGAGACGGATGGACCTTTTACTTTTACCCCTTTAAGGAAAATTTTAGATGACAAGCGAAAAGCCTAAAATCTTGCCAAATGTTCCCTATTTCCCATTTTCCCACAGAAAATTATACAATCATACCCTAAACCCTTCAGAAACAATCCTTCAGCATCCAAGGTCGAGTACTCTCCACAGCACCCTCGTAATTGGGGCCTGCCTTATCTTGAGGCTGACCAAACCAACAGGTATACAGAACTGCGCAATCAGCCTTTCAAGTTCGTATTGCTTTGCAGACAAATTTCAAGGGTTGTAACTCTGATTCAAAATAATGCACTTACGTTAGGGGCAGACAACCAGACGGATTGCCTGATGTAAAGCGATTACCACCGCCCATGGACACCCGCAACACCAGAGGTAATACAAGTGCCCTGCCGGCCTTTTAAAAAAGAATATGGTCTTTTCTTGAAGGTTTGAAAGATATTAAAAAAATTAATAACCTGTCATTTTTAAACAAATATAAGTTCCTAATAAGAGCTCTGCGTGTTGAACTTGTGTCCTCGTGTACGCATTTACAAAAGACCGGGTTTCTTCCCTTGAATTTATGCCGTGCCTTTAAAGACTGTATAAATTATATTAAATTAATTATATTATAATGTGTAAGACTTTTAACGATGTAACAAAAATAACTTTTATATGATTTAATAATACTCATTAATTACATACTGTGAGAAGCTTCTCAGTCAAAACAAAAGATTGTTATAATTAACCAAATGTCATTAGTTCAAGCAACCGACATAAAATGTCAAACAATGAAAAACCAAATTAAACCCAATTCACTCAAGTGTTTTTGTGATTAAAATATAAGAATCCGAAAAACAATTTCAGTTATATAGAAACCGGGAATGTTGATGCATGTTTGTGACTGTTACACGCTAAAACTAATGATCAGAATTTGATGAAATTTAATAAAGAGTAAGACTATAAGGGCTGTTGCCCGCGGGTCTGCCATCTACAAATCATCCCACGGGAACATAAAATCGGGACAAAAACGATCCTGTCCTAATCCCAGTCATTAACTATCTGCATAAAAAGTTTCGTCTAAATCTGTTCAGAGGTTTTTGCGTGAAAGAGTGACAAACATCTATACATCCATGCATTCACTGTCACGTTTATAATATCAATAGGATGGTTTTCCTACAGGTTACCTAATCTATATATTTGACGCTCTTTTAGAAGGTTTATTACATGTATGCATGTAAGCCTTGCAAAACATTGTGGCAGGCTCAAAGGGAGATGACAGGAAGAACTCGTTACCGAGATAAATGGAAGGAGGGAAGGGAGGCCTTTGTTCCGTAGTAGGACGCTAATGGTTAGGAAAAAAATCGGTGACGAGTGAGTCGGACTCGCGACTCTGAGGGTTCTGAAGACAGAAGGCTGAAGGTGACCAAATCGGTGGTGTGGCAAATTTATGGCCTACTGTTGTTTAGCGTCGATGTTTATTTTTAGTATTAGTTGTTGTGAGTCTATATAATTGTCAGTATGTAGGTATAATTATGATAATATATCATATTATGACCTTTTTATAGGTACACCTACCTCTTGATATCTCTGCATCGCCCTTTGGTTGACTGGTAGAGAATGCCTCAGGCATTAAGTCCATTTTACATTGAATGCATAAAAAGTGTAAATAAATAAACAATTTAATGTGTCTTTCTATCACGGTTCATGTAACACAGCCTGGTGATCGACGAACTGATAAACAGCGGAGCCTTAATTATAGAATTCCGATTTTACCCTAAAATCCCTACTTTATATTACAAATGCGAAAGTAACTCTGTCTGTCTGCCTGTCTGTCTGTCTGTCTGTTACGCTTTCACGTCTAAACAACTGAACCGATTTTACTGAAATTTGGTACAGAGATAGAGTGGACCTTGAGAAAGAACATAGGATAGTTTTTATCCCGGACTACTGAAGAGTTCTCTTGGAATATAACCGAAATCGACGCGGGAGAAGCCGCGGGCGAAAAACTAGTAATTAAATAAAAGAGTGATATTTAAAAACCCCCTGTATATCCCACTATAGCTACAACATATCTCAGTACAAACCCCCCACGCCTCCATAAAACACTACAAAGCTCTAATCCAGACAGATCCGGCGGGAAATGGCGGCGGAAATGACGTCAGCTCATTAGTGACGTCACACGCTGATCGAGGGTACGACAAAGACTTGCGAGGGTGGTTTCGTGTCGGTCGTGTCGCTCGGTTTAGGGGGGGGGGTAATAATATACCGCAATTTCATAGGATTTATGAACGGTGGACATATATTAAGTAATATCTGAGATGTGTTGCAAATAATAAGTGTTTTTCTGTGGACGTCGAGGAAAATGTCTCGTAAATAATGTGGGTATTGGTTTTCCTTTTCTTCGAAAACGATATTAATTTTTAATGTGTTTGTAATGAGTGGGATATATATCTACTTTCCATATTTTTTTTTTCGTTACTTATTTATTTTTTAGTATACCGTACACAAAGAGTAAAACAGAGTCCCAGTATTAGGGGCCTACTTTCTATCCGTTTAGCCAAAATCGAGGTCTTGGCAACGATTCGAACTATATTTTTTATGTGTTACCCATTATTTTAAAAAATCTATTTTCGTTAGCCTATTTGTAAGAACCCTCTGTATTGCGAATCCGACTCATACTTAAACATATTTTAAGTAGGTAATGATACCTAGGTATTTTTATATTCACAAAAACGCTAACTATAATATTATTCTTAATTTCTGAATACCTTGTAAATTCGTGAGCTTAAATAAAGATTGGTGAAAAAACTTTACATTTACAAAATATTGACACGAAAAAAACTCAAAACGACGGTAAAAAGTTTTGAAAATTACAATCCAAATTTCCAGACCATTATTTCGTACTGAGTCTAATTTTGCAATGAAAAATGCACAATGTCCCCTCAAAAATGTACGCGACTATGATTCCTTTGGGATCTCTTTCGCCGTCTAAACGCCAGAACTGAAAACTTAATGATGTTCACATTTGCATAATTTATTCTGTGAAATCTCAGCAACGTCCCAACTGAGACTGTTCCAATTGAGGGTGGGCCAATTTGGGAAATGCTTAACTTGCTCTGTCCGTCTTTGTAGGGTGTATATGATTTGTGATATCTGGGAGATATGTCCCACATTCAAATAATTGTTAGTTATACGTAACCCATGGATTTCCTTATCTACAACTGGAGACATTCTGGAGAATCGCGCAAAACATACGTGCGCGCAATATAAAAACTCAAAACACATGTTTTTTTATTTGTCAAGCGACCCGACTTTATGTAGCCATAACGATAGATGAGCGATTCGGACCTAGCTCATCCTTCCAAACCTGCCAACGTTAAGTTTATTTCCATTTTTAGATAATCGGTGACTCTTTTATCAGACCACTTATAAGTTCATAAGCTTATAATAATTTATTGATCCCAAAAAAAAAACCTGTTTTTCAAACATTCAAATGATACAACGTAAATTTGAAGTATTAGTAACTGAAAGCAATAGCGTCCAGTTGTCATCAACCTTTCCTATTTATCAAACAAAACATTCTCGTTTACACAAAATATAGAAAAAAACATACACCTCAAAAAACTCAGCCAATACCGATTTGTGCCGAATGAAAGAAAAATAATATTGAACGAGTTGCGGCCTTATCGCTAATGGCGATCTGGCGGACATCCTGGTTGGTAAGCCGCGGTTTATTTTCCGTCCATTTTGATCGTGCGACGAACTCGTAATCCTCTGTAGCTACTACCATAATTGTTTAGATGTAACACATGTTTGATGTAAAAATAATATGTATATTGTAGGTTTTCTTGAAGGTCATTTTGATAGGAATAATATTATTTTTCAATGGAAAAAGGACAATTATAAAACTAGCCTGTTACGCTGGTGGTTAGTGGCCCTCACTGCTATATCGGAAGTGGTGACTTCGATTCCCACCCAAGACATTTTGTGATGAACAACAAATATTTTTTCTGTGTTTGAGTGTAATTTATCTATTTAACGTATGTACTTAGATATATATACGTATGCTTATCAGATGCAATACTCATAATAAAAGCTTAGCTTAGTCTGAGACTAGATGGCGTTGTGTGAAAGTTGTGGAATATTACTATTCACGTTTGTCAGGTTAAAATAACATATGATACCAAAAACTTATATATTATGAAATGTTATTAAACTTTACTTTTTAATAAAAGTAATATATTAAGTAAATAGTTATGTTAAAGTTCAAGTTATCTCGGTGAGGTAACATGGCTTGGATTTAAAAGGATCTGTCTCTACAAAGTTTGTTGCAAACTTGATAAGTGTTATTAAATCTGTCTGCTGATATGATATCTCGCGTGATATTACATCTGAGACGAAGATTTTTCTTAAAGTTTGTTTTTAAAGATATGATACCTGTGGCAGCTGGGTATCTGCTTTGGTTCTTTATAACATTTTTGATTTTAAACGACTCTATTAAGTAACGTAATCCTTGTTTCACGGGGTTTTCACCAACATACAAGCAAGCATGCACAAATGTTTGTCCTACTTGGGTTCGAACCCGTGGCACGTCGCGCTCAATGGGTTTGGCGTGGTGACATCAACCACTCGACTATCGGTGCAGTAAAAGACAAGATGTCACTATATAGCTAGTACTTCCGTGTGTTCTTCCTAAAATGCTGTCCATAAGAAATATTATAAAATATTCCTTCTTCATATGTCGATTCAAGGCATAGTTATGGCACCTGTCCTTGGTTACAACCTCTTTAACAGTTTTTCCGAACGTTTTCTGACGTAGCAGTCCAATCAATGGATCTGACAAGACAATGCCATGTCACTTGTCTTAAAGGGAAGTCATACCCATTGCATTGTAGCTATCAATTCATTTTCTATTCTTAAGCCATCAATGATGAAATGCTTTGCTAGTCTAACTTGGTCGCTGGTCGCCATGTCAGCTCATGATTTAGGAGTTCCACTGAGGCCGAAACTAGTCGGGCAATCTTGATGAATACGCATGAGTTAAAGTACCATTATTAAAGAAACAATAATGATTTCAAAACACGAAAATTATTATAAAAACAAGTGCTTTATCATTACATCAACATCAATTACCAGATTATACTTCTGAAGTCATCAAATAATATTAAAGGCCGAAGTGGTTTTCCAATTAAGGTGCTTACTTCGATGTAAAGGCATTTCGGCTTTGAGACCCAATTTCGTGCTTTTAATGTTATGAGCGCCCTCAACACAAGAGCTATCTTTGTGATACGTAGGTATTTAAGGGATTCAGCCATCAGATTAAAAATATTGATGATAAGTATCAAGAAACCAGAAAAGCGCTTTTGGAAAAAATACCTACTGCCAAAATTATATATTCGATGGTATATGAGCATGTGTGTGTTTGTATGTTTGTTACATCTCCACGTCTAAACAAAAGGGCAGATATTGAAGAAATTTTGTTATTCAGCTAGCTTCAAATATCAATCTCGATCCGTAAATTGGGGATTGAGATCGAATATAAAAAGTGGCCTTTAGGCTACACAAAGGCTAGTTGTATCCGACTTCGTTAAAAAAAGGAAATGTTTTCGCAGCTCTAGCCGACATTCAGTCGCGAGAAGCTGCAAGCAATCGCTGTTAAAAAATAAAATGTTTTCAATTTTATTTATCTAAAATTTTATTTTATAATTGCATAAAAATTGAGAAAAAAAGATTTATTTTAAACTAGGTCCTAAATAACCGTAGTCCTGTCTACCAAAAAACTCTCAGTCACCCTACACACACCAAATAACATTTTTCTGAAACTCCCAAATGTTTGAAAAGTGCAGCTCGTATTTACCCATACATTTTAACTTCGTTCATTCAACTTTCGTTCATTCGTTCGTTCTCTCGGTCTTTGCTCAGTCGCCGGTCAAAGCCTTGTATGCTGAATGCTTGTTTACAAAAATATGTCAAAAGGTGTTTTGAATTTCGAATTTCAATATGGCCGCTTTTATTTTTTAGTTTTATTCTTTTGTCAGAATTCGCTTTAATTATGAATTTGTTTTTATGTCGTTAATTAAGACGTGCCTTGTTAACAAAGGTGATAGGTACCATTTTCGCTGCTTTTCCGTTTGTCTGACAGTCAGCAATTTTTTACGTGCTAATTTTCAACGAGATAAAAATATATCGTGGTCGACTTGCGGTTCTATGCGTGGATTTGTATTCACGAGGTGCAAGTTCGATACAAACGCAAGTAAAGTACCTATTAATGTGACTTGAACTGACAGAGCCCTGACAAAGGGTAAAAGAAAATCGTCATTGTGAGAAAACCTGAATTCTAAATAATTGGTAACTGAGATCGCGGTTTCCAATGCTTCAGGGCTTTCTTTAATGGAAAGAGGTCTGCATTCAGCCGTGGGAAGTAAATAGACTGTCATTATCATTAAATAAAAAAACAATTAATGATTACATCAAGTAATAATTAGAAGAACATACTATAATTACTGCATTTATTATATATCTTTTATGGCAGTTAAGGTTCTAAAACTCTTGGACCGAGCAATGTGTAATAACCACATCTACTAGAATTTATAAAAAAAGCTTTAATTGATTAAATTTAACTCCATTAACTTAACTCCTGGTCTGTATAACCATTGCTATAGGTCATAATTCAATTTATTAGATAAGGATCGACCTCTTTCAGTAATTATTTAGCTTCGATAATATCAATAGTTATAATGATAATTATTGTTTGTATTCATTAATCCTAATAAAATAATACCTTGAAATAAATTACCTGTTTAATCTAAGAAAATTAATTATTACTTTAAAATGTGTTTCAAAAGTATAAATGTGATACCGAAAATGCGCAAGTGAACCGACAAATCTTAAATATTATCAAAATAAAATTCAAAATTAACGAATTTCACTCGCAACACTGTAAGTTCTGGACAAATAAGAGATAAATAATTCTTTATTATTTTTTTTTTAAGTACGACGATAGACTATTCTCTCCACTTTTCCTAACACATGAATAAATTCCCAAAAGTACGAAGCGAACCCGAGGGTCTGACTTGTATGTTCAGCAACAATTCAGTACACTGCTGGCCAAATAAATGTAGCGATTCCCTTTGTGTGACTCTAACAGAGTTTTGTATAGATGGCAGCGACACTAACTTTTACAGTGCTGGCTAACTGCAGGCTCCACAATGATGTTGGATACTTGGATAGAATACTATTAAAATTATATTTTTATTAACTTCATTTTATAAGTTTAGACTTTAAATTGTTGATTTGCGAAAGAAGGTTTATGACGTCCAAATTTAACCGAACACTGAAAATAAATTGTGAACAATATATATTATTTTGGGTTTCATTTGAAAAAGTGTTTTAACATTCTTTTGCATTAAGCAACAGTATTAATTTATTAAAAATCAGTCAATTTTTAACAGTACGAATTAAAAAACGAAAAAATATTGATTCGCCGCACCTCCGCCACGCGTTCTCGTGATTAAGGGCTCCGGTTGGGTCCGAAACTAGGAACTATCGCGATAGATAAGCGTGATTAACTCTTATAGTATTTGTTGTTATAGTGCCCACTGAAATACGACATCAGTCCCTTTAACGATTTATGAGATACACCCTGCTGACAGACGGGCAGACATTGGGGCCTCCAGTAATAGGGTTCCGTATTTATTTCGGCAAGGCACCCTAATGAAGATACCTACATTATTTGTATAGGATTTTACTCAAGAAAAATCAATTTCTGTACCTGAATTTTGCAGCAATGCAAATTTTAATCATTTTCATGAATTGCTTTTTAATAGTCTGTAGGCGTTTCGGGAAAACTTGCAATAAATTTATTTCAAAATAAAATTTCATTTAAACAAATAATTACTATTATTTTTATCCTTGTATCTAAAACCCTTTGACTGCACGGATAGCCGAGTGGTTGAGTTTACCAAGCCAAAGCCACAGTGCGCAACGTGTCGCAGGTTCGATCCCCGTGGAGGTCAAGCATTCGTGTGATCCACGAATGCTTGTTCTGTGTCTGGGTGTTATTGTACATGTGATTTGTATGTTTGTGAAATACGCCGGCGACACAAGGAATTAAAATCCTTACTGCGGGAGTAGTTTCTTAAAAAAAAATGGTTATTTCAACTCAAATTGAATAGTGTTCGGGTTTGTTACTGCGCATGATGTGATTTCCTATTAGATAAAAATCATAGAATATTATTAATGCTATGGTTGCAAATATGCCTGTATCGTGTTCTTCTTGTTGGAAATCCAAATAAATAAATGCATAAAACTCCTAACAACGTTTAAGTTTCTTACCCAGAATAGCCAAAGCATTACCCTAATGACTCCACCCACAGCTTCTCAAACAAACGTGTTGATAACAACGGACCAAATGTTCCCAATATTTGGTCGTCGCCACGTGCGCCACCAACTCGGAAGTAACGCCGAAGGAACACTCATCGATCAAGATCGCCTTCTGCTCATAACTAATTTAATGAATGCTACTAATGTTTTCTTGGTCGCAAGTATAAGGTGAGAGGTTTTAATAGTCATCTGTTTTGCGGAGTTATTAAGCGTGTTTGTATATAAACAGGTCAAGTATAAATGCAGTGGCTAAATATAAAGACATTAGAACCGCTTAAATATATGGCCATATCTGATTTGCAGCCTCGATTTTTATCAGAGGCAACAGAAAAATGCCATCTCTGAAACATTCAACTGTGTGCTATCGTGGCTCATCAGCCAAGACCTAGTGTCTGTCAACACAGACGGAAAGACGAACAGACTACGGCCAAAACGACAAGCGAAAGTAAAAAAGCTTGAAATAATAATGTCAAGATTGGATAAAATTTATTGATCAGAAATACTTCTTAAAATTAATGGAATGTTTTTGGAAATGATAACTAGTTATTTGATTCGAATACTTTTTTAATTGTGTTATTGCCATTGAAAACCGGTGAAAACTTGAAATTTTGTAATCTGACCATAGCTTTTTTAATCGGCAAAGTTCATAAATAAATAAAAAGTAATCTGACCAATTTATCTATAGGCTAACATAATAGGTGCAGAAAATAATACACAATGTACTCCTTTACATGAGTATAATACCATATAATAATAGGGTACGTTCAACGGTGCCTTGAAATATATTTAAACTTGTAATATTCCGTAGTTCATAATACCGACTTAGCTCACAACCTGATGTCAGAGCCTCGGTACATTATTGCCTTTAAGCTGCTTGCTCATAAGAGGACTAAGTACCAGAAGCTCTCTATGACGTCATATTATGTCCTGACGTCATAATACGGGATATAGACGGATTGTGTGACAGAGGATTACAGGGAAGTAGATATTCACTGATAGTGAAATTAACTCTATTGCTTTTGATATAGAGTGCAAAATTAATTGAGCTGTTGGTAGATTTGAATTCTGGATTCCCTAAGCTTTTGTTGGCAATCAATGATACATTTTTTCCTTTTGTTTTTACTTTCTATTAATGACGACAATCATACCAAGAAACAGCTAAATTTCTTATGCTGCATTTGTTATAATGATAAATAGATAATTTGGAGTGCAATTGAAAGGAAACACCAAATCGCATCTTGCGTGGCCGGTACAGTCAAGACAATCAAAGCTTACAGTTATGGGGAAGAAAATTTAAGCAAATATTCATTAATTGTAGGAAACAGAGCATATCTTGTGTGCTGACTGTATGCCATATCAAAATGGTTCCAAAGAGGATCATCTACCATTTTTGTCTCCAGCACGTTGGGGAGCTGTGACACCAGCCATGCTACGTCTCTGCTGTCCACTATGCCATCGTTTCTTCCATACAAACAGACCACAGGCACTGTCACAGCACTGAGGTTGTACTCCGGAGGCCGTTCACTTCCATACATCACCAGATTCTGCTCCAACCCGTAGTCAAACTTCTGGAACCTCTTGCTCCTCATGCTTTGGCCATACCGAGCCATGTTCCGTAGAGACGTTCCAGCCGGGAAGTGCCCAAACAAAACTTCTATAGTGTATTTTGTGATAGAACCAGGATGCAAGGAATACAGCAGCTCGAAGAGGTTCAAGTTGGCCCCACACAGCTTCGCAGTCAAGTAGGAAAGTTGGCAGAAGAATGCAGTGGTCTCCTGAGTGATGGCGCCATTCGCGAAGACTTCATAAAGACCTAACAAAGATAAAGGTTTTTCCAGCTTTTCTAGTGCCTGTGTTATGGTCCTGAACCCTGGTCCTCGCGTGTTGTAATGCCTGGTCGCTGGAGCCAGGGTTATCATCAGTTGCACCTTGTCGCAGTATCCCGGTCTTTCAGAGCACATCACATAAAATGTTCCACCTCCCTGAGAGTAGCCGATGTAGTTAATTTTTTCAGATCTTGTGTAATCCAAAATGTAGTCGATGTAGGCAGGTAAATCATATTTTCCAATCTCTTCGATATAGAAATCCCAGAATCTTGGATCTTTGCTTGGATTTAAGGTCACATGTCTTCGACCGTAATTGTTTCCGCGTACATTGCCGACCCAGACATCGTAACAGGTATTGGAGAGGAGGTATGCCAGTCCAGAGCTTGGTCCAGAGTCTATCCAGGCATGTGCACTTAGCAGTAGCCCGTGCATCAGCAGTATTGGCGGAGACCTGCTCTTGATGCAGTTCCTGGTTTTTGTGATCCTGAACATGGTAAGGATGTATCCGTCCTCTGTGACCACTGTATGCTCCTCGGATGGATACCCATACTTGCTGGTTAGCTCCGTAAAATTCAAGAAGGAGTCTTCTGGGTATCCCAAGAATGCCTTGGTGTTTTGACTTATAGGTAACCTTGGTGTCCGTACCATATTCCCCAGGGCGTCTGCTGCCGGCGATACGAGCAGAAAGCTCAGGATTTTGAGTATCAAGGCCTCGAAGCTCATCGCGCAAATTTACGAAACCAGGAATGTTAACGAATTCTTCCTGCAAGAATTATTTTCGGTCTCAAAAGACTAGGACAGAAATAAAAGACGGCACGTGTCTTACCGTCTATCGTATTTATCTGTTATATTTAACGCGCTTGCTGAATAACATAAATGATTTAATAATACTAATTGGAATTACACATTAATCAGAAAGATCACACATAATAAATCAGGTCTGACTAATAAGCGGTTGCTTATTTATTTTCAAGCAATTTTAATAATTACAGCCAACGGATATATGAACAATATTAACGTAATGCATCATAGGTTTTAACAATTATACGTGTGTGTGGCTAATAAAATATTTCGCATATTAATGGTCCATTTGCCTGGTAATATTTAGTGTGAATTATTTAAAATCATGAGTGAATCTATGCAGTCCCATAAAAGGTGAATAAAAAAAGGGGTTTTATTGAACATCGCCAATATTCGACTTGTCAAGTTAACAAAGCGTTTAAACTGTTCCCAACCCCCTCACAGTTACCAAGGCGATAATTACGTAGTTTTTATAAGACTAAGCTTGACAGACAAAATGGATCCCAATTGGCGCCCAACATGGGGCACACAAAAACCCTTACAAATAACACATATTAGAAGTGAGTTTCAGTTTCCGAGTATTAAAACGATCCAATACTTCGGAATCAGCCGAGTAACAATCGAGTATTCGTGGTAGACGGTCATCAATCATAGCCTTCAGTATTGGTTACATTACTTGAGAACATTCGCACCCTACTTACATGTATTAAGTGTATTTTTAATCTTATACTTAAGTAGTTGTTTTATCCAAAATATACTTAAATCAGTTTAGTATTTGGCCAAGAAAGCATAACGGATCGACAGTTGTTTTCACATGTTTAATATTTGACTAAAAAGGAAATAAACCCTACATTATAATATCGTTTTAACAACAAAAACATCCAAATGACACCAAAACAAGTATTTTCTTAAACTCGATGAATTTGTGGGATCAAATGGGACAGCTATTTCACATTAAATGAAAGATGAATCAACAAAATCGATTCAACCATTCCGGAGTTCTGAGGTAACAAACAAATAAAATAAATACATACGAATTGAGAACCTCCTCCATTTCGAAGTCGGTAGAAAAAGGGGACGAAAGGGTCCCGGAACCAGAAAAAAAATATTCATTTTCTTTAAACCGTTTTAATATGTAATACAGAAATTACATACTAAACGGAGGAGCTCGTGGCTAAGCTATAACCGCATAATGAACCGATCACAGGTTAAGCTATACTTGACGCGGTTGGTCCGTAGATGGGTGACCATCTTTGTCATAACGAGTTCCTCCGTGTTTCGGAAGGCACGTTGAATTGCGGGTCCCGGCTGTTATTCTTACATCTTTAACAGTCGTAACAAGGTAGTCAGAAGCTTGAAAAGTCTGACAACCAGTCTAACCAAGGAGTATCGTGTTGCCCAGGTAACTGGGTTGAGGAGGTCAGATAGGCAGTCGCTCCTTGTAAAACACTGATACTTAGCTGAAACCGGTTGGACTGGTAGCCGACCACAACATAGTTGGGAAAAGTAATACAGAAATTAAGGTCACGGGGGAAATTTGAAAGTTTTAGACCAGACCTAAATAGGATCCCCAAAAATAATAAACATAAAAGAAACTCATAAAACCTAAATCAGTTTTTGAATGATTATAAAGATACATAATTGGATAGATAATAATTTTCTTTGATCAATTAATAATTATAATCATTAATTTTCACGTTTCATATAAAATTGTTATTAAAGCTTTTAACACAAAATGAGTGTATTTGTGAAAACCTTAATTACTTTCTATTATTATTTGTACCGAAATCTTATATTGCGAAGATATTAAAGATTTCTTTTATCTTTTAGATTTATTATTATAAAAGAACAATTTTCTTACCTAATTGTTCTTGTATTTTTATTGCTTCTTAGGCACTTAATAAGTTGTAAGTATTTGATTAATATTTGACCAAAACTACTATAAAAAAGTTTGGCAGAAGAAAATATTTATTTACGTATTTTTTTTATTTCATGATATTAAAATATGGTAAAAATGAATGCTAACAAGTGACACAAGACTTTAGTTTTTCTGTTTCATTTTCATTTTTTTCAATACTTATCCAATATTGTTGGTAATTTATGTGATAGACTAATATATTTTTAAATCAAACACCTGCCAGTGTTTTATAAATCTCGTTCTTTTTGTAACTTGACGGTTCTTTTATAAAAATAATAGGTATATTTACGGAAAATAAATACGGACTTATTACGGCCCATTCTGAGAAGATTTCTCTTCTTCAGTAATGATTGCTTTTTCCCCTCTCCTTTGTTTGATTTCATATATTTTTCCCCTTACTTGGTCATTTCAATTTGCATTGTTCTCACTTTATTAATATGCATTCTTTAAAATACCAACTTCGGTGCGATGCACTCTCGCTGCATTTCTCTTAAAACAACCTCTGTTTTGCAGTTGTCTTGTGAATAATATTGAAATGCTACCATTTATTTATTCGTTTTATAACGAAAAAAAATAGTTTAACCTACATATTATTTGTGACAGTTGAATGGATCTCCGCCCGACCGCTTGCCGACAAAGGGTTTCAATGAACGTCATATTTATATCGAAAGGTTTGCTTATAAAGGATGTTTTTGTTAAAGAAAATATACATCAACATTTTATTTTATTCATTATTATTTTTTCAATCAAACAACAAGATGTGTTATGTTTGCAAGTATAATCAACGAATACGATTAAATGTGAGTTTATGCCTCCTTAAACTCAAATGCATAAATTGTTTTCACTTAATCTAATAGTTAAAAAAAAGTTTTTATATTACGCTTAAGCAATCAGTCTTTTATTTATGTCTTTGTGTAAAAAGACAAAAAAAGATTGTTTACCTAAACAAATGTAATACAGATCCATCAGTTGCTTAATTTTTTAATTAAATCACTATTAATAATGGAAATCTTTAAACAAATACTATTACAAACTCTGAACGGTATCCTCAAAAAATATCAACAAATCAATTTGTCACACGTAACTTTTCCGCCTCAAACATGGCGGACTCAGGAAAGAAAAAAACCTTTTGTCGACTTCTTAAAAAGTATCGATGCTCCCATATTTTGACAAATCCCTCTTTATAGCTACTTCGAAGGTATAAAAAGGTAAAAGTTTGTGTATCTGAATAACCTTTACCATATCTATTGTGTTTTGTACCGTCTCAACTTACTGAAAGAACCGTTTATGAGAAAACGTTCGAGAAAAAAGGTTTTTATATCAAGTGTGTTCGTGACACTACTATTCGTATTCAAAGTCAGATAAAGAGGAGAAAGAATGATTGAATAGTAAAAGTATTATAAATATTTTTTGTCAGTATTCTTAAGGCGAATATGTAGTTTGGTTGTAGAAAAAGAACCATATGAAGAAGATGTTAAGGTCAAAATCTATTGCATTTATCAGTCAGGAAAAAAAAGGCTAAACTCTTCTTTCGCATTTGTGTCTATACCTTACGGAATTTTATTCTGACCACATAAAATCTGCTACGTCTCCTGCACAAGTGGCAGATTTTATATTAACGATAACGTTTCATCAAAAAAGCATAAATACCAGGCATTTGAAAACGAAACTAACAAACAAAAAGTTAGGCCGTGGTAATTATACATGCTATAATTTACACGATTTTAATAAACTTCATCTATTTTTTGCGTCACAAAATAAACCGGGTCTAAGTGACGTGATTCAACTTTTCTTTACGTCGCTATCTTCATATAGGATACCTATAATAAGCTTGGTGTGGTTTCCAGATGGCACATACCTTGGGCGGCGTGGTGGTGTTGTGGTGGCGGGCGGCGGCGGAGTGCGCGCGCCGCGTGGCCTTGTAGTGCAGCCGCCGCAGCGCGCCGCCCAGCCGCTCTGGGGAGCCCTCGCCGCGAGCCACTGTCATGCTGCCGTCTGCACCTGGACACAACCATGCCATCATCAGACTCAATTAAAAAAAGTCTCTCACATTAGAAAACTGAATCTAAGTGTTGCCGGATCACAAAGATTCAAGTCAAGGATACCCGGACTCTGGAAAGCATTTAAGAATCACACTAATGCTTAATTATTAAAGTGAATGTATTTATTTATTGAATACGGCAAAAAAACAATTATTTACACTAAAAAAAGAGCATAGTTAAAAGATTAACATTAATTCTAGACATAAAATTAAACACAGTTACTCAAACATGCACTGATCTCGCAGTACGTCAAGCATTATGGGCACAACCCTTTTTGAAGATCAAAGTTATACTAAGTGAAAAAATTGAGAGCAAACACAGAACAATCAAAGTGACTCTTAAAAAATAAATTTCATAAATATTTTCTTTCAAAGAAGCCATTTGAGACCCTTACGAAACTTAAAAATAAATTATTCTTGATATACTTGCTTCCTTCTCTTTTAGGTTAATAAAATTAATATACCAAAGAAGAATATGATAGGTACTAGCCTGTCAAAACATAAAGCAAGTAGGTACTACACAATTTCGTCGTAACTTCCAAAATTTCCATTTTAAAATTTTCAAGAGTAACTTTTAGCAACTAGTTACCCGGTACCTAACTTCTTAAAATACACACTTGCTTGCAACCCGAACTTTTTAACTAACCGAACTTTTTAATTAAATTTCACGTTACTAAGTTACCGGTAAAACAAATACATTGTCCACATAGAAACTAAGAATATTTTGTTACAGGAAACATTAAATGTAGCTGTTCCCGTTTATATTTGTAGTCTTTGACACCTACATTTATTCCGCCATAAGAAATTACTCTAAAAATCAACGTTCCATAAGTGATACGACAGTTATCTCACGCGTATTTATCTGCTAGCTGTTACCCGCGACTTCGTCCGCGTGGTTAGAAGACATAAGTTATGATTTATACCTGCCCTGCTTTTCCACATATTCCTATGTATCTTCGCTCCTATTAGTCGCAGCGTGATGGTATATAGCCTAAAACCTTCCTCAATGAATGGTCTATTCAACACAAAAGAAAAGAATTTTTCAATTTGAACCAGTAGTTCCTGATTAGCGCGTTCAAATAAACAAACAAACTCTTCAGCTCTATGTATACTAAATAGAGCACAGATGGCCACCGATTTGTCAAATTCAACTCTCTCGTGCGGCTAAGCGTCACAACAATTCAGCATCCATTGACACTAGCTAGCTTTCCATCACCAGCGTCAAATCGGTTCCATGTTATCATAATTCAAAATTTAAGCTCTACCGGGAGTTGTACTGTGTCAAATTATATGAAATGTAATTTGAAGGATTACTGATTACTGATAAATCAAGCGAAACCTGGAACATTCACTAGACTACCGAACCGCACCTATGTAAATAGTACATATCAATTTAACAATCGTTTTATTAACTGCCAAAACGTGAAAATTATATACTCACTTAAAATGACGTGCGAAAAATTATCAGACTAATCATTACACAATTATAGTAGTCAAGATTGGCAGCCAATAAAACAATTAATTAAAAAAAAACCTACAATTAAAAATCGTTTATTTTTTAATGGTTTAATAGGGTTTATTATATTCACGTTAATAACGTTTACGCCAGATCCTCTGACGTTTCATGGCCGAGACTTATGAATAGAAAACATGATATAATTTGCATGTTACCTTTTAATATTGTATCGTGTAATAATATTATATCGTGAGTATATAATTATGAAATGACACCTAGTTATTTGTGTAACTTTTTGCAGTGTTTACTGATGGTTTTAAAGACTGCATTACGATTTTATACCGGTTATCTTAAGACAAATACTAATAAAAAACAGAAAAAAAATTGCAGTACAGATACTCCTTTATAGATTTTCGGAAAGTGTAATGATAGCTAGTTGCAAGGTTATCAACAAACAGAAAATTACAAAGACAGCTTGTATGCTAATAAGGCGAATAAAAAGAGAAATATTAAAAATTAAATTTTCGTTTATTTATTGGTTGGAAATGCGTTCTTAAAGCCTTTCTGAGATATTTGTTAATATAACAAATATTTTAAGTAGTGGTTGCTTTGGTTAGGTAGACGAACGCCATCTCAGTCTGCCCGTGACCATGATACCTGTAAAGGTGTCGAAACGTCGGAAACTAAAATCTAAAATTAATCCGCGTTAAAATCCGTAAAAGTAGAAATATTTTAAGCATAATAAGAGTATTTTCTCTCATATTTTTTTTTGTGAACATAATACTAAATATACACATTATAAAATAAAATACCGGACAAACCTGCGGCGAGTTCAGGGGAGGGTCGAGACGACTGGATTTTGGGAGCTTGGTGACGCCCATCCGCCTGAAACAAGCACAACAACCATTAAACAAACACCCTTTATAAACAACACAAAAGAAAAACAATTAAAAAATCACCCTTTATTAACAAAACAAATAAAAACAATTAAACAATCACCCTTACAAACGAATGAAAAACAATGAAATTTTACAAGAAATTACTGGATTTCTCTATAATCTTGGAAATTAATTCAACCTTTTGAAAGTACAAGGTTACAATTTGTCAAAACCACTTTCAATGTCAAAATGACTGCTACATTAATATTTTAAAAGAAAAGGACGCTTTAGTAGTAATTATTAAAGGTGACCGGGTGTAAGAGAGAAAGAGATGGTCGTACTATTTGAGATATGATATAAAAAAGCAAACCCTGCAAAGATAAGAAGTATTTGACGACCTCCGTGGTCGAGTGGCGTACGGACCGGTTTCAAGGGGTCGCTAGCTCTGAGGTCCCGGGTTCGATCCCCGGTCGGGTCAATGTAAAAATTCTTATTTCTACATTGTCTCGGGTCTGGGTGTTTGTGGTACCTTCGTTGTATCTGAATTCCATAACACAAGTGCATTAGCAACTTACTTTGGGTTCAGAACAATGTATGTGATGTTGTCCGCATTTATTATTTATACTTTTAATAACTACGAGTATCATCATACTACGAGTAATATTATTATGACAAACTTCACAATTTGTAAGTATGTTTGTTACTCTTTCACTCAACAATTACTGGATGGATTTCGACAAAACTTATTGTACAGATAGTTTATAGCCTAATTAACACAAAGACGCCATGGCAGACCCTCTGAAGCCTTACCACCAATAGCCAACATTGCGGCAGCGGGGCCTCGATAAAAGGGTTCCTTTTTCCCCTTTGAGTACAAAATTGCAAAAAGCAAGGCGAATATCATCAAACTCTAAATTACTGTGACATGACACTCATTCCAGCTGAAACCTCAACTAATACATTTTTCTCTAATCTAAAGCCAGCCAGTATAACTAGGGTTGCGATGCTATCGGGCGCTCCCACATGTAATACGTCACAAATGACGGCAGTGCCAACCCTAACACAACGAGCTCTACAAAGATAACCTGATTATTGGTCAGTCGGAAACTACAATGTACGGAAAAGTCAGAAGAACCTCTTTTAACTTAATACTTGCGTAGGATACCGATGACCAAAGAGATGTCAGCAAGCTCTGTGAAGCCCATTAGGGCTGATGCCTGGCTGGCCAGCAGGATTTTCAGAAAGGGTTACCGCGTACCCGGTATATGAAGGACAAAGGGGAGGACATTTGATGACTTCAGATCCGGAAGAAAAAACTATATAGTGTATCCAGCAACCAAGGAACAGAAAATCTAGACAAAAACTATGATAGGTTTTAATCCAGGTTATAAAGTATCTGTGTTAAGTACGAATCCATCCAGAGGTTTTGGAGTGATATCCAACCATCTAAACAAACTTTCATGTTTCGAGATTCAACAATCCCACTAATATAAATAGAATTCGAAAAATAATGATTGTATATCGCATACATTTGAGCATTTCGTCGTTTAATGTTTGCAGAAGTGCAATTCGCAATACCAAGTCATAAATAGTCAAAACAAACCATTCCTATTATAAAACATCTGAAATGAAATGAAATGAAATCATTTATTCTGTAAGTAGGATATATCATCACTTTTACATGTCTTCTTATTTTTTTTTGAGAACGCTGGAGTCGACATTTCCTATCTGACTACCCTGAGAAGAAATGTCGAAACAAACTCAAGGGGTCACAGTCTCTTTTAAAGTCCAGACAATTTCAATGCGAATAGATATGTATAAACCAATGCACGGTATTTTTTTGGACTGGCCTTTTGAAGAAAGTACCAGATCGATCTGAGCAAGGGAAAAAAACAAATAATCTCACTCAAATCGCCAGTTTGAGAAACTACAATTAACATATACCTGCATAAAGTTTATACTTACAATAGAATAAAATAAAAGCAAAAAAGATTGAAAAATAAAATAAAATTAATAATTCGGTAAACATTATATGCAGAGAGATATCTAATTTATAATCCCCCAACAAAACATAGGCCACCCTCACCTACCATAATTTAAAATACCTTCCGGCCTATTATGACTTCATAAATAAGTGCAACCAGCACCTATAACAGCAAGCCTAAATTTAAGGGACCAGGCAGCGCAGTAAAATATCTGAAACATTTGGCTATGAACGCCTACCTCCATAGAAATATTACTACGCGTGTCTAAAAGAGATGCCGCTCTACGCGCTGTATCGCCATCTTGCTTCCACAACTGCATTTGTCTTTAAAAGGCGGTAGTAGGATACTGTAACGTTAATTTGGCTCTTAATGGCCGTGTAATTAATGAAGGAATCTTCTTAATAACTGCGGATGCTGCGTCGGTTAAGTGTTGGAGTTACTGCGATGAGATGGGGAGTTAATAAGAGGAAGGAACGTTTGCAGGTGTTGGATACACGTGGAAATTATGTAACTAGTATTAAATTAGTAAGATCTTTATGATATTTAGTATTTTCTAATTATTTTCGTCATATGTCAACTATACACCTAGCAACGTTTAAAAACGTGCTTGAAAACGATCTATTTAAAAAAAAAGTCAAACGCTAATGAATTTAATCAATGTGTCGCGGGGTTTTCTCAAACATTCACGAATGTTTCACAATAAACCACGTACACCCAGGAACCCAAACTCACTATAATCATTCGTGGATCACCCAAATGATTGTCCTAGGGGGACCTCAACCACTTGGCTTATACGGTATAAGATAACTTTGAGAGCGCTAGTAAAAGTATGCGTATTACCAAAAACCAGAGAAGGTAGTTTGAGGACCAAGTGACCAGGGAGTTCTCAAAACCTTCCCAAAGTGAACGAAAGCATGTGCCTAGTACTATTCTAAATTAAAGTTTAAAGTTTATAGTTTAGTCCGATGAAGTAGCAGTAGCCTCCCATGGAAGAACACCACTAACAATATAAAAAGGTTGAAATTTCATTATCTTTTACTCAACTAGACCTTCTGTGTTCCCTCTATCACGTCCAATTGTTTGGGGTCAGTGTGACAGCGATTGACCCAAATAGGGTTAGTTGTGAACATTACGAGGAGGTGAGGGTCATCACGCGGCTCACTGGACACAGACACCAGAGCCACAGCAGTTATCATTATATAATCTGCTTCTATTGTAGCGATGTAGCGAACTAGCCGGCTGTGGGCTGTGGGCGGTCGCATGGAAATTATCTAGTTTATGAGCAAGATTTTGGACGTCGTATTATCAGTAGATTGGGGCAGAGGTGGTCGGTAGAATAAAAAAGATTAATTTATCCTTCATTACACACCACAATAGTACAGGATTCAAAAAAGATGTGGTATATACAGGGTGTCACAATGGGCGGTCCTTTCGCTTAGAGCGATCTTTTACAGACAACCTTTGGATAGACTTCATTGTTCATCTAAATCGTAGGTCAAAGGCGGCGCGCGCAATATTTTTAAGGGAAAAGAGTCCCTAGTTATACTTCTCTTACTGCCCCAGGAAGCATAAGGCCTAAGGAAACCGGGTAGACAAAAGGGTACGCAAGTCTTCAATTTCATTTTATCTGATTACTTAATTTTTTTTAATGAAGACATGAAAACCTACATGAAAAAAATATACGCAATGGATTTGCGTATGTCATATTTTCATTTACATTATATGCAATATATTTTTCCCGTCATATAACGATCACAACCTCCTTAAGCCAATATTGCCTCATAAACCCACATAATCTTAATAAAAATACAAACGATATCATATTGTATTATAGGGTCATTAAAACACAAAATTACATGTCATATTTTTAACCAGAATTGATACTGTAGAAGCAGAATGAGATAGCGCTACTTTTAACGTAGTGCTGTGTCTCGCTTCCACAAATGTAACACAAGCTTTAAGGTCCCATAGAAATAATACAAGGTTTGCTTAGTTTGAAACTAGATGGCGCTGTGTGAAAGTTGTGGAATATTATCGTGCAGACTCATTTTCCTTTACACAGCACTGACCAGGAGGTGCCTATTAAAATTGTTTTAAATCTCTTAGATACAGCAGTATCCCTTCATTCGTCGTTTCCGAGATAAAAGAAAAAATGCGTACTACCGGACTAAACACATTTTTTTGTCAATTGCTCTTATATGGTATAGAGAAAAATCATTCCTCTTTGTTTTCTTCGAAACTTTCCGAAGTTTCGAATCAGATAAATAAAATCGTGTCCGGGTGACCGGTTCGGGACGGACGGTCCGATTCCATGCTATGACCGGAATGTGGAAAACTATGGCACGGGAATGGTTTGGGCCCCAGAAATTGATATGGGAATGTCGGTACTATTAGATTTATAACGGTGCGGAATAGGACGACGCGTGTGAAAGAAAGTTGTGCTTTGAGTGCATGTGTGTGTACTAAAGTTATATAACCTAGTGATGTCGACGTTAGATTGCTAAGTTAAGGACCCAACCTAAGAAACTAATAATATAACAAGCATAGGGGTCCGGGTTCGTAGGCAAAAACAAACACAAATCTAATCGTATCAAAATAAAAAGTGGAGACAGTAATCAGACAGTAAAGATATTAATAACAAATTTTCCTTATGAACGCTTTTTAAAACGTATACTCGTTGTGACCATCTTTGTCACAACGAGTTCCTCCGTGTTTCGGAAGGCACGTTAAATTGTGGGCCCCGGCTGTTATTCTTACATCTATGACAGGCGTTACACGTAGTCAGAAGCTTGAAAAGTCTGACAACCAGTCGAACCAAGGGGTATATTGTTGCCTAGATAACTGGGTTGAGGAGGTCGGATAGGCGTTAGCTCCTTGTAATACACTAGTACTCAGCTGAAACCGGTTAGACTGGTAGCCGACCCCAACATAGTAGGGAAAACGCTAAGCCAATAATGATTTAATTTTAACGTCTTTTCCTCACATTGCTTTAGTTCAAAAGATAATATACAGGGAAAATGAAATTCTATATTAATTTAGTCGATGCAAAATTAAAATACATATTTAATTAATTTTTAATAAATAAAATTAACTGTATTTATCATAGTGGTTTGTATAAAAACATCAACTAGACAATACAAGTCAAGTGTAGGTAGGTTAGACCCGCCAAACTGAGAGCTATTTATAAATAGGCTACAAAATAGGCAGAAAGTCGGCTTCTCGTTAAATTTATGACAAATTTTTAGTAGTTGTCGTTATGAAGTAACATGCGATTTTCGTTCTACAGCTACCACGGTTCTGGATACAGCCTGGTGAAAGACACACAGTTTTTTTTTTAGCGACTCCCACACAACTTATTTAATCCTTGTGACACGGGGGGTTTCACAAACATACATACAACAGCATTCGTGGATCACACAAATGCTTGTCCTACGCGGGGATCGAACCCGCTGCACGTAGCGCAATGGGTTTGGCGTGATGATATTACTGCGTTAATAGCGGCCCGTTTTTACCTATCAGGTTACGCTTTGGTACGTAATCCATAAAAAAATAAGTTCTAAATCCTTATAGTGAATCCTGAAAACAAATATCTGTAACATTCACATTCACATCACGCTTCACATTAAAGTTCCATACAACAGTTCGCACATGAAACACAGCAACTATTACCATACATATTAACAGGGAACGTCGCGACACATGGTTGTATGGTGTCATAAATCGTGCGGTACCAACTATATGCTACAAAACATTCGACTGCACGGAGCCACGGATAGATCAGTGGTTGAGGTCTCCACGCCAACCCCGCAGTGCGCAGTGTGCGACGGCCTTCGATCCCCGTGAGGACAAACATTTGTGTGATCCACGAATTGCTGGGGAGTTTGTTGCGCCGTTTCTTCTCTCACAACAAAAGCACTTAGGAAGCGGTGAAGGGTGAAACTGGGTGCTATCCAATGTAATCTAAACTTCAAAAAATGCTACCTAGTAGCCTAATTTGAATAAATGACTTTTGTTTTGATTTTGAATACTTATTTTAAGTCTGGGTGTCTTTGTGTATGTGTCAAATATTCAGCATAAATCAGTATTTTCGGCAAGGTTGAGGCCTTAGCAATTTACCTTTATACAACTTACCAATTTTAAAGAAACATTAGGTATAATAGTGACTACTTAGTATTTGTGGAAAATAATAATAAATCTTACATAAATAGGTTTTGTTTTATATTAATTATTTAGTTGGTATTTAATTTGTTGTTATTTTGTTTCTTTAATGTTTAAATATTATAAAATAACAATTGTTTTTGTGTTTGGTGGGATTGGCGTTGTAACCTCAACCGCTCGGCTATCACTCACTCTGCGTCATTCTGTCCGTTGTGCTGTCAAACGTTCTCATTGAGAGGGTTTGATGTTGCATCTCTTCAGATGTCGCTTTTGGACATCCTCATACGGGAGGAGTTGTCCGCCATATTTAAGTTGGCCCAGTATACATGTATACTTACATTTGGTACGTAGGGTCAAACGAGGGTCGCTATGCGGGATCCCTTTCAACTGCCACTCACAGATTTTAACTGTTTAATTCATTTTAATTTTCTAAACTGATTAGTAACCTCTCGTAGAAAAATTTTGCATTCCCAAAAATAACCCTTTTCACCCTCAAAACTTTTAAAAGGCTCGACCGATTTTTGTCATACTTACATACATATATCTAAGAACTACCACATAATCGATCTTTATTACAAAACAAATTAACTGAAATAGTTCAATCTTTTCGGGATCTATGATACCATCGACAGACAGACAGACACGTCAAACTTATATCGTTTTTTCTTAAGGGTTTAAAACAGAAAACAGCTGGTTAAGTGCAAGTTGGAGATATTGAGGTTTCCGCTAAAATAGGCGAAAGAAAAACAAATTGGTTGGTTGACAACAAATTTATAACCTTATCATCATTACTTAAAGCTGATCTTAAAATAACACATTATTGTGATCACTGAATACTCAACACGGGCTCTGTCGTCCAAAAATAAGAGTTAGGTGGCTTATTATAACTACTATGTATAGCCCTCCTTATCGTTTTCGATAACGGCGACGCTTCGCAATACACTTCCTAGCGTAAGCCCTGATGTGACTGGCTAGATCGACTTTGGATCTAAACACTCGTTCGCAAGCGCTGCAGTATAGTTGACCCGCAGAATTGAGAGTATAGGTGTACGAAAGAAAGAAAGAAAAAACATTTATTCAGTACGAACACAAAGACAGCACATGCATGAGAAAAATAACAAAACGAAAAGGAACAACATAAATTTAAATAAATAATGGAAGAAAGAAAAAAAAGGAGACAAAATAAATGATAACTAGGTGTACTAAAGGTATGCCCATGCCGTAAGTGTAGCCAGCTCAGCATATGCTGGACGCGGGGAGCCCAGTGTTGGTCAATGCGGCGACATACTTAGGCCCCGTGGTTAAACCATGGTAAAATAAACCCGCTTAATCTTAGACTCGCTTCAACAGTTCTTCGCCTAATAAAACCGATACACACGATATTTGATTACATTACTCGCTGCGACCAATCATCGCAGTCGAAGCTCAATAACTAAGTTTACACAATAATGTTATCACAATTTTATTGGATCAGCCCACTTTCATTTCGCACTCCTTGTAAAGACAATTCTGTATGAATTGTCACTTTTATTGTGAATAGACATATTATATTAATGCAATAATCTTCTTCTGCGTAACTAAACAGTTTATTAATTGAAATCAGAATGGAACTTTTAAGTTACAATAAACTAAAAATCTATAAAAAAATATCCTGGGCTAAAAGCTATTAAACATTACAAAATATTTTTAAAAGTACATAAATTACTTTATTTATTAAAGGAATAAAGGGGTATAAATTACATACACCGATCCTTGAGCTTACCGGAGCAAGCACAGCTTAACCTTCGTTATCAATGAGCATTCTTACCTACCCAAACTTACCCATGGGAATTTAACAATCTCAGATACAAAATTCTCGTGGCACAAAACGGCTACAATACTATCTATTTTATATAACAATGTGTGACAAGAGTTGTCTACCCCTATTATTTTTTTACTTGTTAATAATCCTTATCAACACCCAAAATGCCCGAGAAGTAATTTATATGACAGAACAACGTTTGCCGGGTCAGCTAGTATTATATACGATCATATTCAGCAACAATTTTCCAGAATTGTTTCCTCAATTTCCGAGAATGTGTGACATTGCGATTGAACGCCTGACCCATATCACTTTCTAGTGAAAGGAATCGTTTTATTACAAAAAATCGCTACATTTTTTTACTAAATAAAACTCCCGTACTTAAGAATTTGATACTTGTGTCGCGGAGGGTGACTTGTGACCCGCACTTAGCATACGCATTTGGATCACAAAAACGCTTGTCCTATGCGAATCCGCGATTCGGCGCGCGGGTTTGACGTGATGAATTTAGCCTCTGGACTATCCGTTTATTCAATTGTTTAATTTTAAAGAATTTTGCCTCTGTTTATCAGATACGCATAAAACACCTCTTGACTTTAAAAAATGTATATCTATGGTCACTATGTCATATAATAGAAGACAAAACGCGATGTATAGCAACGGTTGGCATATTACTATACCCTATTTGTACGGGCCCTCAAGGACGAAAGTCCGGCTCGCTCTTCACCAATTATTTTCATTTATTCAACACGTGTCATTCCTTAAAACTTACAATAAAAAAACATCTTTATCATCGCAGATATACTTAAAATACATAAAAACGTGACGGTTTTTTCCAACACCTAAAAAAGAAGTTTCACTTCAAAAACGCCGTGAACTCTCATAATCTAACTAGACTAATGCAATTTTATTAATTCCTGAAGAAAATTGCACTTCTCCGGAACGTTGGCATGCAAAGTGCAGGATCTAAAGTAGCGTTCTCCTTGGACCTTTTTGCTTGGAACCTTTTCCTAAAAGAAATATAATGCGATTTGCGTTCCTTTTTAAGAAAGTGAATTCTTGAGAGGTAGGAAATTATGTTTGAGCATATTTTGCTGGCGTAAATAAGATAAAGCTTGAAACGTCGTTGGGAGTGGGCGCTGAGGCTGCGTTTTAAGCTTAACATATTTTATTGGACTTATTATGATCACCAAAGAGCAATTTCGAAATAACGTAGAATAAATCTTGGTGACACAAGTACAAAATCCGTGTTTAGATGTTATATCAACACGTTTTCAGTTTTGTTTTTAAGGGTTTTTATGTAAAGATAGTTAAAAAATAAATACTGGAAGAAGACACAAATATAGAATATATTTTCATGACATATCTTGTATTAAAAGATTAAATAGAATCCGGAAGCTTGACTGCGAAATACTCTTTAATTTTTAACTGTCAATCTGTCCTGGTTTTTTAGATGCAACCTGGTGACAGTCATACAGACAGGCACGGGTGCCTCAGAGATATTTGACGACCTCCGTGGTCTAGTGGCGTACGCACCGGTTTCAAGGTGTAGCTAACTCTGAGGTCCCGGGTTCGATCCCCGGTCGGGTCAATGTAAAAAATCACATTTTCTACATTGTCTCGGGTCTGGGTGTTTGTGGTACCTTCGTTGTATTTGAGTTCCATAACACAAGTGCTTCAGCAACTTACTTTGGGTTCAGAACAATGTGTGTGATGTTGTCCACATTTATTTTATTTATTTATTATATGATGGTTCTGCTTTTACCTTTTGAGTACGAACCCTAAAAATGCGTCAAATATAACACATGAAAACTTTTTGTTTTATTTTACCCTTTCAAACTATATTTCCTTAATTTCTAGAACCATTTTCCAACGTTACAAGTTCAACAAGCCGTCAAACTATATCACTGAGCATCTAACTAACATTGACGACGTCACAACTCTCTCGGCAAAGGACCCTCTTAAGCGGTGCTTATAATTAAGGACCTCTTGGGGGAAATTATTTGACGGGCGGTTTAGCCCTTAAGGCTGATGCATAAGTTATGGCGGACAGATTGTGGAGTATAGAGAGGTTGTGTTAGTTAATAGACTCTCTATGTTGATACTATGTTGGTTAATTAATTATAACCTTAAATGAAGACACATATTGGCTTGTAATAAATTGAGGATGATTTTTTTGTAGTTGAATTAAAGGCTTTTTTTTATCTTTAGTGATTTAAAGTTTGCCTAATTATGAGACCATGACATCTTTAATAAAAAAAAAATCTACAAATTATTATTAATATTATTTTGGAATTCGATTCATTCTTTTTTTCTTTAAAATTATATTATAGACTATACCGGAGTCCTTAATCATGAGCAGACGCGGCGGGATCGCGAGTCCGACTCGCGATCCCGCCGCGTCTCCGCGGACTCCAGTTGGGTCCGAAACTAGTCGGGCTACCCCGATAAATACGCGTGAGTAAACCGTAACATCATCTAATATTGAATCAGTCTCACGATAGTTATTATAAAAATATTATAGACTAGCTTTTGCCCTCGGTTCCGCCGGCTACAAATCGAAAGGTATTCGACTCGGACATGAATCGGTATAAAAATTATCCTATGTGTTAATCCTGGCTTTAAACTATCTGTAAACCGAGTTTCGTCTTAATCTGTTCAGTTGTTTTTGTTTGAGAATAAAGACCCAGTTATCTATACATCCAAACTTTCGATAATAAGCGTAGGGATTCAATATACATAATATTCCTGAACAATTCGACATTTATGAACTTCCTTTGAAGCATCTAAGATTGTATTCACCCATCAAAAACTCATCTTAACAATTATTGATAGCTATAGGGTAAAGACGGTCACTTGTCAGAGCGAACAAGTTTTGACAGGGGCCCGGATAACCGGCCGAATACCCGTAAGAAACTACGGAGTACGGCTATGAAAACACCGGTCCAAGGGTTAATTGTATACCCGGGCAGGTAATTGGAAGGGTGTAGCCTGTATGGACTATTCTATGTAGTTATTATGATAAAAGATGACGTTATTAGCCCCCGACGTGAAAAAGAGGGGTGTTATAAGTTTGTCGTTTATACAATACTAGCTGTTGCCCGCGACTTCGTCCCCGTGGGTAGAAGGTATAAGTTATGATTTATACCTGCCCGGTTTTTTTCACATTTTCCATTGTATCTTCGCTCCTATTAGTCGCAGCGTGATAGTTTATAGCCTAAAGCCTTCCTCGATGAATGGTCTATTCAACACAAAAAGAATTTTTCAATTTGGACCAGTAGTTCCTGAGATTAGCGCGTTCAAGCAAACAAACAAACAAACTCTTCAGCTTTATATATTAGTAAGTACTAGCTGTTGCCCGCGACTTCGTCCCCGTTTTTTTTTTACATGCCCTATTTTTTTACATTTTCCATTGTATCTTCGCTCCTATTAGTCGCAGCGTGATGGTTCATAGCCTAAAACCTTCCTCGATGAATGGCCTATTCAGCACAAAAATATTTTTTCAAATTGAACCAGTAGTCCCTGAGATTAGCGCGTTCAAACAAACAAACAAACTCTTCAGCTTTATATATTAGTATAGATAGATAGATGTGTCTGTGTGTTTGAGAAGACTTGATAGTTTTCTCTAGCATGCAAGGCGTTGTCTCCTTCTGCTTAGCCCTTTTTTCAAACTGTATTGGGCTACTATTGCTATCAAGCTTACTTGATGTTATTTCGACAACCCATTTAAATTACCACTCAAGAAGATGGTTTGTTATTAGTTCGCTGTGTCTGTCTGTGGTTTTGTAGCTTTCGAATTGATGACTCGAATTTTTGATAGAAATAATAATAAGTAATGGTTACGCTTAAAGCAAACGTATATGTGAGCAAGCGTCAATTGAAAGTTTGTGAAAATATTTAGACATTTGTGACTCTGTCACGCTCAAAAAATTGGAGATTTTTTTATATAATTTGGTATGAGTTGACTTACACCTTGCATTAACACTACACCTTCCATCCGCGAGCAACCTAGCAGATCGTGGTAAGGTCTTGATATAGACATATTATTAAATGTAGCATACATTATTAACAATAACTTTACCCCTTTCATGTTGGCGCTTAGCCGCAGTCGACACAGTCATTAGCATCGCAAACAGACCACCTGCCTCCCATACAATACTCTTGTCAAATATTAGTTGAGATTTCTATCTCATCGGGTGCGTATTTACATCGGTATGGTCACTAAACAAGCGATTAATAACCTTATTCATTTTTACGACTATGATTTATATTTATTACTTTTTTGGCAGCCTATTTATGCGGAACTTTCATTGTGAAATGAAAAATAGAGTAAGTTATTTTCCAAAAAAAACTGGATAGCCATCAAATAACCGTACCAACTGCTGCTTAACCTCGAACCTTGAGTACCGATCCTTAAAACTGAGGAGTAACCATTTTTTCCCACTTGTCCCTCCTCTCCACTAAAACTTGCTATAACATCGGCATAAGACATTACCTAGGAGTATATTTCCAGGAAGAAAAATACTTCTTCACGTGGCGCGTCGCATCCAATAACTAATCGCAAGTTACAGGTAAGTACCGCAACTCTCTGCAGTGACTGGCCCCTAACTAATCTCAGAGGTATTCCTGTGCTTGTGACGTCACAGCTCACTCAAGAATCCCTGCGCGTCACTCGAGTAAACTCTGTCGATGCGAGAACATCTGTGAGAAGTTCTGAACCCAAGTGTTTTGTATGAAGAACTTTACATGCGCAGCTGGTGAAGGAAATTGTGTGGAAGACATCATGATGTATCTAAATCTAAATCTTTAGATTAAGTTGAAAATGATCAGGTAAGGATTGAGAGACTGTATGTACAATCATTAGACAGCCGATCGTAACCTAAAGAAAGTAAGGGAACCAATGGTTATAGCAAAAAATCTTCTTATTTTGATCTTATCGAATATACACCGTGATTTTTTAGTCGTCTTACAAAAGCAGCCCAGTTCATGTATCCGACGTAAAATACCCCTAGGCGCGATTTTTTTTTTATCATCAACTAAGATAATAAGTACGAAGAAAATTATACAAGATAAATCTGAAATATACTCTTAAAAATGATAAAATTGCCGCCGCCTGCGCCCCTCACCATTGTTACAAGGCTCGGACCGCGCTAGCAACAGAGCTGTGTTTCTAAAAAACTACGAATTGCATCATAATATTGAATAAAAATTGCATTTTTTTTTTTCAAATCTCATAAATACCTATTTTTTTATCATGAACGTGTTCTAGTCATTGGATACATGAACTGGGCTGCTTTTGTAAGACGACTAAAAAATCATGGTGTATAGATGTAATTGAGAACATATATAAAAGTCGTCAACTTATAAACAAAAAAAAGAGCAGCATAACAGTCTGGCTGTAGGTTCAAAAACTCTCGCCTACGCTCATGCCAACTGCAAAGACTTTAAAAATACAGTATCCAAGCATCAGTCATTTCAATGGCGGTACAATATAAACTAAAATATCAATTCCAAAATTATCATATTCCCGCTAGTCGCTAACCTCGGGGCTCCACACGCAGACTCGTCTAACTAAAAGCACTTTATGCTATCATGTCGCGCACAATTCGATCCGCCGCGCCGCACCGCGCCGCGCTGTGGGGCCGCACCAGGGCGCCTGCACCACACTCAACCATGGAAGCTATTGAACTATAGATCCGCCATGAGCCACCTTATGAAGTCTAATTAGACTATCGTTTTGAGTGCACGGATAGCCGAGTGGTAAAAGACAGCTGGCCAAACCCATGATGAGTGACGTGTCGCGAGTTCCATCCCCACGTAGGTTTATAATTTGTGTGTTCCACGAATGCTTGTCTGTGTATGTCTTGTCTTAAATACCTTGGTGTTAGAGACGATCTTAGAAAAAACAATGACATATTTAAAAATAGCACTGGCGATGCATAGCAAAATATTAACCTTAGGTGACATAGCTTACATGTCACCCAAGTCTTACACGCATCATATTCGCTCATCTCGATCGAGATCCGCAATCAAATTCCATCAATATTGTTGATTGCGATACAGGATTGATCGTCAATCTATTTTGCAACTATAGATTGATCGTGTAGGTACCTGGCGGTATGTATAGTGGATAATGGAGATATATAATTATAATCTGTCAGTTGGTCAAGATGTTAGAGTCCCTGACTGCTATTTCAAAGGTCTTGAGTTCTATATACCCAGATTTTACAACCATTCAATCCATAGTTGAATTTTTCGTTCAATCTCAAATGCTTTTTCAACTAAACTGATTTTCATAACCGTATTTAAATTTCCAGTCCAAAATATAGTTTGAAAACTAATATGTTTGCTTGCCCCACATACTGGAATAGATATTACATTAAAACTATCAGTATCCATAACACAATTCCTACAACTCTCGCTGTTTTAGTGGCCACACGGCGTCGCGAGGTTCACTTAAAAGCATTTTATATTATTACAGCGTATGGAATTCAATCTAAATGGAGGTGGGGTCTCACTGTCAGCGGGTATTCTGTAGGATATGACATTTGATCTCTTTGGATTCGTTAACTCGAACTTGACTGAATTTTCCTGACGAAATAAGAAAATCGAGAGTCAGATTTGCGGACGAATGCTTTCGCAGAATTATCAATTAAAACTTCGAAAAAACGTTGTCTTTTCCATGGCAGCCTAATAAACCTATCAGCCTAATAAACACATCTGTGTACGTTTTAAACGGTCTAACTATCAAGGTTCATAAGGTACGGCCTGTTGTCAGACGTAAAAAAAGGTGGTCTCCGTGCACCCTCTAGGTGCGTCATCATTTAGAACGCATTGCATAAACAAATTAATGTCCAATTAAAAATCCGAAAGGCCAAAAATCTTTTTTCCAAAAACACCATTAGGTAGGTACTTGTTGCCGAAAATTGTTTATCTTTGCAAACAAACTGTATTCAAAATGCAACCCCCGCTTACACAAGTTGTAAATGCCTATATAAACTTCCCCTTACCTCGCTCCAACATTATTTATTTAACCTTACTCGTTATGATCACTGTACACGAGGTACGCTATGTATTTGACGTACGCTACGTATTTCACGAACGTTACGTATGTATTGTAAACGTTGGCAACCAGTTAACGGTTTGGAACGTTTTAACTTTGCAAATTAATTTGAGTTCGGAACTCGTTACCTGGCGAGCTGACGAACTGAGCTTGGGGTGTGACATGGTTTATGTAAGGGATTGTTTGTGGTATTGTGATGGGCATCCAATGTGGTATGATTTATACATGATTAGCAGTTGCCCGCGGACCATACAATCGGGGTAAAACTACCCAGGTAGTATCCTATATACCATGATCTGTGTACATACCAAATTTTGTCTATATCCGATAAGAGGTTTTTTGCGCGAAAGGGTAATAAACCATCTGTACTTACAAACTATCGCGTTTATTTTATTAGTAGAATGATGAAATTGTGCATGCTCTGTTAGTTGTAATGCTTTTGATTTAATTATCTTTTATACTAATGTAATTAATTTCCAAACGATTGGGCCTGTAGTTGATTTAAATCCCTACAATTATTACTTAGTTCAATGAGCCGCTAGTAGAAACATTTCGTTTTTATTATAATTAAGCGGTCAAGCTAAATCAAAGATTAACAGCCATATTATGGTGGTCACACGACTTCATTTTATTAAAACTATTTCAATAAAAGTTTCAATTGTTTGTAGTAATAAAACTAGTTCGTTAAAACTTTATTGCCAAAGCAATAACAAAGGTAGCAGTCCCAAAAGGTGACAAAGCCGTGAACAACTCAACCCTATTCGCTGAACAAAGATCAAAGGCGTCCCTAATACATTAATTACTTACATTAATATTCAAATCACCTCGTTCACAATACATCGCCGCCACGTGAGGCTCACACAATGAACACAAACATTGATTAAATGAACAATCGCGCCCGTTTGTACAGTTCAAACGGCTTGTAGCGCCTGATCAATTTCTCATAGCAGTGTATTGTTGACGGGAAACTAAATATTAAACTTCGAACAGGCGCTTTGTATTGAACAAGACTCGATTAAATTGCAATGATATTCAAATTTATTTCGAATAACTTACACTGTATTAAACACGAGGAAAGGTAGTAGTATGGGTCGTGTAATAAATCTTACGTATCAGAAAGATAAGGATTAAAACATGTCAAAATATTTAGTGATTTACTGGCTCATATTTCAAAGATTAAATCACGGCAAATCTACTTCTTGTACAAACAAACGCGGTCAGTATACTACTAGGTCAGTATAGTTATAAATAATTGCTTTTTAAATTTAATAATTCATTTTAATATAACTATACACGTATACAATTAATTATGAGAACGAATAGTAAACAATAATTACCGGCTGGCACGCATGTAATAAGTTATGCGGGATGAATGACTGTAGACATGGGTAACATTAACTGACACGCAATGAAAGTTAGATTATATCTTTACCTTTTAGCCTCACAACGTATGATAAAATGTTGGAATTAGTAACTAAGAAGAGTACAATTGAACACCATATAGATACAGATACTTAATTTAAATTCAATTAACTCATTTACGTACATAAACCCCCGTAGCTACAAGTAACTGTAGCGCCTGATTAGAATATGCTAGCAATATTGCGTCTCGTTACATTAGGTATACCATAATAGTATCAGGCATCGCGTGATAAATATAAGGTCAAAATAAAAAGTGATGCTAATTGTAATCGAATTACTTTAATTCAAACATGCAAATAAATCTGCCTGAAATCGTGAATACCGTGATACATTACAATTTCCGTTTCAGCTAATCCCCCATTTCAGGACTGGTCCTTTTGTCCGCAGCCGCATTCCCCAAAACCTTTTTCCCTGTTCAAGAAAAATATTTTAAAGAGAACACAAAATTCACATTCCGACCTCAAGTTGAGGGTGTAGCCTTTATCCGTCGCTCAGAGAGACATTCCGAGTGTTCCCAAGTGTCGTATGTAAATATGTTTGAATAAATCATGTTATATTTATGTCCGTGTGTTTATAGTGCAGTTCGCGTGTCCAGGGGACCCGTGACCTGTAATTTATACTGGATTCGGAGAGATAGCGCGACTTAGATCTTAACTTTAGAGCACCTACTTAAATAAGTATGAGAAGTATTCATAATTTATTTTAAAGTGACAGTATTATGTAAGTGTCGTCTGTAGTATATACATTTAAAATTCCCTAGGAGCGCCTGCAACTAGAGTAATAGCAATTACACGCCAATGTGACTTATTTGTGAACCGTTTCTATGCATTGAAGGCAGACATGCGAAAATCGTGTAACGAGAACACCATGAAACGGAATAGCTACTTTTATTAAATGAGCAACAGTTTAAATAATGGTTTTCCTACTTTCATTAATAATATGGCAAGAGGATGTTGTTGAGCTTCTAAATTTATGAACACCTAGATCGTACCTATACCTACACTTTGTCAGAAAAAAACATACAAAATAAAATTTTGACGAATTAATAACCTCCTCCTTTATGAAGTCAAGGAAAGGTCATTTTTCAGGACAGGGAAGCACGCTACAGAACAGAATTAAATTTCCTAAGATTTTTTATAAAGTTCTATTTGAAAATAAAAAGTACGTTATCTCTTGTCAAGTGTTATATAATGAAGGTCAACCCACCAAACATTTATAAACTTATTTGCCTTTTACAGGCCCTTGTGAAATGACTCGTGAAATGGCTTGTTGGTCCAGGCTCCACGTAATATTTTCTTGAAAACTGCGGCCAATACCTAATGCTTCTCGTTTCACACTACGTAATCTGTTTCAAATAGGCCTTCAAAATAATCTAATCTAATCTAAATGAAAAATATATTATTTTGTAAATCGTCTAACTGATTTCAGCTGAGTATCATATTTAAAATGGTGGGCCTGTGTATAGAGTGTATGTGACCTATATGAAACTCCTTGCTGATTCTCCATTTGCACTGCACGGAAAACTCTATTGGTTAAAATCACTACGCCAAACCCACTGCGTGCGACGTGTCGCAGTTTTGATCTCCGCGTAGCACAAGCGACTGTGTGATCCTCGAACGCTTTTTCTGAATCTGGGTGTCTATGTGCATGTGATTTGAATCTTTTTTGAAAACCTTCGCGATAAAAATTTAACCTAATGTAGGACTTTTTTTTTAAACTGAAGTATGACACTCAAGTTAAACGATTAACAATATATAAATGAATTAAAAGCTCTACAATTTAAATGACGATGAAACAAAGTAAATGCAATGCAACGTTTATAGTGTAAACGCAGGCACGCGACTGTAAACCACATTTCAATTAGCAATATGATGATATTACCAATAACAGAAGTACTCTTATTCAAACATTGAATATTGGAATAACACTCACGCAGTTCAATGAATTCGTTATTCACAACTAGGGATGTTACGCAGTTTTTAAAATGTAACCGAAACTATCAAGTATCCGAATGTCTGCCTCTTTTCGTATGGTTAATGTACAACCTGATGTCAGAGTTTATTAACTTCCCTAGTCCTCTGACGTGAATACTGGTTTCTTTGCCGTTGTGAATTACTTCACTTTATTTTAATTGCTTTGTAATACGCACATGAATTAAAAAAGAAAATTCTACATGCCGGGGTCCAAATCGATGACCGTCGACTTTGACAGTCTAACATTCATAGTACTCGCCTATAACAATCCATAATAAAAAAAAACTATTTATTCAAGCTGTTGAAGAATAAAAATGACGTCCATAAAAGTTTCGGACATGCAGGAGATTCAATAGAGCACTATGATAGGTTCTTTCGCTTTTCCAAATTCTTCAAATAATAAAATGTCCTTAACGCAAAAAAAAAACAATATCTATAACCAAGACTGATACAAAAATATTCCTACACTTATATCCGAAATTATTCTCAAGTTTCGTAACCGAATCCGAAACTGCATATTCTGAACATCCCTATTCACAACATACACGCAACTAACTGAACCGAAAGCTGTTTTTACTCGAATATTATTTTTATAGTTTATTATTTTGAAAAAGGTTTTATTTGATTTCAATTCGCGAACATAAGCGCCACTAGTATAACGAGAAGGGATTTATTTGCAGACGGCTTTGGTGAATGATTTTGACACTGCGCATAAAAAAAGGAAAAATGTATATTGTACCTACATCGATTAATAACGTTAAATATTAATCAGTGTTTCGAATTCTCTAATTCTGTTGCTAAGGATGAAAACGGCATCCCGTTACTGAGGCTCCACTGTCTATCCGTCTGTCCGTCAAACCAGGCCTTATTCCATGAATCCTGATAGCTAGACAGTTAAAATGTGAATAACAGTCGGGACCCACAACTAAACGTGCCTTCCGAAACTCGTTACGACAAAGGTGAGCCTGTATTTGAGCATTGTAATCTGATACATTCTTAACCTATTTTTATCTTAATATATATAAATCTCGTGTCACAACGTTTGTCCTCAATAGACTCCTAAACCTCTTAACCGATTATAATAAAATTCGCACACCATGTGCAGTTCGATCCAACTTAAGAGATAGGATAGTTTAAATCTCAAGTTATTGTCGCAATTTCTTCTAACCACGCGGACGAAGTCACGGGCAACAGCTAGTAACTATATAAAAAGGGCTTCAACGCCCGTTTGTTTCATTACATTCCGCTCCATCCGCACATCACAACCCATCTACGGAGCGACCGCGTCAAGCATAGCTTAAAATGTGATCGATCAACTTATACAGTTATAGCTTAGCCACGAGCGACGGCGGGTATGCCTTCACAAAGAAAAAATAAGAGCTGCTGTTTTTTTTTCCAATTTGTTTGACTTTTATTTTATTAATTTTCTTTCTATACGCAACAATTAGAGTCCAACTGGCATTTACCCGGTTTTTATACATATATGTATGTGCATCTAGAACATTACCTAAACTCACCCTTCTACTCTTTAAAAAATCTGTGAAAATTTAAACTGTCTGGATATCACGGTTCTTGAGATACAGCCTGTTAGAAGGTAAACAGACAGCCGTGCCTCAGTAAAAGAGGTTCCTTTGAAACTTTCGGCAACGGATCCTGTGAAAAAATCTAGATCGAAATATTTAAGCTAAACTGCAACTTACATGCACGTATATACACCGTTGTTAGCATTCACTGAGTTTCTTACAAGATCAACTTTTATAATTAACAGGACGTTTTAGCACCAGCTCTATACTAGACTAAAATTTGATATAAACTTTCTAGATAGTAACAGAACAGCGGAACAACTTGCAAGGAATTTCAGTTCATTTAAAATCTAACAAGTATTTAAAAAGTAAAAAATACGAATCGTCCGAAAATTAAAAAAAATATCATACTGCCGATTTTTCTTTTTTCGCAGAAATATGTACAACCAGTCACTCGCAATAAAGTCCGACATGTTTTTTGATAAAAATATTAGGTACAGCAGATATATGAAACCTTTTTTAATTTTCAGTCAGAGGCGTGTTTTCAATTTTACTTTTAGGACAAAAATCAGGGAAACTTCAAAGTCACAGCAAATTTCAATATTACCGAATGTTTTGAATACCTGAACGTGCCACAATACCCACTGCCGTTAACAATACAAACTCCTTTTAATTTAATAAGTCATTATATTTTAAGTATTCCAATTATTTGGAAAGTATTTGGAACTTTTAATGGCGATTGTCCATTTTCCTCACGGTCTAAAAGCTTCATTATAATATCGTTAGCTAATTACAATTTTACGTTGTTGTGTTTTTTAAAAGTCTGATATTTTGTGTTTAAATAAAACCTTTTTTGTCTTTGGGTTATTTCCCAAATTGCTTTATATTTTCCATACACAAAGTATATTTCATATTTTTTATAATCACAATGTTATCCTTTGCCGTTTTTAGCAAATTATAGCAGTTAGCACTTCTGTTAATACGCACAAGAAACCTAAAAGACACCGGGATTGGAACCTACGACCTTTGACAAGGCAGTCCAACGGTCGTACCACTAGGCTACGACTGCGATATTAATCATTGATCCAAACGTATCCAAATAAAAATGTCTACGCCACCAAAAAATGTTAATTGCGAAAAAAAACCAGTATTTTTTCAGCAATAGAACCATAAACTACGTTCAAACCCTTAAATTAAAACCTCCACGATTCGAAATCCAAATAAAACATCGTTACACAGTAAAATGCTGACGTCTAACAATTTATAACGAAGCAGTAACATGCGGCTAGCAGTGTTGCCGCAAAATAAATAAAATACCCCGAAATGATTTACACGAATTGGGAGAATTTTGATGGAAGGTGGAACAAAAATTCATTTTTAACGAAGGAAACTTTTTAGTACAAAATGTTCAAAAAACGGTAGTTTGGGTTTGTTTAATAATTATTTAGTCAGTTCAACATAACTTTTGCAGGTTACCCCTTTTAACCGGTGCATCTAAATGGGTACAAACTTAGACCAGCTTGGGGGCAACTGTGATAGCTATACTATAATTAAAATTATATAGGTATCATAGAAAATGTATTCCTGTTGCCGCTAGAACAACGAATAATAAAAAGAAGATAATTTTTTGGAAACGGTCATAAATTTGTTGGTGGGTGACTAATAGATTTGAGGATGGGATGAACATGAATTTATTTATGCCTACAAATTTATTTATCTTATTTACCTTTAGCCTATTTTTAAAGAATACCTCTATACCGCGAGACCACTTGCATTTGACCGGTATATTTCATTCATATCCAGCGGCAATATTTAGAGTCTGTAATATAAAAGTAAATACTGAAAAGCGGCGTGTACACTACACGTCTCCTTTGAGAGCCAAAGGCCTTTGAGTGCAATCAATGTCTGGGAGACGGTTCCGCAGCCCGTCGGCAAAGCAAACCGTAGCAAGAGAGGCAAATAGACAAACGTTACCGCAGAAGGAATACAGTCCGCTTTCCAAAGCGATTGTCAATTATTTAAATGAATACAAAATTATAATAAATAAATGCGGACAGGTTCACGTATATTGTTCTGAACCCAAAGTAAGTTGCTAAAGCACTTGTGTTATGGAGTTCAGATAAAACGAAGGTACCACAAACACCCAGATCCGAGACGATGTAGAAATGTGTCGGGATCGAACCCGGGACCTCAGAGCTAGCGACACCTCGAAACCGGTGCGTACGCCACTCGACCACGGAGCGAAAACCTTTTCACTATCTTTTTTTTTTTGAAGTTGGAAATCCTCATGTACTTCCTTCGCCCTAGGATAGGCGAAGGATGCTATATGTATGCTGGACTCCTACCAACTAAAACCACTGGAATGATACTCAGTTTCCTTTAGTCGGGGTTCAAAGGGCACGCTTTCGAAGTCTACCACAAAAAAAAATGTGGATGCTTCAAATAAATACATCTCAGTCTTTACGATTCTGCTAAAAACGGAGTTTTTTTTAAGTTCATTTTTGTTAAGGTTCTTTTAAATGTTAGTGATGTTTCTCATCATGCTAAAGACTTCAGTGGAGTTAAAGAATGGATGGATGGTTTTCAAATGAAAGGGTTTATCCTCGCGAAAGTCCTATCCTGTTACTATAATCCACAATTATACCACATCACAATTTCTCATTAACTGTTTACTTATACCTACAAATTCGCTACCAAAGTCCTGTTAATATTTCATACATTTATTCTGTAACTTTCACATAGAAATGAGGATAGTAAATACGAGTATATGAGAGCATGTTTGCTTGTATGTATGTGCGCGGAAACTTGATTGTGATATTCCGCGAAGCTTGCGTCAGCTCCTAGTACGAGTTGTTTACAGTCCTGTGCAAAGTCCACGAGATATTAAAATACTAAATGAGCGTAAAGTTTTCAGTACATTTTATATGTACAAGTGAATGTATGGAAAAGGGTATTTCAGCTACTAAATATATGTAAATAGTACGTCAAATATATGTCCAAAAATATGTTATATTTAGTGGTTTCTTAGGTTTACGCGAATGTTAGACATTGAAATGAAACTACTTTTACGGATTTTATCGCGGTTTAATTTTAGATTTTAGTTCCCGACGTTTCGAAACCTTTGGCTTATGCAGTTTATGCATTCGAAACTCATTTAAAAATATCACGTCAAAAATTAAGTCATGGTTGAACTCAAACCCCCGTGACACAAGGATTAAAATCCTTAGTGCAGGAGCCAAAAAAAAAATCACTCCAAATAAATCCTGTTAAAAGAGCTCACAAATCAAAGTAACATTAAAAGGTAATGAAATACAAATTTGACTTTCCCTACAAGGATACTTAAGGCTTGCTTTTAAATTCCAATTCGAGAATTCTCCGTAGAACACAAAAGATACAGAATCCCTCTTTATTTCGGCTTAGTTCAACATTATTTACCAAAGTGCCTGTTGTCCCGGGGCCCAGAACGGAGGCTGTCGGGCCCACAGTGGGATTTACCTAAAACCCCTAACCACCCCTAACAACCCCTAACAACCTCTAACATCTCAAATATCAAATAAACCCTTCTTTTACGAGAGAAGCCGATCTCAAGTCCTAATAAAATTGAAACAACAAAATGGGATTTATTCGAGATAATCTGTTGACCGATTCAATCGTCCCGTTAAGATCTTGTGTATAGAAATAAAGCAAGTTAGAAGGTAGAAAAGATGGTACTTTATAAGACTAAAAATGAGGACTTGGATTTGTGATGGTCTAAAGGTAAGATCTGTACTGCCAAGTTAGGTATCGAGAGTTCGAAACCATGGCGCGCATGGCATCGTTTTTGAAATTTCGTCTGCAATTTTGAAAGAAATATTACAGCTTCATTGTCTTCGAAGGCACGTAAAATGCACTGATTTCTATCCGATCATATCTAATCGTCGTCCAATGGTGTTATAAGGGAAAGGATAGCAGTCACACCACGTATAATGCTTGTGCACACGCGCATGCACTAAAATATGTCCTGCGTAGCTCTCTCGCGACTCTAGCCGTTTGTGAAATCGGTATTTTAAGGGCTAATATATGATTTTAATAGTGTGTTTCTAAATTAAGAACACATTCCAATCTTACTTCCTCAAAATGTTTTTATCAATCCGAAAACAAAGCAACGTAAAACCATTATCGGAAAATAAACATATTCATAAAACAGAAGCCCAAAGCCACGCATTAAAATTGAAACGTTAAAAACAAAATGTAATCCAGAATAATCTGGAAAAAACTCGTTACCGAGTCATTCGATATTCAAATCATAAATCGGCGGCAACTGGTTGCCACTAAGCTCATTACAATATTTTTTCCAATGGAAAATACCGCACTCTTTGTTTCTTAAAATTTTCTTTCTTGTTCGATTTTGGAATATTAATGTATTGAAATGCTTGTTTAATTTTACATTAACTTCTTTTATTAAAATCGTTTTATATTGAAGCTTGAATTTATTTCGAATTGTAGATAAAAACGGTTTTGTGGAGCACTACATATTGTAATTGTATATTTAACGAATAAAAACAAAAAAAATAATAAACAGTCTTTGCATTTTGGCATTTGAATATGTTTTGGATATTATAATCTATGCCCGGCGGTGTGGTTAAAATTCATCCCTACTAATATTATAAATGCGAAAGTAACTCTTTCTGTCTGTTACGCTTTCACGTCTAAACCACTGAAAGGATTTTAATGAAAGGTACAGAGATAGAGTTGACCTTGAGAAAGAACATAGGATAGTTTTTATCCCGGACTTTTGAAGAGTTCTCTTGGAAACGCGATATAACCGACCTCGACGCGGGCGAAGCCACGGGCTAAAAAATAGTGCTTACATAAAACCTTTATTCATAGGCCTTCCCTATTGCACGCCATCGAGATCTACCTTCGGCTGCTCGCCGTAACATAAAAGCTGCAAAATATTGCATCACAATATTTTTGCAGCAGAGAATACTCTATCAAAACTCCCAGTAATTTCCACCGCTTGTTTTTCCCGATACTTTTGAATTCCCAGTCTTTATTTATTCGGCGTCATACCGGCAGGCCTCGTAAATACTTGAGCGCTAACGAGGGATCGAGTACTGCAGTACTGCAGGCGATCTCAATACATGCGGGATTTCGGGGTTTCTATTGCTGTGTTTGTGTGGACTACCTTCAAAAGGCAATTGATGAGATTCGAGCTTAAGTACTGCGTTGAATTGGTGTGTGATGGCTTGAGTATGGGTTTTCGATCAACATCTAAGTTCATTTATGCAAGTTCTTTAGTAAGTATCAGTTTTTAAGCGTCACGAAATTTCTTAGAACGCGAAATGTGTTCTGATAGACGTAGTACACCTGAGCCAAGTCAGAGGACTACGGGTGATTTAAACTTTTAAACAGGTCATCAAATGTTTATGCGAATAAGGATGAAAAGAATAGGGATGATGACAATTTTTTTTTTGCAGTGTCCGTCTTGTAGTTTTTTGTATAATAATGGATACGTATTTTTTTATCTGTCCCGCAAACATAAATTGATCAAATTACAGTGAATGAAACTTACGCGTGACGTCACGATTCAGTATAAATTTTACTCTATCGTTACGTCACAAGCCCCCTCTCCTAAACTTTAAAGCAGTTAATCTTTGTCAATTCTAGTTTTTCTGAAAAAGGATAAAATTTAATACATGTCTCATACTTTTCAATTATCTAACTGAGGGACTAACAAGCAATTGAACTCCGCAATTGACAAGCATTGTGTGATGACGAATGCTTGTTCTGAGTCTGGGTGTCTTTGTGCATACAACTAAAACGTCTGCGAACCTCACAACGGTTATTTAATACATTAATGTGTTGCTTTTAAAAAAAAAAATAGTTTCTTCATAACAGAATTTAAAGGAAAATACGGGCAAAAGTGAGCAATAACTAAGTTAGGAAAGAGCAGGACTCTTGTGACAAGTGGGGAGCTCGTTCCTTGTGGAGTATAGTCCTCAGAGAGTTGCGTTACTCCTGCTCTGTAGTGGAGTGCAACGTTATTGCTTGCTTGTATTACGCGTGAACTGTGGAACTATATTGTGATAGGGAGATGTTGTAAGGTAATTCCGATTATTGGAATTGTTCGTTTAAATTCGGTTAAGAAGATTCATAAGCGGATTTTTTCAGTGACACATTTCAAAATATAGAAGCACGCCAATTGTCTCGGGAAAGATTAGGACAAGCATTTGTGTGACCGACGAATGCTTTACCAGAGTCTGCGTGTCTTTTTGAGAAACCCGGTTACACTCAAAGCGGGAGCCTTTTTAAAACAAAAAAAATACGTCTAATAAGTATTCGTAATATAAATATATTACGTACGCAAGAGTCACTTTGAATTAGATAATACGTCGTGTAATAATAAAGTACAAGGAATTCTTAAAATTTATCATAAGCTTAAGAAAAAGAGGCATACAAAATACAGTTTCCTACAGAATTTACCTAAACATTACTCATTATTAACACCTAATAATTGAAAGCTTACTAAATCTCAAAGCTGTTTCCTTTGATCTGCGTATAAGTAGGTACTCTTGCTAAGATTCTTCTGAAACCTTTGAACGTTGTGAAGAGCGCGGATATCCCGCCAACACTTATGATTTCAATTCGATATAACATCAGCTTTAGGCAAACGTATTAACGTTTGTGCCGACTATAAGTTTGTTTGTTTTATAATGTATTTATTTAGGGGCGTTAAATATCGAAAATGATCCCACGGGAACATAAAATCGGGATAAAAACTATACAATGTGTTAATCCTTGTTATAAACTATCTATGTACCAAGTGTCGTTGCAATCCGTTCAGTGGTGTTTGCGCAAAGGAGGAACAAATATCCGCACATACAAACTTTTGCGTTTACAATATTAATAGGATGATAGGAAGTGGGATTTCACTCAGTAAAATGATTAAGTGTTCAGGTATGGAGTTCCTCTATGTAAAACCCGGTTTTCCGGTGAGTCATAGACCGGCCTTTTAACAAGTTACATTTCCCCGAACGCTAACCGCTATCGAAACGCTTCAATATATTGAACTGACAAGTCAAAGGGACATGACCATGACTCTATACGGGAGTTCCAAAAACAAGCTTGTAGTAGGGTTTCTGAAACTCTCGGTGATAATCGAAGAATAAAACAAGGTTATATTTCTAAAGGCTGCCAGGTTAAAATGGAATTTCGCAGGTCACGGCAGCCGCATGGATAGAGACCTCTGGGCAAAAGTCACTACATACAGTCGTATGAGAGCGCGTGCTCTAGTTGCATGTGGCCCAGAACAGAGAATCGTGGATTTCAAGAAGTCTTTTGTCTAGCAGGGGGACACAGAGCGGTAGATAAAAAAATTCAAGCCTGCGAAGGATGGGTACGCTTTATCAGGCAACACAACAAAAAGAAGGACAAAAGAATGTGTTTCTCCAGCTGCATATGGTTAGTCGTGAAGCCGACCCCAACATATCTGGGAAAAGGCTGACTATGACGAAGGTTAGAACTTCTTACTCATTCCTATCACGCTCCGTCGTTTTATGTTCGATAATTTCATTTTAGCCATTAGCACAAATGTCATTCATTAGCGGTCATAAATCAATTAGCCGTATCATTAGTATGCGCGGTGCTAACACTAGACGCGATTAGAATTTTAAATTCTCCATGTAACATGTGTCTGGACGAAATTAAATAGAACGAGGTTTTAATTACTTTTTATTGAAAAAGGTTGGTTATGTGAGAGCTTCTTTTTTTAATCTCTTTAACGTTGATTTGTAGGATTGCCGATTGATAAGATTGATTAAAAGCGTATTTAAAATTAGAATTTAAATTGTGTGTTACGTATGTATCTTCTTATACTTATAAAACCGAAGACTTTGTTTGTTTAGACGCGCTTATCTTAGTAACTACGGTTCGATTGAAAAAAATATTTTAGTATTATATATCCTATTTATTAAAGAAGGCAGTTTACAATAATCCCATTTTTCTTTAAATTTATTTCTTTATACCCAAGTGGACGAAGTGCGCACACAACAGATAGTTTAGAATAAGATCCAATGGTGCAAACATGTGTAAATCATATAATTTTGATTCGAGAAAATAGATTGGCAAGTAGGTACTAAGGAACATCACAAGAAAATCCACTCTGTGCGACGTGTCGGGGGCTCCTTTTAGGGCAAGCATTTGTGTAATTCATCAGCCCAACAGCTTATTTCAAATCTGGGTGTATTTTTACAAGCATCGAACTTTTGTGGAGACGCGATACAAAGATTATATTTCGGAGTCGTTTAAAAAACTGTGTCGTAGAGAATCGTTCCCAAACCTCTTCAAATAACATCGGATATGTTTGATAAAGGTTTCTCGCGCTTTGCATGCTCAATAGAAGTTTTGTTCAGTGGGAGCTTAATCTCATGCCACGTATTATTCTTTGCGGAGAACCGGAGCGTAAAACCGAGCAGTAATCCGGGCCGGTCGGCCGCGTGATCCGGTTATGTCCGGTCCATTGCACGCGGCTTTGTGGTAAGCAGCCGTGTGGGATTGCCGGTTTAAAGCCGACGCGAATACGGCGAAGATATCGTCTGCTTCTGTTTAGCACTGGTATTTTTAGATTGCTATGACAGAGGAATCAATTCTCAATGCTGTTGATGTAGGTATACGAGCATTGGTAGGTTACGTAGGTGTGAATGCTTTGCTCTATTTTGCGAAATGTTTGAGTGAATGAGCACCTGTTATGGTGGGTCTACCTGACACCAATTTTAATACTTACTTATACGTCAAATCGACGTTGAAGAGGCTCTGCGCCATTTTCGTGCCTTTTAAAATCAAATTGTAAAGTTTCTATCCCTATTGTTTACATTGTAATGAAAATATTTTAAAGGAAAGGTAATGTTTAAGCGCCTTTGGCCTTTGGCACCTTGTTATAAAAGATAAAAGTGCGTGCGACAGCTCTTTTACTCGCTTTTCTAATATTAAATAAAGAAGTTTTTTTTTTAATTTGACCGCTTTATAATATCTTTAAATAATTTTTTTTCTTATTAATTACAAATAACAGTCGATTTAAGACTCTCCGATCATGTTTTATTTACACTCAAACATATTTCCTAGTCCAAGTAATCATATTTAGTTACAATAATTTAAAAACGTCCTCCCACCCTAGTGAATTTAATCCTTCTGTCGCGGTGAGGTTAACACACAAGCCTTCGTTGATCACACAAATGCTGTCACGTAGCGCGAGTTTGGCGTGGTGATCTGTACGATTCGACTGTCCGCAGTAAGCTCTGGGTTTTAAATGCTTAATTTAAAAAATATGTAACCTATATTTAATGTTATCCTGGTAATGAAACATGCATATCGACGGCAAGAGGTATCCGAATAGCCGATAACAGGATACGACATTAAATTAAAGACTTTATCGATTGTTGTAACGACAGTTTGACAGTCGTTACAGGTAGTCAGAAGCTTGAAAAGTCTGACAACCAGTCTTACCAAGGGGTATCGTGTGGCCCAGGTAACTGGGTTGAGGAGGTCAGATAGGCAGTCGCTCCTTGTAAAACACTGGTACTTAGCTGAAACCGGTTAGCTGATAGCTTCAGCTGATGAAGCCAATGATAATCGATTATTGCAACGAAAAAACGTCACTTTGGACGAACTTTTATAAAATTAAACATGGCAACACTTTTCCATCGTTTTTATACAGTCACTTTTCTTGTTTGTTTATTTGTTTGCCATTAGGTTGAATTTTTGACGCACTTCCCGATAAGGTAACAGCCTGAAATTTTCAGGATAGCTTCAAACCCGATGGATTTCTGATTTGGAAAACATTGGAATGACCTTAAAGAAGTGGTTTTAGATTATTTAAATCTATTAATTTTATGATTATTTATCGGTATTGTCTTTTTAACAAATAGCCTTTGTCACCCACAAATAACGTAGCTATCTATTAGGAAAAGATGTACTTTAATCACTCCAATAGATCCCGAGGTTAAACCCTACAACATAAAGCTCCCAAACTTTACTTCAACAATATTTGTACACGTTATATAACTTCTTGCTATTCAGCAACTCCTGATTATTTTCGTTTAGACCCAAAATCTGAGGAATGAAGACGAAACGACCATTTAAGGCGAAGATTGCAGCGAGGAGTCTGGCAGAATTGGCACTGGCACTTGGCATCGTGTGCCAGTGACTTGGCGCTTGCCTGCCAGACGCATGCCAAACGACTATTTAACATTCTGCAACTGTCCGCTCGCTGTATTAGCTTCATTTAATTTAGTTTCGTTGGTTATAACGCTCAGAGTAAGGCTTAAACTTATATAGTTTTTTGTTAGTTATGTCTCAACTCTAGCTTTGAGTTCTTTATTGGACGATACTCTCCGTTTTAAGGTGACTTTTTTGTCAATATTGAAATAGTCAATCAGTTATACCGTTAACTGATTCGATTTAAAGTAAAATTGAATCTGGGCTATAACACTTGCAATTCTTTTTATGCATTTAAATAAATAAATAAATGCGGACAACATCACATACATTGTTCTGAACCCAAAGTAAGTTGCTAAAGCACTTGTGTTATGGAATTCAGATACAACGATGGTACCATAAACACCCAGACCCGAGACAAAGTAAAATTGTTGAATTTTTACATTGACCCGACCGGGGATCGAACCCGGGACATCAGAGCGACTAGCGACACCTTGAGACCGGTGCTCACGACACTCGACCACGGAGGTCGTCAAAAAAAAAATAACGTATTTAATAGTTTTAATAATGCCATAGTGGCGCGTATCGCCATGTTTCTGCCACCAGTTCTTTTGATGTCTTGTGACGTCATACTTTATTTTTCCTTCGCCGAGATTTCTTTATAGTTAGTATTCATTGAACCACGATTTATAATGATTTTGCAAACATTTGACTACATTACTTAGATAGGTCAACTGTTTTTATTCTTAAATAATAAATTATTTTGACGAAAATTATTTTCACTTTACGCACGTTAGGTTTATGACACCTATCTAGAAAGTTAACATAGAACGGGCTGAGTATATGAAGGTACGTCAGTATTAAATTAGTGAGTCTTTTGTATTAAGTGTGTACAGAAAGGAAGTCCTAATTTGAACCTTTTTGGATAGGGAGTCATTATATGTAGGTCTACTTGTCTACTTAATAAGAGTATCTTGGCATAGTCTTTCATTACATTACTGAAGTATATTCTAAGTGACATTGAACTGATTGCCTAAATTCAAGTAACAGATACATTTACAACCATTCAACTTTAATTATATACTTTTATTATTCCCACTTTTTTTACACTCAGTTTTCTTGCTTTTTGTTTTCGTTCCGGTTAGATTTTAGAGAATTTAAAACTACAAAAATGGCTGGAACGATTTTGATTAAAAATTAAAAGGTGGGTTTTTAGATTTTTTTAATCCATTTTTTTAAGTAATCATCTAAGTTATGACAAAATCACAACAACAACCTGAATAATTTCCACTGCAACTTAAAGTAAAATAAATAGGTAGTAACCCACCATCCCTGAATTGTCAAAAGTTATATAAAATAGAAACTAAAAGTATCAACTAACAACGGTTCAAAACTTTGTCAAAAGTCAGAAACAAAAAGTTATTGTGACAGAGTTGCAACATGCACTGGTGTTGTAAAAGCGCTGTAAAGCGCTGCACTGCGCTTAAAACTTCAACATTACTAAAGCGGCTTTGCTACCAATTTATGTTTCAGTGTGCAGATCAAAACAATTTTTTCGATCGGTTTATTAAGGTTCCCTACGAAAAAGGTAAAACGTTGCTATATTAATGTTGCTATGTTTCTGTCACCAGATTGTACCTCATGAGTTAATTAAACAGGTGACGTATTTTTTGCTACCTCTAGACTGATGTAATGAAACAATATTAATAATAACATTACCTAAAGAGGCACCCGTGAAATGAAATGAAATAATTTTTATTCTGCAAATAGGATAGACGTCATCATTTTTACATGTAATTTTTTTTGCAGGCTACTCTGAGAAGAAACTTCGAAACAAACTCTGTGGTCATCGCCTATGCAATAAACATTAGTTTTCGCATTTTTTATACAGAACCTTTCATTCTGAATCTGACTCGCACTTCACCATTTTATTTCTTTCATCCTCTCTGGCGATTTCGTTTACGTTCGTGTAAATCCATTTCGTTAAATGCTTTTCATTTATCTTTCACGAATATTGATAGAATTCTGATTAAATACGAAATATAGAAAATAACTTCCATTTAGCATTTACATCACGTTCCTTTCAGTTTGAGAAACGTTACTTTGATCTCGTAAAAACATTTAGAAAAGTATCTTCAGGTTTTTATCAACTAAACGTAGATATTAAATGTCTACTTTTCAGTTTTAATTATTTTTATGTCGTGCTGGATGTGGGTCTTATGCTTGGATTTGTATACGCAAGGTGCAGATTCGATTCCCATTCAAGCAAAGAAATTAGGTTTCTTCAACGTCGTACGTGCCTTCTTAGTTATTATAAGATAAAATGGTGAAAAACATCGTGAGGAAACTTGGACTTCAAATGTTCAAAAAGCCAGAATACATACATAACATTGCCATACAACGTGGAAATGCAGCCAGCCATCTGGGCACGTTTCCCAACTTTGGCAAGGATGAAGATGTTTTTTTGACGCTTAAATAATGTATATTTTTCATTTTATATTGATATAATTAAAAAAAAAATTAATATTAGTTTAGTTTAATTTATTGTAAAAATATGAAGGCAAAAAAAACTGCCAAAACGCAGCGATTTTTATAGCAATTTTCGCTTGTTTTTTTACCAGAGCATCAAAAAGGGTATGAAATCTTTTACTTGTTGTGATTGGAAATGGTTTCATAATTAAGGATTTGTTAAAGCTTGTTTTATTAGTCGATTATTGTACAGGGTGTATTGTTCTGTGTCCATGTGTGTTATTGTTGGGTAAAGCCAGCCGCGGGCGATGTGCGGGGTGCCAGGTTCGGGGATGCGTGCTACAATGAGTTTATTGGAAACTATCGCGGCAGAAAATTGTAATAACATGCTAGTTTAAACATAATTCACAATAAACAATAGTTTTTTTTTAAAGTCCCGCTCTGCCTAATTACTAGAAATTTCTAAAACAGATTCAGTTCAGATCGAACGTTTATGAAATCTGCAAATTCTTGCGCTGCGTGGTGATCGAACCGGCGACACCTGGCGTTCTGTTAGTTTGGTGTGATGAATTTATATTTGGCTTTTGAAAATAAATCATCTTTCTCTCTCTCCTCTATATTTAAAGAAGCCTTCGCTCTGTGAGACATTTACAGGAAGGAATTATTTCAGTTGTCAGCAAATTTCAAATTCAGGAAATTTTTTTTTTTTTTTTAAATCCTCTCGTCCAAATCAAACTATCAAATTAAACACACCGATAAGAGCAACTTAAACTAGACGACGTACAAGCTAAATCATTTAGTTCTCGGAAACCTGGGTACTCACAACTGGTGTATAAAATCATTCCGATTATTCTGTACACTGTATTATCCCAAAGCGTTTGTGTGTGAGCACCCAACTGTAGCGAGAGACCTCCTTAGTCGAGTATAATTAATACCTCTTCTCACTGTTTCTCGAAGATAACTTCACTGTTTAAGTACGGTTCTTATGATCACTTATTAAGATTGATGTTGAGGTGAATTATCATTTAGTTTTGGTAACAAGAAATATCTCGTAGCTAAGCGGTCTTTCTTGCATCGCTTGAAGGCACGGATAGCTACGAGTAGGTTGGTGTCACTACGCCAAACCTAACCTTCAAAAAGTGCTACTTAGTAGCCTAATTTGAATAAATGAATTTTGATTTTGAAACCCGTTAAATATTAGTCATTAAGGTAAAGTAGATATTTAGTGAGTATGATTTTATTTTTGATCGTCATCTTTTAAGGCTAATTATTTGAATTATTTAATTTTGATCGGTATTTATATTTTGGTAGAGAGATAGAATTGACCTTGAGAAAGAACATAGGATAGTTTTTATCCCGGACTTTTGAAGAGTTCTCTTGGAAACGCGATATAACCGACATCAAGCAACCGAAAAGCTAGTAACCTATAAACTGAACAATACCTATCACCGAACTTCACAGAAATCCCTTTCAAATGATGTCCCCGATGCTCTCATCCCTCATTACCTCAGGCGGCCAGTAATTGTATCAATTATGCACCACTCTGCGGGCAACCATCCAGATAATAATCAAACAATACGAGCACAATGGCAACACTGCGTAATCGAATGCAATATTATGGCAACACTGCGTAATCGAATTCGGAATTGATGTTGAATTAGAATAATTAATGAGGTTATGATCACTTTGAAAGCGATTTGTCGGATTGGGGATGTGGCTTTAACGACAAGCTTTTAAGGGTTGATTAGAATTAAAAGGAGTTTTATGCAATAGTGTAAATTAACAGATTACAATAAAACTGAGTATTAACTAATTATTAGACATACATTTGATATAAAAAATCAAAAAAGAGTTTTTAATGGCTTCTAGTTTTAATTCCAGCATTTTAATGTTTGTGATATCCTCTTAAAATGTATCACATGTTCTGTTATGAGGGTCGAAAGCTTGTAAATTCGAAGTTGCTTTTAAAATATGTCCATTCAAAGAGTTCGTATTATATTCTGAAAATACCAAGCTACTACTAACAACAGCATGACCACAGGTGGATTCAACCCAGAATCCCTCAATTTCCCCAATTTTGTCCATCTTGAAACAAAACTAATTTCGTTGTCTCCGCAATATTTTCGAAATGACAAGAAAAACTTTGTACCTTAGCTTTCTTGGCAAACTTTTTGGGTCTGTGATGGGTAGCACTCCAGGGAACAACGATACGACTCGTTAAAAACAAAATTCGTTCGGGAGTTCACAAGTTTGTGAGGTGGATAAGTGTCACTTAAAGTTGTACCTCTCCCAAGAGACTGGCCTAGGTCAGTATTGACCTAGAATTTGTGACAACTCCCAAGATGATATTATTCAATTGGATCGTCTTTGAGTTAGAAGGTCCTTGGTCTGTTGGGCCAAGAGGGTTGAATTGCGGTGAATGGTTGATAATGTTTTTTTGGTTGTACTTAAATTTCAGGCACATCGAGACTCTGCAGTCAAAGCAATTATTATAAATCATACATACCTAATTATATTAAAATGGTTTCAATTTTGTTTTCAGGCTTTTATAGAAATGACATTAACTTAAATGTCAAGTAAATAATTGGACATTGCCCTGCAGTCAAAGCATTGATTAAAAACTAGAATTTGATTATTATCGGTTTGTACTTATACATTCATTTTTCGCATTAATATTATTTCAAATATCCTGTAATTTGCAGAAAGTTCTTATCTTTTCAACGTCAAATTCCACCATTACACCTTATAAGTATTTTTTGGTAGCTATCATATTATTTATCCTATAGCAGTAAATACTTACGGAGCGGGGCGAGTGGGGGGTGGGGTGCGGGAGCGGGGGCGGGGCGCGGCGCAGGCGGGCCAGGGCGCTCAGCAGCCCGTCCGTGGTCACGCCGCGCGTCCCCACATCTGCAACAACATACCACCACGTTACCACCATAACAGACCAAGATGATGATTAAATAATGTAACGGTTTACTCCTGCGTATTTATCGGGGTAGCCCTCCCTGCCTAGCGCCTCGCTACGCAGCGAGATGCGCGGCCGCTGACGTCAGTTCGACTCGCGACCCCGCCGGATCTGCTCATGTTTATGGACTCCGGTTGGGTCTGAAACTAGTCGGGTTACCCCGATAAGTGCGGGTGAGTAAGCCGTTACATAATTTAACAATGAATCATTGGTACCGAAGGACCAAGGCCTTTTAAAAATGTTGGGGGGTAAAAGTTTTTACTGAAGGAGGTTTTTTTTTAATATGGTAAAACTGTGAAAGTATCATCTACGTACCGTTTGTAGAACCTGGGAGTGAAAGGAGCTGTTTTTAAGGCTGTCTCCTCGAAGTCTTCCATGAATATATCGGCGACTACAGGGGATACAGGCGAGCCCATCGCTACACCATCTACTTGTACATAGAATTTATTGTTCCACAGTAGGTAGCCAGATGTGAGGCAGTGCTCGAGAAGTTCTGCATATTCTAGAGGTAGGTTGTTCTCTGCTAGCTTCTTGGAAACAATTTCAATACAATCCTTAACTTGTAGGCATGTAAACAAGGACTGTACGTCGAAACTAACCATTACTTCATTGTCATGAAGATGTAGATGTTTAATCTCATTGACAAAGTGGTATGAATCCTTCACAAACGCTGTAGTGTTGCCTCTGAGTGGTGAGAGTGTTTTCGCGACGTGCTGAGCCAATCTGTAGGTTGGTGTGTCGATTTGGCTTACAATAGGACGTAGCGGGGCGTTTGGTTTGTGTATCTTTGGCAACCCATACAGTTTAGGTGGTTTTGCGCATGTAGGTATTAAGTAGGTAACATCTAGACTTAATGCTTCGGAGTGTTTCTTAACCAAGGCGGTGGTAGTTGTTAACACCTTTTTGGTAGGATCAGTTTTCACTGGTTTATATGTACTTGCGTCCGACAATAGATCTTCTATTTTAGCATTGTAGTCCGATGTATCCATGACGACCGTAGCGTTTCCCTTATCTGCACGGAGTATAGTTACATCTTGTCTGTTTTTGAGGTTCTTTAAAGCGAGATGTTCGGCTTTAGGGAGGTTTGGTTTGGGCACTACACTTCGACGTAAAACAGATGATATATCTTGGCGTATCGCCTCCAAATCTTCCTTCCTCACGTTATTGTTGAAACGACGGGAAACGTCGGGAACTAAAATCTAAAATTAAACCGCGATAAAATCCGTAAAAGTAGTTTCATTTCAATAAAAAAAGTGTTTCATTTTTAATATTGCATCACATTTTTGCTGTGATCGTTATTATTAAACTTCATAGTTTTTCACATCTTGAGAATCACGCAGACAAAGTCGCGGGCAACAGCTAGTACGAAAATAATCATGTTGGGGTCGGCTTCCAGTCTCACCGCTTTCAGCTAAGTTCCAGTGTTTTACAAGGAGGGACTGCCTATCTGAGCTCTTCAACCCAGTTACCACGGCAACACGATACCCTTTGGTTAGACTGGTTGTCAGACTTTCTAGCTTCTGACTAAATGTAACGACTGTCAAAATTGTATGAATAACAGCCAAGACCGACATTTTTAAACGTGATGCACGCTTTTTAAAAAGACCGGGTCTCTTTCTAACAAGTTATCTCGTAACAAAAAAGGGATAATTCTTTCAGATTGCTTATCAAATTAAACCCTAGCCAAAGCTATTAAAGTTGAAAACTCAATGAATGCAACATATTTGCACAGCAGTTGAGCGTTGTTCTCGAGCTGTATGCAGTGTCGACAGGCAACTTTGACTGCGGCCAGTGATGGACTCCACAACTTGTGAACACGTTGTTGTTGTTTGCGTATGAATTATACAAAGTTAAGTAAACTGTAGTGTGTAAAGTGCAGTTTACTTTTTTCTGACTTATGATGGTAATTTTAATACACTACATTGATACTGCACGGATAGCCGAGTGGTTGAGGATGCCACTCGAAACCCTCTATGTCCTCTGTGTATAAACCGATTTTCATGATGTTTTCACCAGTACATAGTACGGTTCTTGGGAAGGTTTTAAGTATAACCAGCAAGCCAGTAGCACTACCTGTGTTAACGTTACAGATTATATAAAATAATCCTTATTACGAAAAATATCAAGACTTGTTCTGATTCAGATTCCTAGAGTACTTGCTTACAAGTTTCAACTTGTATTCGTTTGGTACGCGAGGGTAATTGGATTTGCAAGGGCAGAGGCAAAGGGCACAGGTTTCAAGCTTCGTTTACTACGTTTTAAGTGTGTGTCATGGTATCCTAATAGGTTGAAAACGGATTTGTAAGCAAGAGGATTCAGATTGGAAGTCAGAGCAACGTTACTTCTCGGGTTTAGGGATATAACATACCTTATACTTAGCTGTCTTTTTTTTTAATTTTGGTGAATTATAGTTTGCCCACTATCAGCAAGTCTGGTATTTCACATAAAATGAAAAAAGAACCGACAAAATCGGTTGATTTCCTCCGAACTTCAGAGGTAAAAACAACAAAAAAATACGGATGAATTGAGAATCTCTGCTTATTTGAAGTCGGTTAATTATATTATAGACTAGCTGTAGCCCACGAACGCGCCTGTTACAATTGATAATGATCCCACGGGAACATAAAATCGGGTTAAATCTATCATAAGTGTTAATCCTGATTTTAAACTATATCTGTACTTTCGTCTTAATAATTCGGTCAGTGGTGTTTGCGTGCAAGATTAACAAACATCAATACTTACAAACTTTCGTGTTTATTATATTAGTAGGATTTTCAATTTGACATTTCGTAAAGTTTTCTGTTAACATAAAAAAACTGGCTACTTTTATGTTGGTACTTTATTTTTAGTACCAACTTTAGCTTTTAGCTAAATTCTAAAATACCTACTAAAAATGTTTTTACTGCCGAAAACGTTCGTGATAAAAAAACATGGGATAATTCACCTTGATACTGCAGCAAACTTTGACGTCTGAATCTAGAATTAAATTATTTTTCTACATGGTCTGAATAAAAAAACATATTTCAAAATAACGTAGAAGAAAAACTCAGAGAAATCCTGCGTATAAATTCATAAGGTTTACCCAAGAAAAGGAGGAAACCCAAATAAGGCAATAAAACGAAGAGGTAAGTAAATATGACGTCACACTCGGCACATATCGTGCTGACGAAACGAACCGATCGCCGAGCAAAACATGCAAATTGTAAAGAAAATTGATCAAACCAAACTGAACCCAGACATACAACCTTTAGAGTCTAAAATCAGTTGTGGTTGTTACTGAATAAATTAAGGTTCGCAAAAGACTTTATTAAAACGTTTCAGGTCGGTATTAAGGTTCGTTTATTTAATAGCCCTTCGAGGCGAACGGATTCGCGTTACGGTAGCTTCGACGATAGCTGTTACGATCACGTTTTGCATACGATTTCCCAAAGGATTTGAATCTTTAAACATTCCGGTGATATAACAGATATGTTTTTGGGAGGTAGAAAAAAAATAGGTCTGAGATTTACGTATTACGTGTATGCTTATGCGTGGATTGTAATAAGGTTTTATTAATTAATATGAAAAAAGCTAAAATTAATGAAAACTATTTCTTTAAGCCTTTTTTTTAAACGACTTCCGCATTGAAGAATTTAATCCTTGTGTTGCGGGGGTGTTTACAATCATACCAGTCATATGCACAAAGACACCCAGATAAGTATATGCTATGTATCAGTTCAGTTACATGCTATTTACAAAGAGTCCAAAAAGAAATCTTCATCCTTGTCAAAGGCAAAAAATGTGCCCAGAAGACCAGGTATGGTCATGTTCATTTTCCATGAAATACATTCAATTGCTCCTACTTATTTATTCGTCATGTTCTTGTCATAAATTTAATTATTGAGTAATTAACTCATTATTTTATAGGTAAACGGTTGAGAACGTACCCATTAGGGTTTCTCCGTTCAATAAACAGAAAAGCCGGTCAAATGCGATTCGGACTCCCAACAATAAAGGTTCCGTATAAAATCGAAAGATAAACATAACTATGTATAACTAAAGACAAATTTATGACAGTGACAACGTTACTGTTCCTCGATTTTTATTTAGGTTTTTTTTATAGCGCGGGGTCATTAAAATACATTATTTGTGAAAAATACATCACGATTCAAGAGACCTCAACCTCGTGGTGAACAGACGAACAGACAGTGGTAGAGTAATAGAGAAAAAAAACAGTAATAGCGTTCGGTCTATATTTTTTTGTAGGGTACTTTTATGACTAAAATAATTGCAATCATTTTTGAAGAGGAAAATTTTCAACCCCTGGGTTAAATGATGGCTTGTTCTGAGTCTACGAAAAAACAAAAAACACTTTCAGACTCTACGGAGCGTACCACAAAATACATCATCTCTCATCGAAGAATATACATCTTTAAGTAGCAATCGCTTAATAAAAACAATAATGTAACAATAGCAACTATTTTAATTAATATTCAAATCACACAGAGCATCTTTATGTTTTATGTTTCTTACAAACTGCGCAGTAATGACGCGATTAAGTATTATAGAGTCGTTTACATAATTAGCTGGGTGTTACACAGGTAATACAAGTTACAAAGTACTGGCTGCACGGAAAGCCGAGTGGTTGAGGTCACCACGCCAAACCCACTAAGCGCAACGTATCGTGGGATTGTTGCATATCAGAATAAGAATTTTATTTGCGAAACATGGGTATTTTTTTCGTCCTATATTTTTCTTTCTAAAAAAACGGATTCAGTTAGTAATTTATTCCAACAAAGATACCCAGACTCAGAACAAGCATTCGTGGATCACACAAATACTTGTCCTATGCGGGGATCGAAACCGCGACGCGAAGCGCACAGTGGGTTTGGCGTGGTGACCTCAACCACTGGGCTGCCTGTGCAGTCTAAGTCAGTATTACGGCATGGCGGAGTCATAATCTGTGTAGGGTGGCAAAGATAGATCTCGATGGCGTGCAGTTGGGGAAGCCTATGTCCAGCAGACGAATATGGGCTGATGATGATGATGATAATAGTGGGAATTACATGAGATCAGAGTTCAGACACACTTGTCTTATAACAGAGCGCTATGTTTTTTCTTAAGACATACAAATATTACTTTAAGTCGAAGCGGCAGACAATCACATCTTCACAGCAATTGATTCAAACCTTTCATGAATCAACAACACACGGTATTCTAATAAATACAGTAATTTATTGAATTGTTCCTTGTACATTACATGACATAAAACGGCGAGGTTTCATCCTCTAACTATAATTAACTAACACGACACGGCTAAGGTATGCTTACCTCATCTCATAATAACGTGGATTCATTTACTAGTACCTAATGCGTACTTTAAAGTGGAGAGTTTGTTTAAACGCGTTATCTCAGGAATTACTTGTCCGATTTGGAAAATTCTTTCAGTGTAAGATAGTCCATCTGAAGGATTGGCTATGGTTCATACTAGCTGTTGCCCGCGACTTCGTCCCCGTGGGTAGAAGATATAAGTAATGATTTAGGTATACCTGCCCGGTTTTTTTTCACATTTTCCATTGTATTATAGCTCCTATTAGTCGCAGCGTGATGGTTTAGAGCCTAAAGCCTTCCTCGATGAATGGTTTATTCAACACAAAAAGATTTTTTTTAATTTGGAACAGTAGTTCCTGAGATTAGCGCGTTCATACAAACAAAGAAACAAATTCTTCAGCTTTATATATTAGTATAGATTCGATCACGCTATAATTAATAGAAGAGCAGTCGCACATTAAATTCATTGTTATCACACTGGGCAACAGAAACTTAGCCCCTAGCCCAGATTTCCTTTAAAAACCAATTCTTACTTGCAAAATTAAAAAACCACGAAGAAACAAAGTATAGTAACATTCTCAAGGATAAAAATTATAACATTACAAAATAAATAGAATAAAACAACCACTTAATAAATAAAAATAATCTGTGATACAAAATCTAAATAAAGTTAGCATCCTCCTCTCTTCTACATTGCCGTGCCCTACAGGGTCCATAGTGTACTGTACTTATATTATGTAACACCTGTTTAACATATGGAGCGCAATAAAAATATTGACTATTAAAGAACAGCAAAAGTAAATAGTGTTAATGGGTTAGTGGTTTTAGTTTCCCTTTTCATAGTTTCCCATAGTGACAATTATTACGCAATCAAACGAAGCAATTGACGCTTAGCGGTGGCACCAGAGTATTTCCTCGAGCATTTTTTGATGACGGAGTTCGTGCCAATGTTTAGAAAAATGCACACATGGCGAAGAAGCAAAACCTACAACATTTTCTCCTTCGTTGCTACGCTAAAAAACGCTTGATTTTTCTCCAGCCAGGATTCTCTGTTCCGCGCAGTAACACCTCCAAGAGTTGCAGTTTTACATGTTTGTGTTGTATTTTTCCACTTTAACTAATGATTTTTATAAGTAAAGTAGATGAGTAATTAGAGTTAATGTGGAACTAATTGAATATCTACATTTTGTTTATTTAAAGTGCGTAATTTAAAAGTACATCGCCGGCTAACTCTTACAGAAGAAGTCAAGATAAAAAACTTAAACGGAACAAATTATGTATTATAGATATATCGATAGAACAAATATGGATCTTATTTAATGTATTCGTTAAAACGCTGGGCATGGTCAATCGCTAGGTACAGGGACATCTCTAAAAAAGACAGTTCTTTCTTAGCAAACAATTAAGCATAAAAACACACTCATTTTCACTTACATTTTAGATCAATAAAAGAAAAAATATTTTGAACCGAATCGCAATAGAGATTGTGTAAGGTTTTCATTAGTTTGACAGTAAATGGAATTCACCCTGTTGCTAAGGAAACTAAAGCGATGAATCGAAAGAAATATAGAAGAAATATTTTATTCGTAACAGAAAATCTACGATTTCTTTGATGGCCTCACTACAAAGGAACTCCACCGTTTCACATTATTATCGAAACAATTTCTTGAATTTGATCTTTGATATTTTTCATGTAATCACACTAGTTAGAAATATGTAAAAAAAACTGAAAATTTGTCTTTTATGACTTCATATTCATAGGCATAGGCCATTCTAGGTTTACGTAAATTTCCTCTGCCACAATTCATTCAGACTTTTAATGCCTTTAAATCATGCCGAACAAGTTTTTTGATTTCAAAAACTACCATCGTTATTTTTTCTACCTTCCCAATCTTATCGGGAACTTAGTTATTTTTGTCCACAACAAAATCACATATCGCACAAGGAAAATATTTTATTGAAGGCAAAACCTGCCCGTGTAATTTAACATTACCTAAGGCGTCATAATAAGCCCTAAATGGGAAAACTCGGTTATAATGTTGTCTCCGGGTTATATAAATATAAACTCATTTTACCTAGTTACCAGTTGTATCGGGACGGTGCACCGTACTGGCATCCTGACGGTAGTGTTAAAGGCTGAACACCTTGCTATGGAGGCGACGTCTCTGCTATTTGCCATACTCCTTGCCGCTGCCGGAGCTCGGAATATCAATGTCAGATTACCTACATTACAAGATCGTTTTGAAGATGAAAACCTTATTTGGGGTGTAGTTGAAAATGAAGTTCTCACGACGCGACCTGAATCACTTGCTAACATAAACTTCAATGGAGCTGGAAATTTAGAAGCCATTGTTTTTGATGAAGACAACAATTTGGATGAAAAAAGAAGACCGTCACAACAAGACTTTGAGAAAATAGAGAAAGACAAACGAGAGAAAATTAAGTCTAAAAATGACGTTATGATCCAGATAGAACACAGAAATAATTTAGAAGGTGGTTGCTGGGCGAATTCCACACGCGTTGGTAATGAATGTTGGGACAGACATGAAGAAGAAAAAGAAGTAAAATTACGTTAACGGATACGAAAAGCTCTAAGCCCGAATTTTTAGAAGATTTTGTGACGACTTTCAAGTCATTGAGGTGCATCACGTTTTGATGTCTGTGTTTTTGGAGCAGTGTACTGCAATATACAAAATACGCGAAACGCCTTTGGAAAGAAGCAGTTTCAAATAAAATTGCCGATTCAAACTCAAATATGTTGGATTTTGTAGTTAACTCTGGTTTTCAAACTTATTCCATAATGATGAAAAATTGTGTAAAAAAAATTAGGCAGTTTTACTATATCTTTAGTTGCATGGTTCCAAAATGATATTTCTATGTCACCCCTTATCTCTACCCTTACCCTCATTCACAATCGCGATCCGCGATCCATATCCATGATCGCGATTCAGGTTAGTTTGCCTGTCCATGCATCGATCAAGTTTTCACTTATTTGATCGTTCCAGTATTCCTACTACAGTTAGTAGACCTAATCCCAGTTTTCGATCTTGCTAAATATTGCACGCCATATGTATCTCGGATGACGATCCAATATTGTGATGACTAGGGCAGCTGATCAGGTTCTGAAGCCAGAGTGAGTGTCCCAAGTTTAAAAGTTATGTGAGCTCCGAGGAAAAATACAACACTAAATATAATTGATCTAAATAATATTTATTTATTTATTTATTGGATCGGATCGCCAACAGAGGCTACACATTAACATGCATATTAACATTTTTGCGTACAATATTAGTATGCGCCTCCAATTACAGGTGACCACATCATTCACTTATTGTCTAGGTAGGTACAACAAGTTTGATTAGGCAGAAATAATTAAAATTAATTAAAATACAATGAACAAAAATCATAATAAGAGAATCAAAATTAAAAGTAAAACAATAAGAGTAAACATAATAATAAACTAATTCAAATATAAAATATAATTATTAGATTAAAGACAGACTTTGTTAGATCAGTAAATTAAAAGACCACTCGAAAATCCATACGTTATACTATTATTGATCAAGTTGCTTACCAAAAGTAAACATTAAGTTATGCAGCGGAATTTCCATATTTAATTATTTTACATTTTTTCGAATTAGTCTCACGTATTCGAGGAGCGAAGAGAATTCTAAGCGATTTCCCGTTTTTTTTTAAGCTTCGCGAATAATGGATAAATTGTTGAGTAGTAAATATTTTTGTAACTTTCCTATGGGTTTTGGGTAAGATTTTTTTGAACACGTGTTGACGTGATTTTTGAGGAAAGTATTTGTTTCAGTTTAAATCAATACAGCGACTGTATTTATTTATAAAAGGTATAAATTCGTGCATAAGTAAGCAATCTTAAAAAAAATGTTCTGCATATACAAGTTTTTTTTAATTCTATACCTATACTGGAAAAAATAATTAGTTTCAATTGTTGAATCAACGGGATTTTAAGGGAAAAAACCAGGTCCATTTTAAAGGCGTGCACGTGGACACAGGTCGAACATGCAAAGGCCTTGTTGAGAACGTTAATATAACATGTGATGGGGGATCTACCCAGAGTCATCCGTCACCGCTTTATTGGAGAATACACATGACAAATCTAAAGTAGTGAGTATTCATATTAATTACTACGCCGGCCGTGGAAATTATACAACGTCATGGTAATAATATAGAAAAGCATATTGATGCTATATTAATAGGTTCCTGTTGCTCTTCATACCTAATGGGTAAAAACAGAACCTTATTAGTGAAGGATCTGCTACTTGGCTGTTTGTCTGTCTGTCCGTCTAAAGACTGCATCATGAACAGTGGTAGCTAATTGGTTAAATTTTTGACGGTTTTTTTTTTTGCTGCTATAACAAATAGTTATTGAAGTTAAACAACGCTTGTTAAGGTCATAAATTGGCTGGTAGGTGACAAACCCAATAAGTTTATTTTTCACTTAACGGATTTGTTTTTTATTAACCTTTTTTTACAGAACTCTTATAGTCGCAAGTCTGAATCGCATTTAAACAGCTTTTGGCTACGGGACCCTATAATGACCATTTTGACAGCAATATCACAATGGCATTGAACTAATTAATTAGGGACAAATACAACAAAATAATTATATACACAATATGATTTAAACAATTTATTAATTCCCTAATACTAATTAATTATTAAAGCTTGAACATCGGCGACAATTTTCCTTATTGTTATTGCATATTGTTATAAATAAATATTTGACATTATTACAATACGATGAAGTTGAAAATGTTTTGTTTATTAATTTTGACATTTTGTATTTTACATAAATAAGTAATCACAGGTCAAAGTTTATTGACACTATTCAAGGCCCAATTTGCGATCAAAGTGGATCGTGATCCAGATTGACTATATGCGGATTCTTTATTTTTGTTTTATTGTAATAAACACTTTAGACGTTTAAATAATGAACGACCTTTTATTTATTTTATAGTACCAAGTGCGATCACAGATGGTGATCGCGGATTACGATCATGTTTGTACATCAACAGGAACGCTTGTAGGTACATCATGTTTTGTAACGTTGTGCTTGTTACTGTTTTGTGTGTACAATACATTATCCCTACTAATTATAAATGAGAAAGTAACTCTGTCTGTCTGTCTGTTACGCTTTCACGTTTAAACCACTGAACTGATTTTAATGAAATTTGGTACAGAGATAAAGTTGAACTTGAGAAAGAACATAGGATAGTTTTTATCCCGGATTTTTGAAGAGTTCTCTTGGAAACGCGATATAACCGACCTCGAGCGGGCGAAGCTGGGGGCGAAGCCGCGGGTGAAAAGCTTGTTAAATAAATAAAAATGTACGGATCGGAAAACGATTGTTGTAAAAAACATTTTGGTATTGTATTTATATACATTACAAATATGGAATATAGTTAAGTGCAAATACATAATAAATCAAACACAATTAATTGTAATTAATTGTTTCTATTGTTTTCGAATAAAACATTCAATTGATTTGTTTAAGTATTTAATTAAAAGTATTTGTAACAAATCTTGATTCGATTTTTAATAAACTAGAAAGGGCTTCTAAAACTAATGTTTTTTTTTTATAACAAGTGTGATTTTCCTTTGGTTTTATTCACATTCATTTTTACTTTTATTTTTAATATACGCATTAAACAGTTTGTTTACCTTTAGTTGAATACCTTTAAAAGCACACTTTTCATGTTTTACAAAACCATCAACTTACTAAGATTATTTATTGTACTGCCTTTTATACAAATAAAAAAAAATATCTTAAACTAAATACTGCAATAAAAATAAATAATTTAAAGTATTTTCATAATTAACCGACTTCATAGAAAAGTTGGTAATCTTTACAAGACTACACGAGCGAAACCGGTCTTACACAATACCTACTTATAATTACTCATTACACTTGGTTTACCTTATGTAATCTACAAAGTTACTGTAACTAGTGGTATGAACGTTGGACTGCTAAGTCAAAGGTTGTATGAACGTTGAACCCCAGCCGGTTCCAATGATTTGACTTTTTGAAATTACTTGCGTATTACAAAGAAAATTGCTTGCTAAATACGATGGAGGAAAACTACGTTAAGAAACTAATTTCTATGACAATGACAATGACCAATGACCAATGACACAACTACATCACTAACTAAGTAATATACATATAAATTAATAGAATTGTGATTTTTTTCGAGAGTCCGTGTCCGAGTCCGAAAACCATGAAGGCCTGTGAGCTATTTAAAAACTCTGACACCAGGTTGAACATCAACTATAAAAAAACGACGGGTTGCGCTCCGGGAGTGCCGGCAAAAGTGAAAACTTGCATAATTAAGCGTGTGCATTTTTGATACTTTCATATGGTTCAGGAATAATTCTGCATGAATTGCTTTAAATATAAGAAAGTACTATGATTTATATGGTAGAATAGGTACAATATTTATTTACAGTGCTATCGTAAATACATCACAATCTATATTTAATTAAAAAAATCATCTCTTTTGTTTTCGTCTTACAAATTTTCGACCCAGTCAGTGTTATTTTTACCCTTTACAAAAAACTGCTAAAAAAGTTTTCGCACTAAAATCGATTAATTATAACTCATAATTAAGTATATTGTATTTACTTCACACTTCGTTCACCTTTTGTTACACAATTGCTATTAGCCTTGAAAACAACAAACCGGATGAAAATAAATATCTTATTTAAGTGTGGCGTCAACAAAAAATATAAACAACGAAATAAAATTGAATAAACAACTTCACAAGGTCACTTATACCGTATGAATATAACAACATGTCTGTCAGAAAGATAATTAAAAAATACATATATATTAGTGAAAAAATGTTGATGAAAAATGTATGTATGGTGTGTATCTCTGTAAACCTTTTATTTTTCGTTTACGAGATAAAATAAAAAATACCTGTCCAATATGTTTTGCCTGACTAAACATATTTTTTTCAAATACTCAATAGCGTCGCCGAATATGAAAATATTCGGTTCTTGAACCGGTAATATGGTAATTTGTTCTATTCAGCCAGACCTTCGTTGCACTGTTACAAATAAATGTTTGAGTGCATCATCATTAAGCAGATCTTTGTACACTAATATTATTACACCGATATTGTATATAATACCAGCCGGTATACGTTCCAGTGCTGAGCATATACCTCTTTGCATTTAGAGCAAGTGTTGTGCGGTAATTACTACATACGCAAGCTCATTGTAAGTTGGAAATTTCAGATTTCATTTTTTTTAAATAGTCAGCCATGCGGTTCTTGTATTCGTATGCAAGTGAAGCAGGTTTGATCCCAACGCAGGCGAATCAATTATTTTTTTTCATAATGTTCAAATACAAAATCTTAAGAACAGTGTTATAACTGACATAATAACGCTATTGTGCATGTCAGATAACATTATCGTAATGAAATGCAGATAATACTAGATCTATCATTAGTTCACAGGAATGAAAAAACTAAATTAGTTATTGTCTAATGACACACAAGTCTTGACAATTGAAAGGAATTCTTTTGTACTATGAAGATTTCAATAGAATTATGGAAATAGCACTTGTAGACTGTCCTGGTGATGTAGTGGTTAGTGGCTCTGACTGCTATACTAGAGGTCGTGAGTTCGATTCCCACCCAGAGCAAATGTTTGTGTAAAGAGCACGATCATTTTGTTCTGTGCCTTGATGTGGTTTATTTATGGGAATTGAATTATTTAGATACGTATTTAGAAATATATAAGTATGTTTATCAGTTGTCTAATACTCATTATACAAGCTTTGCTTAGTTTGAGACTAGATGGCGTGATTAAAAACACACTATCAAGACAATGACCTCTAACCCGCCTATATCACCGTTTATAGCAAGTTTTGATAAATATATGTAATACGCTAGAATTCGTAAAAAAAATGGGGCATGAAAGTATTCGAACCTATGATCTTTGACTTGGCAGTCCAACATTCGTAACATTAAGCACATTATACCATAGCTCGTGTATTATACCATAACCGTCCCAGCAGTTTTCTGTCGTGACGTAACAAACTGACAATTATTTTTATAACATAAGTGCTAAAGAAACGGACGAACTAAAGAAATATTCAAACAACAGAAAAACTAAAGATTTTTACTATTTTTCTTTAGATCATTGACTGACAACAACTGTTACCATTGCATTCTTTAAAAATATATTTTAAAAAGTGTAACTTTGTAAGAATTCCAACATCTATATTACACAATCAAATCCTAAAGAGTTTTATTATTAACAGGAACCAATAACATAAGATACTATTGTAATCCGTCGGGTTATTTTTCCATTTACAATCAAAATAAATGTCATTAAACTCGTTACTATGCAAATCAAATCCACACTTTTCGAGCATAAACAAAATTAATTGGAACAATTGAATGTAATTTTCCGTTTAACGGGAATTTTCCTAAAAATCTTTAATTAATTAAAAAAAATAGTCTATTATTCTAATAAGGTGGGAAAAACCTTCACAATACAAACGCAACAACAACAACTCCTGAAATCAGCACTTGAATCCTATTTCACAGATTACAAATCAGCACACTTAAAAATGAACTGTAATCCATAGAATGATGGTTAATTTTTCACTGCTACAGAATGCAACCAACTAAAATTTGTTTTTCAGTCGATACGTACGCATCTATTTCCGAACTTGACGGTATTAGTCGGGCAAGTTTTCACATCGAATGCCGCTCTGTCCTTAAGATCCGTAACAGTTGTGGTTTCAACAACGTCACTGCCCCAAACCCAACGATCCCCAGTAGGACCAGCCTTCTTCTTCTCTTCTGGTTTCGGAGTCACTTCATTGTCCTGAGTAGTCTTTGTCCCGTATTTCAAATTGTCATTAGAGTTACTTGGTTCCTTGTGATCTTCTGTAACTCTTCCATCCTTTGAATCATTATCAGCTGTTGCACTGACATTAGAAGTTGTATCTCTATGATCAGTGTTAGTAACATATTCATGTAGTAATTTAGGTTTAGTGTTTCTGGTACCTTGCGTATCAATTTCTGTGCTGTGATCTTGTTTACGTCTGCTTATACTAACTTCTTCATTAACTCTTGTTCGAGTGACGTCATCGAGTTGTGTGTTCATTTGAGTTCCACGCTCATTCCCATTACCTTGATTGATTTGTTTGCCATTGTTATTGTTGGGAGTATTGTGACTATTTGGATAAATCCATGAATTCTGTCCATTGCCCCATTGATTAGCGTACTGATCATTGTTTCCCGTATCTATGCGGCGATGTACACCGTCAGTGAACACTAATCCTTGGTTATCACCAAACTGAACATTCACAGAATCTCGATATCTCTTCGTGTAGTCATAAATCGGTGGATCTCCAACATGGACGCTGCCGAATATTTTCTCCAGTATGGGGAGAGGGGGTCGGTAATTAGCGTACACATCGTCAGCACTTATAGAGGCAAGAGAGGACACAAACGTTAAAACCACCAACATTGTCACTGGGTAATTATTAGCATGGTCACAAAGTACCGCGGTTGTGATGACGTGCGCGTGCGCCGCCGTCTCGCGTCACACTGCAAGACGAATGAAACTGAACGCTTCCGTTATACTAAAGTTCAATTGTCATCGGCTAGGGACGTGACTGATTATGCGTAGTGTTGTCACCTATTTACGTGTTTATATTAATTTGTTCCGTATTGTTTTTATAGCACTGTTTAGAGTAGATTTAAATGTGTAAACAATATATTGTACGTGTGTTATCTTATCACTGATCTTGTAATGCTTATAGTTTTAGTTTTGTTTAACATATTCAAAGAAAACAAACGTAGATAGGAAGGGACGAGTTTTATCGAAAAGAATAAAAAATAAAATACCTTTTTTTACCGACATTTTCTTGTTTAATGATTGTTGGCATAAGTCATTAAATGCCTAAGTTTCTATGCTAAATTGTGACTTAGAACATCATTATAGTTTGCTATGATTCGGTAGTAACAAATAACAATGATCTCAGAGGGTCGTCCGTGTCATGACTTATAATATAATCAATAATTTAACTGTTACCGAGTAATCAAATGAGTATTTACACCAATTAACATTTAATTTTGTGCAATAGTATTTTATCATCACTACCGATAGTCTGATTCGTGACCAAAAATTATGGTTTTTAATGTTTACTAGCTGTTGCCCGCGACTTCGTCCGCGTGGACGAAGATATAAGTTACGATTAATATCTGCCCTTTTTTTTCCACATTTTCCATTGTATCTTCGCTCCTATTAGTCGCAGCGTGATGGTTTATAGCCTAAAGCCTTCCTCAATGAATGGTCTATTCAACACACAAATAATTTTTCAATTTGGACCAGTAGTTCCTGAGATTAGCGCCTTCAAGCAAACAAACAAATTTTTCAGCTTTATATATTAGTAAGTAATATAGATATAGGTTTGATAATTACCTTAGTCCTATTTTTAGATAGTATCAATGAGTTTTTTTTTTATAATAAATCATATTGTAAGATTACAAGCATGTGAGCTACTAAGTTAAAATATTATGGCACAACAAATTCCTAAATCTTTGACAGATATGACACATTATCGAAATTCATTTACCATCTCGAGTTCCAGCGTTCACCGAATCTAATAGACACCCGTATTTGTTTTACATTTTTAATACAACTTCCTCGCTGATGTTTTTTTTATTTAACAATCATTTAACTCACATACTCAAAGTAGCCCGGCTTTAGAGCGAGCATTTGTTGATCACGCAAATGCTTGTTCTAGGCGGGGATCGAACCCGCGAAACGCATTATCGGATCTAGTAACATCACTTGCTAATAAAAAGCGTACTGGTAAGTGACGTCACATGAGATTCTAAATCACTGTATCCCCTTACTTTTTTTACGAAATCAAAGAACAATCACGTACCCGATATTTTTTGAAATCCGTCTGACGAACTTAACAGATTTTTTCCTTGTCAAATAGCCTTACTAGTTTAGTAGTATTTTACACGGAACGACCAATCTGACATTGACAATCCTCTTACTAATTATTACCACATCACATTATACGACAATTTCTCAGAATTGTAACGATGACACATAACATTATTCACCCCAAAAGTTACAAGACATCGATATCGATAAACACAGAGGTGTGACATCACTAAAGATAGTACGCAGTAGTTCGGTGGGCGCTGATCCGGAAGTCAGCGGAAGGTCTCGCGTTCACCTCTCGGTAACGCATCAACGCCCTTTACTGGACCTTCGGGTCGAAACGATTGTTGTATTATAAGTAAATCTGTACAAATATTATAAAGAATTAAAAGTTGTGAGTTTGTGATGTGATTGTGATTATTCTTTTATCAATTGTGAATTGTGTGTGTTAAATGAGTTACCATAGAACGTAATTACTAAAATAAAAAACAACACGCTTTAAATTCGTAAATATTTTGAAGTCCCATGATAAATAGGTTATATTTGGTTTCTAAGTTTTCCTGTTTAACTGAACTAATTAATCAGTTAGAGGCAAATGCTTTTCAGTATGTTTTGCTGCTTACGATTTTGAAAAAGCACAATATCTTGTACTTGTTTTCTTCCAATCTAACTTCATTTATTTATTTTACAACATTTACAATCTAATGGCAATGCTAATCATCTGAGCGAGGTAAAAGCCAGCCTTTGGGTCAGGGGAAGTGTCCATAGTTTAGTGTGCGTACTTGTTTTATTCATTTAACTTGCATTTCCCCTCCGCCCTCGTAGATGTCTTAATTGCGAAAACATTACTTTCATAATATGTATTACAGGATATCAGCTAACTCCATAAAAAAATTCATCTAAATCGGTCAAACCGTTAAAGGGTGGATCGGTGACAAACATCCATAGGTACTCACAGTTTTTGACATTATCAGATCATACAATTTCGCGTGACTAAATAGCCCTCTCAAGAAAGTTTTAATACTAAGCATATGTCATTTCTGACGTCACTCAACAATCATTATTCTATTTCAGTTGAAAAGAAACATAACGTTTAAACGACATTTTTAAAGTTATTAACTATCCGAACATAGTAATACCATGCGTCACAAACGAGAATAACCAAGATGAACATACATGACGACATCTACACTAAAATTAAAGAGGAAAGATTTGGTTTTTTTTTAAACAAAATTTTGTGAAAAACTCTTTCACTGTTGAGAAGCTACGAGTATATTATCCCCGCTGAACACAGGGTATAATTTACTTCCATACATTCCATACCCATGGTGCCATGACTTACACTTCCAAACACGCAGACGAAGTCGCGGGCAACTGCTAGTTATAGATATATCCCGAACACAATTAGGAGGAAAACTATGTCCACCAGAGGATCGTGATAGGCTAAGTTGATAGTTGGACTGATTTATGTTGTATATAAATAAAGCACTTGAGTTTGAATTAAACTGGTTTTATTATAATTTAAGAAAAAGAATTACAATTCACATGCACGCGTTACAACGCCGGTGAGAGAGAGAGATAGAGGGCGCTTACGTCGTGCGCTTCAGCGTCGTTAAGTTAAAGACGCGTTCTTATGCGTTCATACCAACACCCTCTCCTGAACGCAAACCCATTCCAGCCGTCAGAAGGGAGAGCTTCGGTCGATGCAGCCCCTTTGTTAGCGCATCCGCCAACATAAACTCGGTGCTTATGTATTCTACATGTATCTCCTGAGCAGCAACCTTTTCTTTAACAAAATTATAACGGACGTCTATGTGTTTGCTGCGGGCGTGGTAAACACATGAACCTGAAAGACTAATAGCACTTCTATTATCACAGTATATAGTCATTGGTGCAACTGAATGCCAGATGTCTTTCGTAAGTTGCCTCAGCCAGATTGCTTCTTGAATAGCGGACGCCAGAGACATATACTCTGCTTCAGTGCTGGAGAGTGCTACTGTGGCTTGTTTTTTAGAATTCCAACTAATACAGCCACCCTGAAATATAAACAAATAGCCAGTGCAAGATCTTCGATCTATGGTGTCGCTGGCCCAATCTGCATCACAATAACCAATTATGTTTTTATCGTCCTTTTTGAATGTAAGTTTTAAATGAATGGTTCCTTTCAAGTAACGAAATATTCTCTTCACAGCAATCCAATGTTGCATTGTTGGATTGTTATTAAATCTACTAACAGTCTTCGCATCTTGAACATGCACGTATAATTGTGGATCTATCAATAAAATTATTTTTGTTCTGGCTTTCATGTCTTTTTTTGAATCACAAGTATCAAGCTGTATGCATTCCCAAAGTTCTTCATGTTGTAAATATGCTTCCATTGCAAATTTCCATGTCGAAAAATTGGCTCTGCCAGTTAATTTCTGTATTGATAATGTGTTTAAAGCCATTTTGTAACGTTTTTGACATAAACCTGAAAAATAATTATCTTCTCGCCGAATTTGAGGTTATGCCTCACTTCTCACAAAATTTATACTTTTATTACAGCTTTATTTCAAAAACTTTTATCAGGCAGGGACGGCCCATAACCTGTTGTATATAAATAAAGCACTTGAGTTTGAATTAAACTGGTTTTATTATAATTTAAGAAAAAGAATTACAATTCACATGCACGCGTTACAACGCCGGTGAGAGAGAGAGATAGAGGGCGCTTACGTCGTGCGCTTCAGCGTCGTTAAGTTAAAGACGCGTTCTTATGCGTTCATACCAACAATTTATTGATAGATGAAAATAATTAACAGAAAAACTACATCTGTGAAAACATCAACTTCATAGCTATAACGATTCGAATTGAAGGCTCAAACCGGCCTAATAGGATTTGGTTTTTACCTTTAGGAACCCTGAAAAAACATACTCACGCGTATTTATCGGGATCGCCCGTCTAGTTTCGAACCCGACGGGAGTCCTTAATTGCGGCGCGCCTAACACGCGGCGGCGGCGCCGCGCGTCGACTTATGTCAGCTCAGGATTAAGCGCTCCGGTTGGGTCATAAGTAAACCGGTGCATCATTGAATAATGAATCATTCTGACGATGGATGCTATAAAAATATTATGTCACACTACAATGTAATGAACTTCCAGTCGAATATTATTCAACCCTCTTCTTCACCAACTCTATTTCATGCTAGTTCTGTCCCGTTACATTTATCCTTATTTCATCGAAATAAATAATTAAATGTTGACACAAAAACAATACATCTCCAACTTCGAACTACGAAACGTGTTATAAAACCTTCTTTGAGTCTTGATCTATTGAATCTATTGAATTCAAAACAATTTTATCCGATATCTTGCAAATTTAACGAGCTCACAAGTTTTTATCCTTATTTTTAGTTTAGATATTGTTAACGGGCAATGAATCACATTTAGCCAGAATACTTTATTGTTTTTATTCTACAATAAACAACATCGTTTTGAGGACAGCATGGACAAATTCAGCATAGCCACAAAATAAAAAGACCAACTTTACGAAGACAATGGTGATGATGACACATCAATGACGAATTTAGATTTCGCAAACTGTTTTTCGAACACAATATTTTGGAAGAATGTCCTCCATTTACTAAGGAGGAGCTCGTGGCCAAGCTATAACTGCACAAGTGGATCGATCACTGGTTAAGCTACGCTTGACGCGGTTGGTCCTTAGGTGGGTGACTATCTTTGTCATAACGAGTTCCTTCGTGTTTCGGAAGGCATGGTGAATTGTGGGTGTTATTCATACATTTTTGACAGTCGTTACAGGTAGTCAAAAGCTTTTAAAGTTGACAACCAGTCTAAATAAAGGAAAGAAAGAAAATAAAGAAGTATCACATGTTTCAGTGAAGACACACTTTTTTATATTCTTTAAATTGTTTTTGCACTTGTCATTGACAATTGAGAAGCATTACTCCTTATTTCAGTGTAGTATCTGCACCGATATTCCTAATTATGCCGACGTCATGAATTTCGGGAATTGCATATCTGAAGCAAGCACTAAAGTTCTGTTACTGAACTGAGGAAATTCATTGCACCCAAAGGCTAAAAACGGTCCCCTATTTTGCTTGAAGTTTTAAGATTCTTATTTCACTTTTCATTTTATTGTTTCTTATAGTTGTATTTATCTGTAATGTGACTTTAAACGGTGATTAATAAATGATGTGGTGGTAGTGGCGTTGTGTTGTGTGACATATGGTTGCGTGTGGTGAGCCGGGGTGGTGTGAATGATTGATGGGGAACACAACATGCCACCTGTCAGCTTGGAGCTCTACCAAGGAGTTAACGCATACGCCATGGCGCCAGTTTGGATGCGATTGGGGGGATTGCCATTCTAAATGGGTTACTGATACAAAATTATTTTACACGGGCTCTTGGCGAGCTACGTACCGATTAACAGTTGATGTATTATTTTATTTCCGAATTTATTTTATTTATTTATGTTTGTACCCTTTTGACGTCACACTGTTAGTTTCGGCTATCGCTGAAAATCAGCGCTGTGACTTTTTCCCGCATTAGGTCGCAGCATTATGCTGAGCGAAGGCCGTATTGCGAGATTGTTACGCATGCTATCCCCTCATGTTTGTTTTTATATACATATATTATTATTTTTTTCTTTCTGTTATATCTTTTTCTTCATGTTATTTTAGTCTGTTGTGTTATGTATGCGTACAATGTTCGCAATAAAACACTTTTTCTTTCTTTCTTTCAAAATTTCAACCGTTTAAACCTTCCCTGGGTTACTACCTATTAGCTACGAATAATTCAAGACTAAAATAAGCCAAATCGGTTTAGCCGTTCTCGAGTTTCAGAGACTAACGAACAGCAATTCATTTTTACATACATACACATGCATACAATATAAGAAGAGAAAGATATATAAATATAGGATTAATATTATGTTAATTCATAATAAGACTACTCTTTTTAAACATCATTTGAGAAGGGACATTTCATAGTATTACCGGAGACATACCGCAGCATGAATACTGTAGTTCTTCTCGCAGCTTTAAGTCGTAATTGTCATATTCGTTCAAGGCACGTAACACCCTCACTCTGAAGCGGGAGGGGTATTTCCCCGCAAGTCAAAGAGATGTATCGTCATTCAGCGTATCCCACATAGTAGACAGGTGATGGATCGCTAGTTTTACCTTCCTCTTTCATGTTTTTAATACTCTTTACATCGGACCTTTTTGTAGGTATTAATATATGGAAAAGACTGCAGGTATTATAAGATATTTATAGTGAAAATTACACGTATGATGTATTTCTGTAAAGACAAGGCTAAAAATTATGATCGAGATTAAGCAACATCAGACAAATATGTTGGGTGACCATGGCTCTAGTGAGTTCTCCCGAATTGTTCGTCACCTAACCGATTCATTTTTCTTTAGCTTATTTCTTCCGACTCTTTATCGTCGCCAGCGTAAATAGCACGTAAACAGATTTGTGTGTGTGATTTAGAGATCTAAAAATTCAAACAAATCTAATTGCATTAACAGGGATAAATTAACATTGCTTGAATAAAATTAATCCATACAACACAAAGTAAACAAATGCAAGTGCACACCAAAATATATATCACAGTTAATTAGCCTCCAGGAACATCCACACAGCATCACTCATCTTAATGAACACATTTGTCCCACAATTATTTGCGCACACATTAATCTTGAGCCAACATAAACATCAACAAGTAAATATTAATTACTCCTATTATGCCAAATGTTACAATTTAATAAGCGACTCTGACTTCTTACTAAACATTTAATATAAATACATGATTGTGTCAAAGGAGCTCAGTTGTTGCCCGGCCGTGACACCGAGCACTGCTAAACAACCCAATCTCTTCAACATAACTTTTTTTTTTTCAAAAATGGATTCAATGTTTATATTTCTCATGCTGATCACAGCTATTTCCTCGAAAAACATACCCAAGGATTCAAAAGCAGACTTTGTACCGTCTAAAGAACTGTTGGATTCAATCTTCAACCCTGCCAGCCAACCAGCAGAAGCCCCGTTGAAAGTCCCACAAGAAACTGAAGACCCCGTACCAAGAGACAAGAAGGATAAAAACGAAAGCGGTAAAGATACCACAGTTGAAGTGAATCTCATAATACGGGTGGGAACGGAATCTGAAAACAATGACGTATCTGTCCAAGAAAATATTAAAATCAACGGAAATGCAAACATGACGGATGAAAAGCCAAAGAAAGTGTTTCCAAAAATGATGAGACGTTTCGTTGACCGGGTTGCCTTAGGAACCGATGCATGCGCAACTGGAATGTTCCGCGTCGGGGAGAGATGTACCGAGGAGGACTAAGGACTGATCTGACTTTGGACAACCTAATAAACTTAGCCTTGGTTTGAGGTCAAAAGTGACGTGTTGGTGTTTTGAAATCGGTGCTTGTACTTTACTCGGGGTATAAATAGTGTTGTTTATAACTGTGATGTTTAACGAGTGCTAGTAAGTATTATACGTCAACTTAGGTCATGACAGGATGCGTTATAACGATGAGCGAAGAAGAAGAAATAGATTTGGTGACAACAACCAGGTTGCTTAAAGTGCTTGTAAATATGTATCTGATTCGATAGCTGTTGTAGAGGCTAGCTAGCGAGTAGACAATGACACTGATAGACTAATTTCTAGAGGTTCTTAGCTAATAACTCTTTATAAAAATAATTTATATAGACAAAAACTCGTGCTGAAGGTAATAGAAAGACGTGTACGAATCAAATGTTAGTGTCATAATAATCCTACTAAATTGATAAATGCCAAAGTTTGTAAGCACGTCTGAATCTTTGCCACTCTCTCACCTCAAAACTACAGAACGGATTACAATGATTTTTTATAAAGATAAATTTAGTATAGCTTGGAACAACACATGAGGTACTTTAAATTCGATTTTTAAAACATTAATGATGTGGAGCCGCAGGCAACTGTTAGTTTATTTATAAATAAACAAAATGAAGTTAAAAAATTAAAAACTTGTCAATGTCAGCAGGTTGACCGGTTGGAACCGGCTTTAAGAAACTAGGTGATATCCGTTCGATGTCTTATTAATAAATTGTTATTTAATCATAACTATGTGTGTAAACAAAAGCACGCTTTAAATATTTTGGTGCCATATTATTTTAATGTACCTATAATTAATTACCAAATGAAACATATTGTAAATAATTTAAACAGTATTAAAATGTTATGATTTCAAAGGTGTTTTCTTTAAACTTGTTAACCAGAATACTCACAACTGCTCGAGTTGCGGAATGATACAATGTATCACCCCAAACCCACTGAGTGCAGGTTTTGATCTCCGCGTAGAGAACGCATCTGTGTGATCCACAGACTTTTGTTCTGAGACACAACGATTAAATTTCTCATTCAAAATTTCAACATCCCTTTTTTATTATTTTTAGTAGGCTTAAATCTAGGCTAGTATATAGTAAGCTTACACGTCTTAAGCAGTCGCTTATGAAATATAATTACAGACGCTAGTTACTCTTAATTGTGCGATCTGGAAATATTATTCCCGTAGAAAAGAACCGACAAGAAACTCCATAGCTTACCCTTTAAACAAAAGTTAAAAAGCTCATTCAAAAAAAGGTCTTTATCATTGGTACCTGTTAATACCGAAACTACATTATTTTCCTTAAAAAATCTCCTTCCCAAGACAGTTTGCACCTTCAGCATATAAATTAAGGAAACCCTATGATGAATGTTCTCTCTCTTTGAACCGGGCACAGTGAGCAACACAAGTATTTTATCACAAACTGATTTTCGAAGTCATTGAAGTCATTATTTCTCAGCAAGAATTAAGTGAATCGGAATCGTTTATTGTGTGCAAAAATATATATATATATATATATTTTTTTTATATATAGTATAATTATTTAATATAGGTTGATAGATAGATTTATTTATTTGTTTAATTTAGTAAAACTCAAGTAAGTATAAGTTTTTATAGAAAAACATAAAATGAAATCTGAAGGGTTTATACAGAGTGTTGTTTTTTCTGTATTCATTGGCCTAGCCTTTTCCCAACTATGTTGGGGTCGGCTACCAGCCTAACCGGTTTCAGCTAAGTACCAGTGTTTTACAAGGAGCGACTGCCTATCTGACCTCCTCAACCCAGTTACCTGGGCATCACGATACTCCTTGGTTAGACTGGCTGTCAGACTTTTTTCAAGCTTCTGACTACCTGTAACGACTGACAAAGATGTAGGAATAACAGCCGGGACCCACAATTTAACGTGCCTTCCGAAAGTTTCCAAAAGTTGTTTTTTCTGTATTAAGACATGTAGTTATAGAGTTATTGTAGTACATTATATAAAGATCCTTACAATGGGAATAGGACTGTGCCTAGCAGTGGGACATTCATGTGCTGAAATTAACTGACTTAATTTTATCTTTTTTATACTTGGTGTTTAGCCTACTTTGTTTTTGATAGCAGAACAGCAACTTATAAAATTGTATTGTGTACAGTTACTTTCATAATCTGATAGTGGTAATCAACTTCTGTGACCGAGTGTACTTACTATAGGTAGTACGTTACACTCTGCAGAACTAGCTCTCCAGGTGAAAAATCAGTTTAGAATGGCTTGCTGGCGTCAGCAATAGACGATGCACTGGAAATACTAACTCGACAGAACGAAAATGTTTCAAAAAGTCGAAGCCACATGAATTATTTCAAGAGATTTTCTGGTGTAAAATCGTTTCACACGAATAGAGGATTGGCCGTTTCTCAGATCTACTAAATATGCATAAAAAAATTATTAAAGTCGGTGGTATGGAGGAGTAGAGTAACTACACAATTGTATTATATGAAATAGGTAGCTAGCTCGGACTGGCTGCATAAGGTGGAGGACCGCATGTTGTGATGCAATTTTGGAGAGGCATATGTCCAGCTGTGGACCTCTATAGGCTGAGGTTGAATGATGAATTGATTATTTGATTGATCAATTCAAATAACAGCATACATAGAATATATTTTAACATGTAAACAAGTTTATAATTTATGCAATCCGTATCAGAATACCTGTGCTTAGTAATAATGCACTATAGCCAACAACTGTCGGATTATCGGTAATCCTGAACGTTTTACTTAAATTAAATAACTCACGTTTGCAATACGAGTTAAACTGAACCACAATCACATCCAAATTTATTTAAGAAGCTTAATTATGTTAATCCTGGTGGAATCAGAGACCAGTAGACTTGCTTTAAATATCTTATTCTTGCACAAAAATATAACGTAAACATAAAGACTACCGCCATATTTTAATGATCGCATCGCTCGAAATGGAATTATAAACTTTCTGGTCAAGTAACAGTCAGACAAACATTAGTGATGGTTCCGTGTACATGATATAGGTTTAACAAAAACAAATTTGATAAAAATAGTCACACATCAAAAAGTTGAATATTTCAAAATTTATCAGTCACGGCCACTTTGTTGCGTCTCAAATTTAGTTTTCAACCAACAGATTCATTTTTCAAATGAAATGAAATCATTTATTCTGCAAATCTATACTCTATACTAATATATAAAGCTGAAGAGTTTGTTTGTTTGTTTGATTGTTTGTTTGAACGCGCTAATCTCAGGAACAACTGGTCCAAATTGAAAAATTCTGTTTTGTGTTGAATATACCATTAATCGAGGAAGGCTTTAGGCTATAAACCATCACGCTGCGACTAATAGGAGCGAAGATAGGTACAATGGAAAATGTGAAAAAACAGGGCAGGTATAAATCATAACTTATATCTTCTACACACGGGAACGAAGTCGCGGGCAACAGCTAGTAGGATATATATATCATCACTTTTACATGTCTTTTTTGAGAACGTTGGAGTCGACATTTCCTATCTGAGAAGAAATGGTGGAACAAACTCAGGAGTCATTTCTTTTGATTACATATTGTTCTCTTTTGTGGTACGCTAAGTATAATGAGTCAGACACACATTTGCCTTATTTTATAAACTACTTATTATTGACACATGAGCTATTCATCAAGGCGCAATATTTCATATCTTATTGCAAAACCACTTACTAAGAGGTATTCTTTTTAAAGAATCTGTGAGTAAGCTGTAACCAGTGATGTCACATATTCGTCACTCTCTGTGGCTAGTGACGTGTTGACGGTTTGTGGTCTATGACGGATTCGTGACGTGGTTGTCCCCGTAATAATATTGCAATTTACTTAACTATTGTTAAAGATATAGGGCATACATTTCTCACGGTTTTTCCTTGACGTCATAAGGCCATTGTGTTTTGTTTTTTCCATTCTTGATTACAATGTTAAAGTTATGTAATTAAATTCAAGAATTTAGAGCTGATTTAAAGTAGAATATTACGTGAATTTAAAATTAAAATACCTACGTTAATTAATTTATTAGTTCTGTAAATAACTTTAGTAATAAATTTAATTATGTAAAGGAATCTGTAAGCCCCTTTGATTAGAATCATCTGTCAATCTGATGATTAATCTTATTCGAAAACTTATAAATTATATAGAATATTTATATACCTACAACTATAAATAACCTTAATTTAAGCGACTCAAACTTTATATGACAGATTAATCATAGTCGGGCATTTGGCTAATGTATGAAGTTTCAAAATAACGTCGGAAACTTCAGTCCAGCTCACGAGTTGGGGAAATGAATTATAATCACTATAAATATGAGAGAAATGTAGCCGTTTAAGAGATGACGCCTTCAAATCAAATCACTTATTCACAAGAAATAGGGTTACATAGCGGTGGTGAGTTCAAAATCAATATCAAAAGTCAAATTAGGCTACTAAGTAGCACTTTTTGGAGCTCATATTACATTAGACAGCACCCAGTTTCGCCCACCCTTCACCGCTCCCTAAGTGCTATTGCTGTGAGAGAGGAAACGGCGCAACAAACTCCCCAGCAGCACGCTGTCTTTCCGTTTACAGTTAATTGTTGTACTAGCTCATTCCACCATGACAACGGTGGTTGTAATATGTCAAGAAGGTATCATCATGGTGTCATATTTGTTCCCCTACTGCTGGGTATTGGCCTCCGGTAATGGCTATTTGGTCACAATAGGGATAATGACTGGGTATAAAAAGAAAAAATCTCCTTAGTCCCTCAGTTAGATAATTGAAAAGTAAGAGACGAGTATTTTTTTCTTTTGCAGAATAACTAGAATTGACAAAGATTAACTGCTTTAAAGTTTAGGAAAGGGGGCTTGTGACGTAACGATAGAGTAAAATTTATACTCAATCGTGACGTCACGCGTAAGTTTCATTCACTGTAATTTGGTCAATTTATGTTTGCGGGACAAATTAAAAAATACGTATCCTTTATTATACAAAAATCTACAAGACGGACACTGCAAAAAAAAATGTCATCATCCCTATTCAGTATCGCGTATGTATCCAACAAGAATAAACTGACATCTTTCCTATAGAACAAGTATTACATCGACGATCTCCGTGGTCGAGTGGCGTACGCACCGGTTTAAAGGTGTCGCTAGCTCTGAGGTCCCGGGTTCGATCCCCGGACGGGTCAATGTAAAAATTCACATTTCTACATTGTCTCGGGTCTGGGTGTTTGTGGTAACTTCGTTGTATCTGAATTCCATAACACAAGTGCTTTAGCAACTTACTTCAGGTTCAGAAAAATGTATGTGATGTTGTCCGCATTTATTTATATATTTACATAAAAGTCATTATCTTGAGATTCGATAAACGACCTTAATAAATTCAAACTAAGTGCATTTTAGAATAAACAAACTTGTTTTTCTTTGAAAGTTGTTTATCGATATCCGTACAAATCAAAGCACTCAATCAAAGTCCATTCAAAAGGAAAATTGTCGACCTTTATAAAACTACTTTAGGTAATGATGCCTTAACTACGGAGATAGTAACCAATGAATTACTTACATACTTGCTAACCGAAGCTTGTCAGATTTTTTGTTTCGACTAAGAAATTTAATTGTAAATGAATAATTACGAAATTTTCCTTTGTTTATTTCTGTTATGTGTTTCCATCAACTTTTAAAAAACTAAAACGCGAGCGTTGCTAAAACATTTCCTTATTTATACCGTCTTTACCTTATCTTGTAAGTTTGTAACTTAAAATAAACAATTACAAACTTGTAAATTTTGTTTCGAACTTTCTGGAGTATGGTTTAACAGGCTGAAGGCAGTCGGGAAGTAAAACTCCTTTGTGCTTATTATCTTTGCGAAGTCAATGAGGAGTCAACAATTATTTCCGTTTCCGTTAACTCGCGAGCTTCGATCGAAGCCTTAAGGTATCGGGCTTTTGGAGATAACTAGGCTGAGAGAGGCGGGTGAGGTGAAAGAGGCAAGTAAGGCGAGAGAGGCGCTTTATTTATTGAATTAAGGAAAGTTTTCGGCAACCTTGTTGAATTGGAAATTAGAGAGCTGCGATCTCTTGTACTTAAGTACGTAGAGCTATAAGTTGTACTGAGAAAGGATATTGTTATTTGGGTATTCAATTGTTTTTAGAGTCCATGCGGTAGGTGATCAATCATGCCTTTAACACACGGTGATAGCTTTTGTTTGACTCATCCTTTTGACATTTATATGAAAGTTTGGTAGCTTTATTTCGAGTTTACAAAATATATTTAGTTTTAAAGTAGCCATCTTAAACACTGATTATCTGATTATTGTATGACTGAGTATTGTATTATCACTACATAGTATAAAACAAAGTCGCTTTTTCTGTCATCATGTTGTATGTCCCTATGAACGCTTAAATCTTTAAAACTACGCAACGGATTTTGATGCGGTTTTCAACAATAGATAGAGCAATTCTTGAGGAAGGTTTTAGTGTATAATAAGTTTAGGTTTTGTGTAAACTGACAATATTACAACGATATTAGTTAAACATGTCGGAAAAAATTAAGCCATTCGAGAGCTTTCCTCGAGAACGCTGCCAAAACCTTTTGAGTTACAACAAAACTATGTATGGCGGGTTTGTACCTCTTTAATAAATCTACAAAAAAGTCCGCGGTGGTATATGTCTATCTTCCAAGGATAACCCACAATAACCATTTTTATGTGTTTTCTTAATACAGTAAAATTATGGGTTATTTACGAACCTATTTTTAACAATACAGTATTAATCCTTATCCAAATAAATAAGTTAGATATATTATACATGTAATATAGAACAAAATTGCCTTTTACACTACACCAAAAAAGTGAATAGGTAATGAGTTATCGTAACATTAAAATCTCCGCGCGAGAAATTAAAAATCGATGAAACGTAGCGAAGATATCGTTGGCATCTATATACTAATATACTTATACTAATATATAAAGCTGAAGAGTTTGTTTGTTTGTTTGTTTGAACGCGCTAATCTCAGGAACTACTGGTTCAAATTGAAAAATATTTTTGTGTTGAATAGACCATTCATCGAGAGAGGTTTTAGGCTATATATCATCACGCTGCGGCCAATAGGAGCGAAGAAAAAGTCATAACTTATATCTTCTAACCACGCAGACGAAGTCGCGGGCAACAGCTAGTTGTATTATATACCTTTACATGTTTTTAACAATAGTGCACCACCTACCTCTGTACATACTGATAATTTTCCTGTCCATCCAAAGGTTGTCTGGAAGATATCGCTTTTAGCGATAAGACCGCCATTGTACCCTAACATTGTATGTATTAAGAATCACTGCTGTAATTCCATGGTGTACAATAAAGAATATTCTAATCTAATCTAATCTATATTTTTTCACTTGCGAACAATAGGTATCGTTAAGCAATTGTCGACAACAACAAAGAAGTATTCATAACGAACTGCAACTAAATTGTCACTCACCAACTTTATAACCGTGTCATGCGTTTCTTAATCACGATCTTAATTTTTTTTGGTATTGGTTGTTATAGTAGCATCAAAAATACATCAACGGCGTAATTTCCAGGGGCGTACAGATAGCGGAGCCACAATATCAGTTATAACCCTAAGAAAACAATATAGTTGAAACTCTTACGTCAAGATAAACGTACAGTCTACAGCCACTATTTAAGACATACATACCTTTATCCAAAAAAAGGTAATATTATTTGCTCAACTTTCCGGCATGGGATTCAAACCCCATCCCTCTGTCCGGCAGATCGATATGGTAATAAAACGTCTGCGAGTGATCGCGTCCCGGCGACCTTGGCCTTCAAAGAATCAATAAGTAGGTAGTACATCTGAAGGTCAATGATGATTTGCCGACAGTTCGCGAAGATATCAGGTAAATATTGAGTAAATTTTGCATTCCTTCCTTTAAATCTAACGAATCAAACAAATGTATATTTCACAACTTTCACACAATGCCATCTTGATCCAAAAAAACCTGTATTACCAAACCAGCCTATAGGTGTCCCACTGCTGAACATAGACCTCTTCCCATATAGGGAAGGTTTGACCATTAATCACCACGTTAGTTCAGTGCAGGTTTCAGTTCTTCAGTCAGGTTTTCAGTTTCCTGTGTCCCAGTTTTTTAGTGTCTTAGAATAATTAGGAAAGTACCCTGAAAACCTTGGTACTTTGAATGCCATCCATAGAACTGCTAGTTAACCACGCATTTTCATATCTTGCATGCTTATATTGATAAATTACAATCAGGCGCAAAACAAATGGTTTTGCTCACAGCAACATTTGTTCACGGCTTGAATCGATCCCACGACGACAGGGCCACTATCCACTATACCAACTTCTTTCTTTTAAAGAAATTAAAAGGAGATCTCAAATTGACCAGTATTTTAAACACTAATAAATAAAATTACTAAAAACATCATAAACAACGCCAAAATACAGTGGTTTCTTAGGTTTAAGCGAATGTTAGACATTAAAATAAAACTACTTTTACGGATTTTATCCCGGTTTAAGACACAGTGAGCTCATACTGCGTAGGTCGGACCACAAATAATTAATTAAAAAATGAAGGTAGAACGAGCAACATCTTCTGTCAAGACGAACGCCATCTCAATCTGCCCGTGACCATGATACCTGCAAAGGTTTCGAAACTTGGGGAACTAAAATCTAAAACGCTATAAAATCCGTAAAAGTAGTTTCATCTCAACGCCAAAATATTTTAATGCAGTGTCTACTATTAACTAAGACTAAATTCATCATAATATAAATAACTAAATTATTATCAAGTATTTAATTAAATTAACTATGCAATATCGACAACACCTGTCACCCAAATATTAATAATTAATAAAACACACCAAGTATTCCTGCGGTCATCGAGTAACAGAGAGGTTGCCATGGCAACGGTTTCCAAAGATTGATTCGCTGAGTACTTGGTAAGTAATTATGAGAATAGAGGGGAAGTAATTATTTTCTAGTAGCAACACTGATTGGAATACATCTCTCTGTGGGCAACGACGCGAACTTAATTACACTTAAACAAAGATCTATTTTTTTATTTCACTTTGTTTTCTCGGTTTGTTGTTGTACCGTTTACTGTTAAATAGAGGTAGTTAGGTTAATGAAAAGATTTTTAGAGTACCATTCATCAATATTGATTATTTTTTTCGGATTTATTTTTTATTGAGTGATCGGCTTTACATGCAACTAAGCATGTTATAATGTTCCAAATAGGCATTTCCACAAAAAAATCCGTTTAATTATTATTCTTTAGTTAAGATACTTATTTCTCCTTTTTTTAAGAACAGCTCACCGCAACACAAGGATAAAATTCCTAACGGCAGGATTCAGTTAACAAAATTAAACTTTTAAAAGTGCAGTTCCAAAATGTGATTAAATGGAGAAGGAATACTACGCGAGGAAATCTAGATTTCAAATAACGGAATCAGAAATCGCTTGCAATGTGCTAGAGTAGTGATCAATGAATGTGCTTTACAGGGGTCATAGGGTGTTATTATTATGGAAAAGAATCCAAGAATCTCCATAAATACTCCAAGGTGTAAGTACCGTTACAAGACTTCCGCACGTACAGTTTACGTAACTAATTACCAGTCTAATTTATAATTGTTCTCTGTTTTGTTTGAAGAGAAACCTAACAGACGCTCAAACTAAACTGTTTAGTTAGATTACCCTCAGAAGGGTTTTCCTTGAGGGAGAACTATGTTTAAGGAAACAAGAGAATTTGTTACTGCTGGGGTATATGGTATTTCATCACAGGCTAAAGAAAAAAACAAATCGGTTAGGTGACAGATCAAATTTATTTGGTATCCAACAAATTTATAACCTTTTCGAAGGTTGCTCATCCCCGATCTTCATTTTTATAATAGATTTGAGAAAATAACAACTGCCAAGCTATCGTCACGTTTCAAAAGATGCAGCCAGTAGAGAGGCTGAGGAATAGGCGAGCTGAGAACGGTGCCTTCTTATTGCGTTCTGTTTTTGGCCTTTAGGTGCGGTATCCTATAAGGACTTGATTAGTTTAATTTGTGGATTAAATAGTTGAGACAAATCAAAGGAATGAATTCGATTTATACCAGAGATATTCAGATATATCCTTATACCACGATAAAACTGAAATACAATGGTTATACTTTCACCATTAGATCTACTCGTCACAATACTGTATTGTCAGTCAACGTGTCAAAAAATGCATACACAATTTCGGCCCAATCGAAAACCGACAGTGGATTTGTATACAACAAAAATACAGAAGAAAGTATAAAAACTTCACAACTGTGCCATTTCATAATCAAACCATGTCATAACAACATCCCTTGTAGCATAATAACATAATTACACTTTCCAAAAATATGCAAGCATTCTGAAAACAGCTTCAAATTATAATATTCCTAGAATAATTACGAGGATCATAATAAAACCGAATATATATTACATTTTAGGGATCCAACCAAACGTAGTTTGCATGAAAATGAATATGTACGCCAGAACTCCGTAGCAGCCGCGGCATAGAGGGCGCCACCGCGGCAAAACTAAATTAAATAGTTTGAAGTTGTATTTGAGAGAGATATGCGTTGATTTGTGAAGTATTTGGACCCGGAAACTGGTCTGTGGGGTGTGAGGAACTATTGATGGTACTTCCATAGATGGTTTTTGGAATTGATTTAGTTCTGAACCACAAAACTAAAAGGAGGTTCCTAAAGTTGTAGATTTCGTTTTACCCCTGCCCGAAGCGTGTCTCACTTTAAAGCGGTTTGTGAATTTATACATATAGTAAGAAATACGTGTGATATTTTTTAGGAAATTTTCCATGTGACAGGTTATCTTTTCATTTATATAAATACTGAAGGTAATTGTAGTTTTCTTGTGTAAGATCTCGAAATGTTTTTCGAAGGGAAGCAACTTTGTATTTTCAGTAAATATAAACACCAACCTAAAAAGGTAAGAAAACATTTTCATGTTTTACCCACAGGTCACGCCCGTGTTTGGCACCCAGTACAACAACCTTTCCCCCAATTTGATAACAAAATAACACATTAATTACAGAACCACCAGTTACCACCTTCACACAAAGCTATGGAGCCGCCCGTACTCAGAGCAATTCAATTTTATTCCGCACAAATAACGCCTTTGTTCTGTGACGTCACTGGCCCCTTTCCTTCCCTTTCCTCTACCCCCCCCCCCCTATGGTAAGCTGAATGTGTTTTATTAATGGCTTCACGCTAAATATTATTAGAATACGCCCCGTGGCCCGCGGCTAAAGGATTCTAAATTCATTTCTCTGTGATTAATTGAAATTGAAATAAATGAATTAGAGATATAGACTTTGACTTTCTCTTCGGCTCTATTAAAACAACTTTTATAATTTGGTTATGTTAATGTGACATGTACACTTACCGTCACTACAGGTAATATTTATTTAAAAAAAATGGAACCGAACTCCATGAAATTGTTGAAGGACGAAATGGAAATGGAAACTCCATGAAAAAGGAATTAACAAAGGTTCATCCAGTCCGAGGTACTGTGGTTAAAAACATAAAACCAGTGAATTGACAACCTCCTACTCTTTGCAGATGGTTGAAGATATAACTAATTGTTTTTATATTTAACTGCAAGTTCTAGCTTTATGAATGAGTAGCTCAAATACAAGTCATATTTGTTTAACATGCATTTAACCTCAGCTCAGCGCAGACTATAACTGTTTCTCCGAACTAGCTCGGAAAATATCTGAATGTAGGAGTTGAGCTAAATTGTAAAGATCACCCTGTCGTGGGTTCGATCCCCGACATAGGACATGACGTCCCCAAAGGACAAGAATTTGTATAATCCAAAATTGCTTCCTCTGAATCTGGGTGTCTTAGTGTGTGTGTGACTTGAGTGTCTTGAAAGCCTCTGCGAAACAAAGATTAAATGCGGGAGTAATTTGGAAAAAAAAGAGTTTTTCTTGAGACGAACTGAATACATCCAAAAGTATCAAATCGCAGTTCCCACCACATTTCACCGGGAATGTTGGAAAATAAATGATATCACATACACATCTAATAACTTTAGGGATCGAGGAACAATATCCGCATTCAAATAAGAGGCTTCAAGTCTTCAACTTACGTGATTTGTTCGAGTTAAACCGACCGGAGCCTCCCCCCCCCCTTACATAGTACCCCGCGGGGTAATCTCGTAAGTAGTAGCGGAGCCCGCGGCTCCGCCTGCCTTCATAGCTAAAGTTTTATCAAATTAATACGCTTTGGGTTAACTTCCTAGAAACTGTTTGTATTATTAACGTTGGTTTACTTTCGTAACTTATATTTGATTAAGTTAACACGAAGCTTACTGTACTATTTTCTAGAAGATACTTGTTAGTAGCTAAGTTTATTCAGTTGCTTTCCCCGTTTTCGTAAGGTACAGTGGCGGCCTTACGGGGTTGCGAACGAGGCAATCGCCTGGGGCCTCGCTCTTGCAGGGGCTTCGCGACCCTAAAATTTCTTAAACTATAGTTTATTGAAAATAACGTTAATTAAGTAATTCATAACTAAGACTGTCTAAAAAAGAAGCTCGATTGATTCGCCCAGAGCCCCGTAAGGCCGCCGCTGATAATGCGTTTGAGGTTTATGAACGTTTAAACCGTAGTTTTTAGCAGTCTCTTAATATTTGTGGTGTGGCGTTACTTCGTGATAATTTTGAAAACAAAATCTGATGTTCCGGACTCCCTACCATGGTTTCCTTCACCATTTTCAGCAAGCAGTTAATACTTTGTAATAAAAAGCTTTAGTGCGACCTGGTATTCGAACCCACGACCATTGAGCTGCTGTCTTATCACTAAGTTATCACAAGTTGATAAAACTTTTACAATAAAAAAAAAACTTCACGCAGTCAATAAAAAATCCACTCTGGACTTCAAAACTATCCGAAAGTAATTAAACACGCTGTATTTATTGGTTCACATCAACATAAAATGGCGGGAGACTTTAATCAAACCGTTCTATAGCGGCCATATTGGACGCCATCTTGCGATCGGATGGCAGTCGCGTCACGTGACTTATGGCGGGTACAAGAGTAATAGTGTGTCCTACCCTCGTTTCACCTTTTAGGGTAAAGGTATTGAGAAAAAGATAAATTTAAAAAAGGTGAATTTACTAACGTGTAGTTTATTGTTCTCACAGACATGTTTGTATTGAGAAGTACAAAATTGACTGCCACGTTTCTGGAAGGTTTGTCTTTTGTTCTGATATTAAAAGAGACAAGATATCTGGCTAGCTGCAGATCAAGCTCTCGACACTGACGGTTAAGTACAAATATTCTGATGAAATTTAGATCAAAACTTGTCAAATACCAATTTATGGCATAATCAAACATTCCTTAATATTGATGACTAGCTGTTGCCCGCGACTTCGTTCCCGTGGGTAGAAGATATAAGTTATGATTTATACCTGCCCTGTTTTTTCACATTTTCCATTGTATCTTCGCTCCTATTAGTCGCAGCGTGATGGTTTACCTATAGCCTAAACCCTTCCTCGACGAATGGTCTATTCAACACAAAAAGAATTTTTCAATTTGGACCATTAGTTTCTGAGATTAGCGCGTTCAAACAAACAAACTCTTCAGCTTTATATATTAGTATAGATTATTTTCATAACTTATTGTTAAAACGGCAACAGAAATCAACAGTAAAACTCTAAATATTATACATTTACTGCTAATGCTTGGTAAACTGGAGTATTACAAGAACATTGTTTTGACTGAACACATTTGATATAACATCAGTCGGGAGCCCTTGATCCCTCTTGGTAGACAATGGCGTGACAAATGACTGTCCCCCCCCCCCTCCGCGCCGTGACGAGGACTACGTCCTAACTGACACACAGACTTAGTCAGTTACATGGCTTTGTGGGCTAAAGGTATTTGTATTAGAATTATGTACTAATAGCTGTTACCCGCGGCTTTGCCCGCCTGGATGTTTGCTAATTAAGAAGAGGCAACAAATACACACACACACACACCACACTTATTTTTACGTATTTATAATATTGGTGTTGATTGCAGTTGCGATGTAGGAGGGTATAATTGAAAGTAAAAGTTTATATGTTATGTTTTTCCCGCCTTTTAGCTAGCAGTGCCTTCTAGTTACTTCTAGGCTACCTCCTTTTGAAATGGAAATATAAATTTCCTGGACCAATATCTAGTATTTGAACGGGTAACAAATTTGTTCAAAATTTTAATTTACGTGCTCAAATGTTGTAGATATCTAATTAATAATATTTATATTTATAATATCCGGAACAAAACATTGCATCGCAAAGGGTTTTCCATCAGGACAGGGATCGCTAGCGCTAGTTTCATTATATCTCCCGCAAAAGACAAGCAAATTAAGTTAAGTGTGAGTGCAGCCTCCACGTGCACATATCAGAGCTGCCGCTGAAGCGCACCACTTAGTTTTTAAACTTATTTGTTTCTGTGGCAAGCGCCTGTGTGCGAGGCGGTTCTTGTATGCCAGTATTTATTGAAGATTTTTTTCACAGCTGTCATACAACGCCATCTAGTTTCAAACAAGGCGAAGCTTATATTAACTGATAAACATACTTATATGTATACTTCTAAAACACATAGGTACAACCAGACACAAAACAAATGATCATGCTCATCAAACGACATTTGTCCTGGATGGAAATCGACCCATTATTATTATTTCAGTTTTCAGGTCTAGAGTAATCTTTAAGTATGAGTGTTTTAAAATATCATAAAAAATGGGTTCAATAAATACATCCGGGTATAACGATATATTTTTGGATGAACTGAAAAAGAGTCATGACGTAATAGCATGCAAGTTACGGCAAATGACGGGCAGTGCGGATATAGTATTGAGCGTGATCGATCATTGACGCATCGCCATCGATCCACGTCAGGAATACGAAAGCAATACTTTGTCTCTCATTCATTATGCTCTTAAAATAAGCTCTGAAACTATTTTGGTATACATAGGTATCGGTATAAGCTTATCAGTTTGGAGTTTTAGTGCCCAAAAGGGGAGTCAACCGAAAAGTAACAAGAATGTGTCCAAAAAAGGGACATTAAAAGCACGCGTTTAATACTGCAAACAAAGCTGTTAAGTATCAATTTATGGATCTACCTCCACAGGTTTTCGGCTGTTTTTTAATTAGTTTGTATGTAATCCCATACCTAGGCAAACACCCCCCCCCCCCCCTTCTCGTCGAAAACTCATTGCCGTTTGCAAATTCCATCCCGTATATCTCACAAGATCATCACGCCATATTTCAAATCATAAATGCAAAAACTTAACCAAAGTCCTTCATAAGTCCGTGGCATTAATCCGATGCAATCAAAGTGATTCAAAAGCTTTATTAATTAATTGGAATGCGTTCTTTCCTGCGGCTGTCGGCTGACTGTGGTCCTACTTAATCCCGACAAAAAGAGGAACGGAATAATTAGCAATACACCCCCCCCCCTACCTCACACCCCCGCCGTCGCCTGCTCTGCTCAGCAGCTTTATCTCAACCAGATGTCGATGGATTACATTAAGGATGTCACAAACAACTGAATTACTGATGCACATTTAACGTATTTAAATGATGCTTGTAATAGTGAGCTCTAAACTCTAAAGGATGGCTAAAATTGGAAGGCATTTAATCATATAATGGTGATCACTTACGCGCTGAACTGAATGAGTGAAATACGCATTAGGAAGCAGTGTATGTAGAGGAAAGTTGACGAGTGTTCTAATATGACTCCGCAGTATGTGGCAGAATATGTTGAACCAACTCATGTTCTTGCAAATAAATGTTTATTATTATACAAAGTATTTCCGCATCAACCAAAATGTGGGCGCCTCATCATAACCACGACCAGTTCGGGTAATACGTCAGAGAGGACACACTAATGCGAAGTGACGTCGAATTCTCACACTTCAGTAAATCTTAGATCAGTTTTTGGACAACCTATATATATAATATATAATAAATAGTGGAATCTTCTTAAAATGCTGAATACTTGTCTTTTGAACAGCACATTTGCTCCAGTTATTTAAATCCTTTTCAATGTTCAATAAATGATATTAACAATTATTTAAGAAGCTTAAAAGAGAGAAAACAGCATCGGCATTTTGAATCAATATTGAAATTCGAGCCAGCGGCAATATTTTCAGTATTTTTCATTAACGTTTCCGTGTGTGTCACCGGCAGCGTCGCGTGTACATCTCATGAATATTAAAGTGTCTGCAGTTCTTCCGGAAATGGTCGGTAATGGTCGACCACGTACGTATTCATACCATAGGTGACCTGATTGCAATCTCCCTGGTTACGTTGAGAAAACTTGTAGTTTACGAAAGAGTTTTATTGTATTGGACCAGGTTATTTAACGAAGACTAAATATTCGTATCTACCTATCTATTAGACTTTTCTGCAGAACACAGTTAACTCTTGAACAGTGCAACATTTTTTGCATTGGAATCAACGTATTCGAAACTCAATTGTGTTTTTAGTTGAGCTCCTATTATCTTTCAGCTCTAGCATCAGACTATAGACCAGGGTTTAAGTATAGACCCTTGAAAAAAAATTAAAAAAATGGAAAAAAAAATAGTAGGATTAAACCCTTTAGAAAAGGGTAACAAAGGAAAAATAATTTACGCGCGATCTGAGTTCGGGAAGGGGGTGGGGGTGACGTTTGAGGCGTAAAAAACGGGTTTCCTCGATTTCCGGCAAAACTAAAAGTCGTATCGAAAGAAGTCAAATGGCAAAGTTGTAGGTAATAAAAGATCTAAAACTTTTGTATTTACTTTTTTCCCATAACCTCAAAATTTATGTGAAAAATCCAAAAAAATACAAGTTTTTGGTTTTTTATTCCCGACCTCAGATCGCCCGTAAATTATTTTTCCTTTCATATTTATAATATTCCCCTCCTTTTCTAATGGGTTTCATCCTACTATTATTTTTTTTGGTTTTAAAAATTATCGACCCTGGTCTACTAGCTATATGTCATGTCAAAATATTGCATTGTCAATATACATACGCTGTCAACATTTGAGTTCAACTGAAAAACGGGAAGGAGATCTAATTCAACTTGCAGGATTTAATCACAGACCAATAGATAAATAGACAGAGGGCTAAATAAAACTGTAAAGCAGAAACAATTAAACAAATGTCATTCGGCATCTAAGAAGCACGTTAATAATATTATTAGTACAGCAAAAGTCTTGTATAAAAGTCAAAGAGTCACCCAGACAGACTTACACTAAGATTTCAATCAACATTAATAGCACCTTTTAAACAAAGAATTAACTAAGAATCATACTTAGAGAAGATTACTCCATTCTAACACAAAGTTGATGGAAAGAATACATTTCAATTTGAACTTGTAGAGAAACTTGGGTGGATGGAAAGAGAAACAACCCTAGTAAAGTGTTTGAGAGCGATTTATTCTGAACTATCGCAACTGAATACTGTATCCCTTAAGCCGAGAGCCGAAGGCCGAAAGCTGAACTACGTAGCATATAATTTAATTAAATCATTGGAGTTATACGAAGGAGTTATAGTCGAGATTAGCTTCGTAATGTCTTGGCCAAGTTTTTGTAGTGTTGTGATGTTGTCATGGTAACGGTGTATCGTCCCCTTTTTGGTACAAAAATGACTGTTCTATATTACAAGGTGATAACACAGGTAAGATTAATACTCATTAGTTTAGTGATTTTGTTAGTTAGTAGTTATTGTGATGTGTTCATTTGATGTTGTGGCGAGAATCTCATTGTTCTGAAATTGGCAATATTTAAGGTCTAGCCAACAATTTTGTTAGAGAGTAGAACATACAGATCTTACTCGTCGTACAAACATTTGTTTTGTGTGGTAATCAAATCCACTACCTCCGTTATGGTAATTTTTTTGTAACCACATTTAATTTACTTAATAACGGAGTACTCGCGCATAATCGGGTATACGTTAAGATAATCCAGTTTTGTAAGTATTTCCTCTTTATTACTCATGTACTATCGATTACCAAGAGGACTTCTCCACAATTATTGGCTATGTAACTCTAAACAAAACATATTTGAACAGCGAATCACGTTTCAGAACAGTTTAAGTGTTGTCAAATCCAGCAGCTCCCCAGTTTAAACTTACATTGTTTACCAGGCTCTGCGACACCGCAGCTCCAGACTTGACGCCAGTCAAACTCGCCACGAGTTAAACTTCCACTATGTTTAACTAACTGTGAGATTGACGCGACACACGAACACTTGCCGGATCCTAACTATTAGCAAGCTTTATTAGTTTAACTACATCTACGCAGTAGCTACGAACTTGTTTATGAAGCTGTAACAAAACATTGTTAGTTGAATATCTATTAAAATCTTCACAGTTATTCCTTGATTGAAATTCTGAATCTTGAAACGCTAACTTTGTCTACAGCCCTTCCTTGTAGCATATTGGCATCTGTTCATCCAAAGACCATTGTACCGTTACACTGTCATCATCGGCCTAGCCTTTTCCCAACTATGTTGGGGTCGGCTTCCAGTCTAACCGGATTCAGCTGAGTACCAGCGTTTAACAAGGAGTGACTGCCTATCTGACCTCCTCAACCCAATTAGTTACCTGGGTAACACGATACTCCTTGGTTAGACTGTTTGACAGACGTTTCAAGATTCTGACTACCTGTAACGACTGTCAAAGATGTAGGAATAACAACTGGGACCCCCAATTTAAGGTGCCTTCCGAAACACGTACCATTACACTGTATGCTGTTAATTTCACTGATTTTATTCTATGGTGTACAATAAAGAATGTATTTATTCATTGTCATTTCTATAAGCGATGTAATAATGATACCAGTATCTTAATGTCTTAGTGCTGGGCATAGTCCAGTTTACCTATTAAGTAGTTTTGCGCATTAATCACTACGCCAGCTCCGTACAGGTTCGCGATTTAAGAAACCAATATTAGGAATCCACTTTCTTCATGTGCGGTGTGTATGAATGGCATGCAAATTTAGGTTTAGTCAGAATGAGTCTGGCACTACCTTCTCTCTCGCCTTAAGGGTGGTGTCCACGTGGATAAACAAAATAAGGTTCATCGATGTTTTCCTTTACCATTGCTCAGAATAATTACGTCCTGTCATGCCCTTACGGTCAGACTGCACGGATAACCGATCATCGTCACGCTAAACCTACTTTGCGCGACGTGTCGCGGTTTCGATTAACGCGTAGGACAAGCGTTTGTGTGATCCAAGAATGCTAGTTCCGTCTTTGTGCATGTGAATTGTATGTTTGTGAAAGCCCCGCGATACAAGGATGAAATTCCTCAATGCGGTGCGGGTTCATGTTAACGTAAAAGACTTTCGAACTGTCACTGTTCCTCGGGAAGCCGTATTTGTAGAGTAGTATTTCCTCGTATTGTATACTAGCTGTTGCCCGCGACTTTGTCTGCGTGATTTTCAAGATGTGAAAAACTATGAAGTTTAATAATAACGATCATCGCAAAAATGTAATGCAATATGGAAAATGAAACACGTCTTTTTTACATTTTAAGCTTGATTTTTTATTTATAAATTATAAGGAGTCTTGAGCGGCCCAAAGACTATCAAATGTTTGAATCAAACAGATTTCATCGTTTACGATACTATCCTGGTGTCAAATATTTCACAGCTGTTTTAATGACTTTTTCTTATTTAATCCCAAAAAGAGGGGTTTAAAACTTTGACATATCTGCCTGCCTGTCTGTCTGTGACATCATAGCTTCCGAACGAATTGAACTATTTTAATTTAAACGTGAATTATGTGCGAGTGTTCGTTTAAACATGTTTAACAAATCGAGCCGTTTAAAAATGGGAGGGGGGGGGGTGCAAGTAGGAAAAAATAACAGACAAAATTGTTTTACTTTCGAGGGTTTTCCATTTTCCAATTTGGTGGGTTATGATTTTCGAGCACGTCTGTTCTTGGGCCCGCCTACACCTGAAATTGCTAGACGGATTATGACAGTGATTATGAGCTATCATAAAATTATTATTGTACTGTAACCAAAGAGGTAAACCAGAACCATGTTACTGAGGCCCCGGTGTCCGTTCGTCTGTCTGTCACCTGGCTGTTTCTCAGGAACAATGATAGCCAGACAGTTGTTATTTTCACACACGATGTTTTCTGACGATATAAAGAACGTTTGTGGACGGAGCTGGTGAAGTGAGAGTCGGTCTCGGTAAATGCGGATTTTACATAGTGTCATAAGATAAAAGAATTTGCAAAATTGCGCCCAAATAAACGGTTTCCTGAAACACGTTATGTTTGATTGTCCTCTTAATATTAAAACTGATCTTCCTCACAAACATTTGGAATATTTCCAAAATAAAAAAGTTGGTAAACGTGTTATCTTGGCCCCCTGGTGTTTTGATCATGATTTGTCTTTAAATTGGTGATAAATAAATCGCGTGATTATAAAAAAAATATCAGACACCCCTCTTTTTTAAATTGACTATGACAAAAATCTAAAGTATAGGATATCTGTAATTTGTGATGTTACGACAAAGCAAAATATGAACATAAAAGTAACTTCATGCGCATGAGTTTTATTTACTGTACCAATTTACAAAGAAAAATTACGTATTTTATTCGTTAACCTGACGATCATTGAAGTAAAATACCGTCATACCTACTGCATAAATGGAACTTAAATAAAGACTACATGAGGTGGGTTATGAGGTTACGCTGTCGATACCGACAGCCAAAATGAATTTTCCAGTCATTGTATGACGGATGTAAGTGCTGATAGCTCTAAACGCTATTATCAGCCTTATTGGGGAAATTTCCAAAAATATGTTCCTAATCCTCGTCAGCTTAGCTTTGGGATCTCCATTCAGTCTCGTTCCTTCCCCTGTTTTTACAAGGCTGCGAAAGAAGAAAATTTTAAATAAGTAGAGATTACAATAAATTTCTCTGTTTCTCTAATGGCGGATGTAGACCGATCAAATCGTTAAAATATTGAAAACTCAAAAACTGTCTAGCGTACGTTCTTATTCATTAATAGCTTTGGTCTTATAGATCTTTCACATTGCATACCTATTATGCACTTTTTATGCAAGTTCTGGGGTTTTTTATCCGAAATACTTTTGTAACCTATGTAATGTTGCAAATTTAAAAAAACATTATTTCATTGTTTGAAAGGCTTTTTTTGTTTGAAAGTTTATATTTTTGTTGCTAGTTGTTACAGATGAACCAAGGTAATAATTAACTGTCGTTCAGTAATTTATTGTTAGGTATGCATAATTATAGATGAGATCAATGTGAACTACATGCAACTTTGGGTTGAGTGTCACTACGAATGTTTTGATCTTGGAGTAGCATCGCCAACATTACCGAGCTAAAAACATACCTATCGTAAATAAATACAAAATCATATTTCACATTTGAACTTGAGTAATTTTAAAATAATTTAAGTTCCTTTCTTTCAAGAATGTACTGATTACGGTAACAATTGCATAAAAAACGTATTATATGTTTATGTTTCTTTTATTTTACTTGTGAAATAGTCGCGGTAGGCCTATATCAGACTTGAAAGAGAATAAAATGACTAATTTTGTGAAAATGATTTAGTTTCGAAAAATCCTATTATTGCTCTGCCAAAAGTCTTAAGATAAATAGCGTGATGTTTTTTTTTTGTAAATTGATGACCGTGCTGCCTACTACACAATGGGGTGAAAATACACCTCATAATTGTATTACACGATGTTACGGGTGAGTCCAAAAATTTAAAACTTTACTGCTCATGCCCCCTGCATAGTAGCGTTATGGTTTTTGTATATTTGTTGTATCATGTGTACGATAAGGTTCATGCAAAATTTGAACGAAATATATTCAGTAGTTTATGAAATAATTTGATATTTGTTTATAGATATAAAAGGCTCCTGCTCTCCCCCTGTAACGAAAAGCGAGATAATAAGTAAAAAGTATGTTGACCGGACCTCTTGTTGATATTCTCTGAAAATTTGAATCAAATCTATCCAGTACTTTCCGAGATCTTTCCGGACATACATACAGACAAACAGACAAACAGACAAACAGACAAAAATTCTAAAAATCATATTTTCGGCATCGGAATCGTTCATAGACCACCCTGCAATTATTCTTTTTTTTAAATATTCAATGTACAGTTTTCACTTTTCTACAATTTTATTATATGTATAGATTCAATGTACTTGTGCGTCAAAATACCTTTATATAAAAAGAGAAAGATCGGAAGCGAACAGGCATCTCATACCCTCAAGTGTACCAAATTGCCGCGGACCTCAGCATTGAGGCGAGCAAACCGGACGTCTACTTGACCACTTCTAACGACCATTGTTACTGTATTGTAAAATACTTCTTATTGTATTTGTTTCTTTTTTTATACATATACAAATATTCTGGAATAATGGAAATTGTTTGGAGAATCATTTACCGGATGTACGACTGTTTGATTATTATTCGTTTACTTTTGGTTTTAGGTGTTAATTACTATTTTATCTTTACAACTAAGTATAAACAGAAAAGTTGAACAGTAACGAGTTTACTTATTTCGCAAGAAATCTCCATCAGCTCTAGTCCCTCTCTAGATGTCAAAGATGGGCCGCCGCTTCCTAGCTCTTGCTACCAAAAATAATTCTGTATGTGTATTTAATAAAATCACTTTAACTAAACTCCATGAAAATTTTATTAAAATAATGTACGCGTCAAGATCGCCCGACTAATCTTGGACCTAACAGGATTGGGAGTCTTTAACCAGAAGCTGACGCTGAAGTATATGTCGTTTGATTAAACAATTATCTCATTTAACTACGAATCATCCTCACGAAACTTATCTATCATTAAGAAATAAAAGTATCAATAAATATAGAAGTGTTACAAGTCCTTTGTCAAATCTTCGTATTTCTCGCCTGTCTGCCCGCGTCTCACACGGAGGCGACACCTCGCGACACACATTTATTCGATCACGGCAATAGTCGCTCTTCGACAAATTACTGCCGAAAAGGTTTGAATTTCAGGATATATTCAATTTCTTTATAAAAGAGATCGTAAAAGGTTACGAAGGAGTATGGAAAGCAACAAAAAATTGTATAGCATTTGGAACTAGTTTCTAATTTTATTTGTGTCTATACATTTACATATATTGGTTTAACTTGAATAAGGGACTCCTACAGAGAAATATCTTGACTGGTGTTGTAAATTGTTATTTCAAAAATGGTATAGGGCGCAGACAGTTTTCAACCTGGATTAACACATAAGATAGTTTTTAACTCTATTTTATGTTCCCAAAGGATCATTTTATCATTTTATCTTTTTTCAGGCGGAACCACTGGTAACAACTGGTAATAAATAAGTATAAAAATGACAACAACTATTTAATTGTAAAGTCTTTTTTTCTAATACAGGAAAACAGTACCTAATCGAAGTTAGATTTTTGCACAAAGTTTTTAGAGAATTTCTATATATTTAAAAATTACCTCTAAAGATAAAATTTACCTAAAAAGAAACGTCAATGTTCGTTGAAGCAATAAAACTTTAGAACCGTGTATTGTGAATAGTATTTGCACTAAAACGGAATCCTTCAAAGAATTTGATTGAGTTTGGATGGCATGATACAGTTCTCATATAATGCCGGGTTTATGACGCCATATACCTACATACACAGTGGCTGATAGGCAAACGTTCGCGTATACTAAGTTATATTAGTCAGATACATACAAGCAATAGCAGTCAGTAGCTTTGTAATTTGAATCTTTTCTTCAGTGTATTTTTGAATGCTTTTCTTAACTACAGATCTTGGTTTGTGTCATTTACCATTTTTTTGTAAATACGCGTATGGGTGGCATTCGCCATGATTTAGAAACACAAATCAGGAATAATACTTGTAACAAAGTACGAGAGACCGGTTAATTACGTCTAATAAGGTATTGACAGAAAGGGCCGATGATGATGATTGGACAATTGAATGGTTTGCAGTGATATAAAATCTCGTGTAACGTCACTTATCAGTCAGTTTTTCTCTAGCAAGGGATGTCTTTAAATTACCGGCTATTCACAAAAACAATTTAGAGAAAACCACAATAAAGATACGACAAGATACAAATAAACAATTACCGTTTATTTAGACGCGGGCAGTAACAGTTCATGAAGTGAGCGGTCCTGGCAACATCTGTTCATACAATTGTGAAGACAATGAGACTATTAGACTGAATGGGAATAGCGTGCTTAAGCTCACTCACTCGCCTGTACAGACAGTAACACAAACAGCGCTTGTTTACATAATTTATTCATATTTATCTCTTTGAGAAAGCTTTTTAGTCATTGACAATTCTTTAAAGAATTTACAAATAATTGTATATTGAAATAAGCGATTGTTCGGAAGACTTTATTTGTTGTTTGTTGTTCTAGAGTGATTTATAACGACTGCAGCCATTATAAACCGTCTGAAGATTGCATCTCAGTCTCGCTTCGAGATTCAGCGAAAGCTTTTGCTGGCAGTTAATAAAGTCACTGTAATCGAATCTGGTAAGTTTTGCCGAGATGAAGAAGATAAGTTAATGAAGATCGTTGTCTTAACGAAGTCGAGGGTAGTTTAGCTAAACGATCAATTAAAGTTTTGCATTCTATTCTAATTAGTGATAAGGAAGTTAGACAAAGCATGTATTAACATCACAATAGTAAAACGGCTCGGTAATCATATACGGTAGTGGCCCAGTATTTCACACGAATGGTACGATCTAATCAAATAGCATTAGGAAAATTAAATTGTATTATTATTGCCTTTGTTCGAAAATAAACTGTAGCCATGGTGCCGCCGCCACGCATGACAACACCATGAATATTAAATTCAAAACGTCCTTTTGTTACGCAAATCACATGCAAATAGCCATGGGCAAGCCGCTTGCTTCAGCACGTCACCGGCAGAGGGTAAGCCCACCATGCCGCACAGCCTCACACGTGGAGACACCAAAAAATGGAAATTTATTTTTATTTCCAAAACCGGGTCACTGGCTATCGTTAAAACGTTACGCCGCGGTCCAGTGATATTATAATATTAAACAAACAGTACTCACCGTACAAAGCACTCCCGAGCTCTATCCTTACTTGTGCACAAAGGTTTTGTTAAATTTAATTGAAACAATTCACCATAACACACGCGACGCGTCTTTCACTATTTATAAACAGGCGCGACGACCGTGCGCGCCGGCGGGTGCCGTACGACTGATGACACGGCAGTGTTTACGCCGCGGCGCGCATGCGAACTACCCTCATCGGCCGACAATTGTTCAAGTGCGAGTGATGTTGGACTATAGTTCTTATGGCTTTGTGTTAAGGTCTAGGCTTGTTGTGTGGTGACAAGTGTTGTAGTGTGGCTGCGTTGAGTGTCCCTTGTATCTCGTTCACTTTTTTCCGCTGTTCGTTTTGAGTGTGCGTTATTGTGGGAGCTCGTCCTGCGGCCGGAGTCTGACTCATCACTCATAAGTTGAGTCATTATTTCCCTCGCGGGTTGTTCGTTATCTCTGCATCGAGTTACAGATTTAAAGGACGTCGGCCTCCTGGGTAGACTTGCGTATCGTATTACGAGTCATAACTTGTAAACGAAATCGTTTATCGTTGTAGTAGATACATGATACGAAATTGTGAATAAGAAGTATTAGGTGCAAATTCTATTCTCTCTCTCTCTTTTTATATCGAGACATGGAAAGTTTCATCGAAAATGAGAAAATAATATTAAACAAACTGTTTTACTTCTAAAAAGTAAAATCAAAACAGTCGCCTAAACAAGGAAATGATGCGAAAGTTACAATCACGAACCATCGGCCTGAAAATTGTGAAACGGTGGCATACAGCTGTTGTGTACATATTTAACAAACGAGTAGCGATATCCGATACCTACTATCCTTCCTAGAATTCATTAACATCGGTTATGACAATTAATGGAAATGGTACAAAGTATAGTCGATTGGGTGACCATCTTTGTCATAACGAGTTCCTCCGTGTTTCGGAATGCACGTTAAATTGTGGGTCCCGGCTTGTTATTCCTACATCTTTGACAGTCGTTACAGGTAGTCAGAAGCTTGAAAAAGTCTGACAGCCAGTCTAACCAAGGGGTATCGTGTTGCCCAGGTAACTGGGTTAAGGAGATCAGATAGGCAGTCGCTCCTTGTAAAACACTGGTGCTTAGCTGAAACCGGTTGGACTGGTAGCCGACCCAACATAGTTGGGAAAAGGCTAGGCCAATGATGATGGTACAAAGTATAGTCGACGAAAGGAATCATTAACACGCAAAGGTACTTACATTAATACTTAACCTCCATGATCTCTGCAAATGATTATCATCTTAATAATTGTTATTGTTATCATTTCTCTAACAATATTTACAAATAAAAAACCTCTGCTGTACACACGATATCATTTTAAGGTTTCCATACCCAAGGACATTATGAGGCACCGCTTGTCTTTCTGTTCATCCGTCACCAGGCATTTCATAAACCGTGATAGCCAGATAGTAGATTATTTTACAGATATTAAAAAATTAAGAACGAGGTTAAGCAACGTTGTTACGGTCAAATATTTGTTGGTGGATGATAAATAACATGGGCCCAATTGTTTTGCTTATTTGTGCGGCAGGGTTCTGCACGACACGACACGACATCGACTCAACAGTGAGCATTTTTTTTTGCGTATTACATAAAAAATCTAATCAACTCTATCTCAAAACGTCATCACCATATGTCTTGCTCAAATTGATCTAACCTACGAGCTAAGTATCAGCACAAAATTATATAAAAAAACTTTTCTTTATATTAACCTCAAAGTAACTCGTGAAAACCGTTTGTAAGCTGAAAATACAAACAACAACAATGAAATGCAGCCGGCTTCAGCATTTTCTAAACGATTTCATTTAAAAGAGTTTTCATATTGCTACGTCGTAGCGAAAAGTGCTACGATTTATGCAGCTACGGCGGTACGTGCGTCCTCGGTGATTTTCACGTAGCCGTAGCGCTGAACCCAGTGAACTGACTTTGATGAATGAAAAATTCTATTTGTTGTTTTTGAGATTATTTATTCTATTATTTTGTATTTCAATTCATTTGTGTTGAATGTGAAAAGTAAAGAAATTCTTGTAAAGTATCGAACAGATGAATATGTGACTCTTTTCTAAGCAAGATTGACTTATTTAACTTTCCTGTAGTGTTAAAATTGTCTCACAAGCATAGATAAGGTTGTAGTTGAATTTATATACTTGCATCTACATATTTTCTTTTAACATTCTGTCTCTAATGTAGCACGTCTTTACCATCCAAAAGAACGACAAAAATATAATAGTAATTTAGGCATTCACCTACCGTTACGTTGTACGTTGTATCGTACGTCGTACGTTGCCATAGTCCGGTTTTTTATTTATTCATAGCTACATGTATGAAACATAAAACTAGTCGGTACATACTTTGCCCCCGACACCGTGGAAGTTGACCGCAGCGTGTCAGCGGCGGCGTGTCACCTGTCACTCACAGCAGACCCCCTCACCTCTCCGCTTCGCACCCCGGCTGTGGCCCGTTCTATACAAGTTTCGACACACCACAACAACGTGACTGACGTGGCTTTAATCAATTCAATAGAAGTTCATTTTAATTCGTTACAAATTGTGCTATGTGCTAAAACGGTAATCAATTGAATATAACATGACATACAATTTTACTACTAGATAGTGCATATTATTTATGTACTTTATCGCAAGCTTATTGGCGTTCCGCACAAATATGAAATAAGAAAGACAAATCGAAAAAAAAACGCCATATGTAATGTCACCCAACAACTATTTTATCCCAACCTTGCTTAAACCTTGATCTGTATTTTAGTATTGGTAGTTATTACGGCAGCAGTAATACATCAATGAATTTATCAATATGAAATATAGAATATATTTAATTAACGAAAAACAAGTACCGGAAATACTATACCATTGACTATTTCGACATATAATAATACTAGCTGTTGCCCGCGACTTCGTCTGCGTGGTTAAAAGATATAAGTTATGACTTTTTCTTCGCTCCTATTAGTTGCAGCGTGATGGTATATAGCCTAAAAACTTCCTCGATGAATGGTCTATTCAATACAAAAAGGATTTTTCTACTTCAATCAGTAGTTCCTGAGATAAGCGCGTTCAAACAAGCAAATAAGCTTCAGCTTTATATATTAGTATAGATGAAACTTTTATTGATCGCGAATACTAGACATAAGAAGCTACACGACCTTCATAAATACTGAACTATATCTATTTAAACCTATGGATAAATAACCTCCTTGAAGATATCAAGTTGTTTGTAAGTTTCCTAGTTAGTAAGCATAGTTGGCGTCGCTTGCAGCGGCCGCTTATCGACGTAAGCTCGTGTTGGCTAAAACCGGTATTAGCAATGCAAATCGTAGTTAAGTACGTCGCCGCGACATGGAGGCTTCTAAATATTCTGTTTGTCGTCTAAAGGCCAACGATGTAGAGACAAACTTCCTTGGTTTATGCTTATTAGCTGCTGCATGAATTCTATACAGGCTTTGATATGTAGGGGACAGAAACGGCTTCTTTGGGTAAGGTTGATGGTATTTTTATGTAAGTTGGTGTCAGTTTTCAAACTGAAACTGAGTGGATTTAGCGGGAGATGTTATTTATGATTAGCCATATTTACAATGTGATTTGCCAAATTCACATATTTGTGAAAAAAATGCCCTGAAAAAATCTCAGGTGTGATATTTCCTTTACAGATTCAGAAACTGATACTTTCTATGTAATCCATGAATTCGAAAAAATGTTGGTGCGTGCCGGGATTTGAACCTACAAATTTTGACTTAGCAGTAAAACGGAACGGTCATACTACCAACCTATGACGACACACAATCGAATCACGTAGCATGACATCGTGTGAAAACCTAACGTGGATCAGCTGCAATGTCATTAGGAATCCATAAAGCTAAGGAAATATAGTTTCCCGATGGCGTGTCTCATTACACAGCTATCCGGCACACCTGTACCTATTAGTTACGTATGGCGTTCAGCAATCGCCTGTCCTTTGCCGATGACTAATGAAGCTCCATAAGCGAGGCGTGGCCAACGTAATGCTGTGCCAGTCACTTTTATGATGGATCACGTGTAGCTGCGGTGCACGCGGGTACGACTTCATTAGCTCGTAGTAATCAGGGTATTGGAACAATAACCCTGCACGCTAGGTTACTTTAAATAGATTTTATTAACTTTTTTATGCAGCAGTGACAAAGGGTTGTAGGAATAGAAAATAAAAGTCAAAATCGCTTTTTCCACTTCATACTCACTGTATGTCTTTATTTATTTTTTTTGTGTTTTTTTATGAATTTATTTTTTTAAAACTTCTCTTTAAATCAAATTTATATTAATATTAAATATATAATATATATCTCGAGTGTATTTACATGGTATATACAGGTGTGTATGTACATATGTATCGGGCTCGCGGCCTATTTACAACGTTACACTAACATTATGCTACTCGTACTTTACATACACAGATATACAAAAAAACGCTAAGCTATCGCGCCGCAGCGAGTGACGCACACTGTGGAGACAACCTATTTCATAAATGCAGAGTTGCGATCATGGCTGCGGCGGGCGGGGCGGGTACATGAGCCTGGTATTACATCACTAACACCCAACCAGTCTCATGTATTTCACAAATAGCGCTTACAAACAAGCGCTGTCACTCGGCACGTAACTTCCCGCCACTACGCCACAGCCCTCCTTACAATTTAAACTAACAAATGTGAGCGACTCGCAATGGCGACCACCTTACAACTATTTTCGTACACAAATTTAGTTGCACTCGTTATTTTATAGATATCATTTTTTTATTTTTACTTTTATTATTTAGATATATTTTTTTTGCAAAACCTGGCATTATTTTTATTAGGTACATTAACAAGATGGCGGCTGAACTCGTTCGTCTAACTATGACTAATTAGATAAATAGAGATTATATAAATGTATCCGTTTTCAGTTCATTAATGTTTGAAGATCGCTCTAACTACTTGCCACACGGAGTAGTCAACATGTACGTGTGACAACGTTTTATGTAACTACTCCGAGGCACAATAGGGTGCTAGAAACTACAAGACATGCTACCTTGATTTAGCACGTCTTGTCTCTTCAGCTACAGTGAGCGATCTCCGACCAATGCTGGGTGTCGACAACACTACAAGACACTGACAAGGCACTGCAACCTAAACCAGAGAACTACGAAAATGCCTAGATTGTACTTGAGGTGCCAACTTACAAAGACTCTCGTAGCGATTGTAGCACTACGCTTTGCTACGACAGTCGCTACGAGAGGCAGACGACATATAGTGAGCAAGACATTGATAGGCCAGCACTCAAGGACGGGCGAGTCTAGTCCAAAGTCTTAACGAGTCATAACCATAGAACACAATAGGTACATCATAACAGGCAGTACCGCGCGACGCCGCCAGCTGAGGAACAACATTAGCATACGTAGATAATGCGGTGCGGAACAAGTTGTAAGTGTATGCACATCGTAAGTAGCGGGCGATGACACGAGCGACCGGGTCACCACAGCCAGCAAACGGGTTTATGAGCCACGAGGAATAATCAAAACCACTGCATATAAAGTGACTGTTAGCGCACGTGAAATTTACGTTACTAAATCGTACAGTAACATGTGTTTCAAATGTATGAACACCTCCCTAAATTTGTCAAGCCATTAGAGGCGCCGGTGTCGGCGGGTCGCTTGTTTGTGACACTCCACCAATCCTGTTAATCTGTTTACGACATTACAACGGTGCACAATTTGCAAGTAATCGTTACGCGGCCGACACGCCGCCACAATGTAGGGGAGGCCGGGGGCGGCGGGGGGAGGGGGGCGCGAGCGCTCATTAATCACCGCGTTACCTTTCGTTTTATTTTTAGAATCCCTTCTGTGTGAACAAATGTATTGAAAATGCGAAATCATTCTGCGACTTTGTTGAATGAGCTCGGCGACTTTATTACACTGGCCCCATATATATATAGTAACAAGTTTTTACCTAACGAGGCGAAAAAAAACCAACAAAATAACTGATATATAAAGATCCCTGGAGTTGTTGGTGGGACGCAAGAGGTCCACCAGAGAGGAGGCTTGCGATTAACTAGTTGTGTCCCGGGTTTGTTTGACAACAAAACCCCGCGCGACGCTTGCGACGTGGACGAGTCGCTTGTCGCTCGCTGCTGACACTATCACATGTCAACACTGATTATTGCTATGTAAAGCACTCAATAAATTATGCTACTTAACTATTATTAAACATTACGCTATACTGTCACCACCCGCCCGGACGGCGGGCTGCAGACGTGAACGTTAATAACAAAAGTCTGAAAACAAGTTTAACACTAGAAGGATACTGAATCTAACCTAGGCTGTCAATAAAAATGGCTCGTATCTAACTAGAATTGTAAGTTACCAAGTAGGTCTAAACTTATATCACATAGGGAAGCGCAAACGATTCGTTACGATAGTCGAGGAGGCGGGACAAACACAAGCGGCTGACGAAGTATAACAAGACAAGCTAAAACAACAATAGAGTTACAAAAAGACTCGCAAAAACTTAACACAAGAAAATAACAGTGAACTACGATAGGAACATATATAATACATTAGATTTACGTGAGCCGACCATACAACACCTGGACACCTCATATCAGGCCACAGAAATTTGTCAACACTTCTTATAAATCTTAGATGGTCACTCGTTCATCTTAATTAATTTTGACAAATACCGTAAGCCTAATACACTTCTACGTGAACATTGGCCTTGAAAGGGTCAATTAAAATGCAGTACGTGGGGTACTTCTCAGCTCAGCTAGTTGTCAGAATTGTTTCGACGCAATCCACTGGATATAAGGCGTGTAAGAGTTGTATGATCGTTGGTGACATATATCGCGGGACAAAGCTCGGCGAGCGCGGCCACCTTTCATATAGTACTGTTAGTTATTGCTGTAAGGAGCTGACCGGCACAGACAAGCGAACACTTCGATTAGTTTTGTAAAAGACATACATTGAGTGTCACAATCATTCTTGTGATAAGTGTCTTCTGATGAGACTAACCGAACTGCACGCGCGTCTGCGACCGGGCCCTCGCAATCTTACTCATTATCTTAGTATAACGTGGGCTATCTTTGAAATATTTCTATGTATTATTTCGCGACTTTTCTTCTAAATACTTGTACTTGTACGTCGAGTTCTAAACGACAGGAGAGAACAAGAAGTAATACATAGACAGTCTGTCGAACCAAGTGACATTTTTACAATCGTGTCACATCAATAGAAAACGCGCAATTGTATGGAGATGGAAAGTCTCTAGGTCACGTGACTACCAAAATGTCATTTTCATACATTTCTGCGTTTTCTATTCACGAAATGTTCCTTGGTTGGATTAGTTGATACCGTAACCTATAACATGTATAGTTTGTATCGCTACCGTCTGCCTAGACTCAATGCTACATCACAGGTTGTGAGGGAATACACCGCCGTTCACAAACCATTGTTATGATATTTGCATATAATGATTAGACATGTCTGAAATCGCTACGTTCCTGTATTACGAGTCTAGTGCATGGGCTAAAGGTATGGAGCTGCCATTACAATTTATGAATAGATTTCAAGTTTCATAAGTCTTCATTAGTATATACCCGTGTTCATTGACTTTCTGTCTAGTCGCAAGTCTTAATATTTGCATTTCAAGATCAATAAAGATGATTAATTTTCAATTTTGTTCTGTAAAACCTGAAGCCAGACACATCGTTCCAAAAGCAGTATTCCAATGGTTGAAATATTCATTTATTGGGATATTTAAATGCATGGTTATAATTTAATCATGAAGTTCTGACAAATGAGTCGCGATGGACTATAAACTAGTTTTTTATCGTATTTTTAGACGACATGTGTGGCCTTAGGTCTTTGTTATCATGAAACAACAACAATATATTGAACCATGATAAATTATAAATATTGACTACAGTTTTATGTTGTTTCCAAGTTCATGACCTGTTTTTGAACCAATTGAATAAAATAACAAATATCAGAATAAAGTCCAGTTCGTGAACACGAGCGTTGATATCCATGCTACATACACGGTGTATAAGCCACGGCGGTACTGTTTCACCGACGATACCCACACAACGTAACCCTAATTAGTAACATTATATTATAGTGATAGGACAACCACAACTTATTCACTCGATATGGCAGTATTTTTAAACAGTTTATATAAATTCATAATTTTATCGATTAACACAAGAACAGCGCGTGCCGGTGTCTACAGATTATAATTTAATACTATATTTACAATACAGCGAGATGTTAACGAGACTCTATTTGTCAATTCTGATACAATTTTCTAACTGTTGGTTCGCTTGGTATCTTCATCTATGGACACCGGCACAGTACAATCGCGCGGAACATTCAACCAACAACAATATTAGTGCTACGTGTAAAAATATATAATTATGTATGTGACAGGACCTGCCTCGCTTAACAGCGCGGGCTAGCTGAGTGTGGCTGAATTGAGTTTTACAATCAATGCTATATTTCAACTTACATTTAATTCAATAAATATTCATCTAAAACTAGAGCTGTTTCGCTTGGAATTATGGAAATAATTGTTGTTTGCCTATTTAATTGTATCGATGAGGAATATTGCGATGAAAATTATAAATATTCCTGCTATTATGTATAATTATGCATTATATTGGTAAATTTAAGTGTTTTTTGCGTAACCTTAATTATTATAAACCGTGGCGTCTTATTGTAGCTGAACTAATAGCGTCGTAATACAGTAAGGCAGGTCGCTCACAGATTTCGCTTTATTTCTGATAGATATAAGTTTTTATAAGTCCCGGTTTGGGTAAAGCCGGCTAGTTATCAGTACAGTTTGGACTTAGACTACAACTAGCCGGCCATAACCGATATATTACTCAATTTAGTAATCCTTGTCTTTAACCAGTTAGATTACATAATACCCTAGTTAAATAATAATGTACAAATAAATATTAAATACACGCAACGTTACAGAGATCTAGTAGACTATAGATGGTGTTAGTTTAAGGCATTCCGCTGGGTTCATAACCCGGCTACCAATAAGTTATATATGTACACTATACATATGTACAGGAATACGGTGCGACAGCCCTAGCGCCGCTACAGACTAAACATCGTTTATCTCGTAACTATGAGGTTATATATTGGGTACGGAGGTTATAACAAAAATCCGACTTAATCCAGCGATTTTTTTAGATCAAACGAGCCTCGATTCTGAACGGAGCATGGCTGTAATCCGTTCATCTTTTGGTGTTCGCACAAATACCCTGAATACAATATTAAAGTTACTTAATGCTCGTTTGGTCTATACTCTCGCTTATATAACCCGCCGCTCGCCAACCTTTGGTCGTTTGCGCACTTTCACAGAGCTGTACGACGCTGTTGGCATTTGTCTTAATCGTCTTCAAAAATATTCCTTTATCAGGTAGTCCGACCTTGTGAGATAATGTGAAAATGTTTGCCGCACGTGTTTGTCTCGTGATTATATCGACTGATCATTTTTGTCTATATTAAAATTAATCCTATCACCAAGCCAACACTTTTTATTTTTCTCGACCACGTATGAAACTTGTCTTAGCGGTTAAATCATTTTTTTTTTTGTTTTGTTTTTCTGTTTTGCTCAATATCATAAAGTTTAGACGTCTGATAGAGACGTTGGTCAAAAATAAAATGCATGCATTTACTGCGACGGTGAAATAAACCGTTATAGTTCTTTTTTTTTAGGTTTTATAATCATTTTTATAGTTTTTAGTACCATATTTTTATCTACATAAAATATGAAAACGGTGAAAGTTTACTCAGTACATTATTCGTCCCCGTAATGTTCGAGAATTCGTATAATATTACTAGAGCAAGCGGTGAACCGTGATGTAAGATGGTATAAATCGACACACGAAAAAAGAGCTCTGGGATGTTTACTGCGAAGTTTTCGAACCATGGAAGGTAATCAGAGTTGGAGAGCGATTTATGTTTATGTTATTAGCGGTAAGCGACTTTACTTTTTCAGATAACTGTCAGTTTGCTGCCACTACACGCGTTTTGTGAACGTACTATATTCCCCCATCCATTGTCGCATCAGAGCTCATTTCACTTGCGTCGGACTATTCATAAGTAGGATGATGTTCTAGCAACATTATACACATCGAGACTCGGCTTCTGCCGGATCACGTGTTAACGAGAGGATATCGTTCCGCTACTCAACACTTTAGTAACACATAGGAGACAATTACATTAGATTTTTACATCTCATAAGATATTTAGATTATAATTCAATAAGTGAGTATTAACGAGCATATATTTGGCTACATATTATTGCTACTTCCACCGAACTGGTCTATTATACAAGGTGCAGAGGTAATGTTGGTCCGCGTGGAAAGCAGGACCAACAATTATTTCACAGTACACCTCTACAGCTACTACGATGGGCTACGGCGTAGTACCGTAGCACGCTTTCAAAAGTTGGAAGTAGAATTTAATTACTAAACAAACGTTATTACAGAACAAGCCATATGGACTGACTTGTAATTACTTGAAAGTTAACTTGGATAAATGGAATCAATAACAGATCTACGATAAATAAACATAACAGTATACATAAGTTGTGTTGAATAACAAAATAACATAACAGAATAATAACCATGCATAGAGTCGACCCATAACATTATGTACAATAGGCAACAACCAAAATATTTCGTTGGCTTAACGTGACAATTGACAGCTCTTGTCAAATAGATCTAGACACTAAGATAGTATAGTCTATGTCGGTAGCTAAGTGACAGGATAGCTGAAACACGAACTCGCTTAAATTAATTATAGGAAGTTGCTATTCAATGTCATTTGTACTTTTCTGTGAATCTAACCATTTCGTGATTGAAAAATTACGGAAACCGATATCGGCCGACATACGGGGTAGAATGTTCATTAGTTCTCCGCGTCCGAAAGCTGAGGTAGGCGTCGGGCCTGGCGCGGGCGGGCGGGTATCATCGCTGCGGCGCGTGCGCGGCCCCGCGGCGGCGGCGCTGGCGCTCGGGCGGCGGCGCGCGCGCGCGGGCCGCGGGGGGCGACGCCAGGCGCCGCTGCTTGGACGAGAACGAGCGCGGCCCGCGCTTGGGCGCCGCGTCGCCGCCGCCGTAGCGCTGGATCACGCCCGACGGGATGTTGTTGAAGTCGGAGTTGCTGGTGATGTGGTGGATGATGAGGCTCTGGTGCGCGGACACGCGGCGCGGCGTGGGCGACGAGCACTGCAGCGCGGACAGCGGCGGCGAGGCGGCGCGCTCGGGCTCGCGCGGCGGCGACCACGAGCGCTCGCTGTCGGAGCTGGGCGAGGGCTCGCGGGACGAGCGCGCCGCGCGCCGCGCCGGGAAGAAGTACGCCTCGAACGTGTCGCGCACCCAGCGCCGGTACAGCAGCACGTGGTCCGTCACGCGCACGATGCGGCCCAGCACGCTGTGCCGCGCCAGCAGCGCCGACGGGGACCCCACCGCCTGCTGCACTATTATGTAGCCGTAGTCGAACGCCTGCAACACGCGACACGCCACACGTTACGACCTACTACCTACTTTACACGAGTACGAAGTCCCTCTGACACTTATAATGAAAGCTACCGACCTGTTTGACTTGTATCGCTCCATAACTGGAGCGTCCAATATCGTTGCCAGGCGTCAGCGGATCCTCGATGCACAATAACGACGGACGATGACCATCATTCATCTCCTGCGACAATAACACTACAAGTTAGTTCCACTCCACATGATCACGGTAACACTCTACAAAAATGTTAGCCTCACCTTTTGTATCTCGTCTTTGGAGACATAGGAGCCTCCGTTTTTGACGCGGATGGCGGTCTTAACGTAATTAAATTTGCGTCCGTAAAGCTCGAAGAACTCTATAAGCAGCACGCCGAGGTTGTGCGGCTGTCGCAGGCGCTCGGGCCGCGGGTGCAGCTGTAGGAAGCTGATGCACATGAGGATGAGCGAGTACGACGAGATCCCTCCCGTGAACACTTCGTTGAGGTCACGCTGCAGCAGGAACTGCTTCAGAACCATCACCAGTCGCGACAGCACCGGATACTTCTCCTGGAAAACAATTAACAAGCGTTACTCACACTTTTTCTCTGTGATATAATATGATCGCCTCTACAGAAATATGTAAATCTTTATATTATACAATTAACATCACATTGGGCAATCAACTTATTTAGAATATTTGAATCAAAGAATAACGAGAGAAGCATGTGTCACATCATTAACACATCAATGCGGAGCAGTCATAAAATGAACATTACGATAATGTCATAACCGAATAATACGACATTCGTCGGCTGAAGGTCGTGACCAACTGTGCGGCTGATGAATAGCAATTAGGGCCCCATTCACAAGTACCACAACAACACATTCATTACCTTTGTAAGTATGAAAATGCATGAACCTTTTATTACAACTTGTTTTTTTTTTTTCATCCTTACCCAGTGTTCACTTCAAATTATTGATGGTTACGGTTCATCATACTTCCTCTTCCTTCCAGCCTACGTCCAATTTTATTTGAGATCTGATGATTTTTCTTTTATTGCTCTTGTCACTCATCGCGCTATCACTAACTGTTTTTACATATCAATTTCCACAAAATCCATCCATTTTTTTTTACGTCTCCCTCTCCATTTACATCCATCCACATATAAATTCCTTCCTCTTTAAGATATGTGATGCACCCCTCATCTTTATCCCATACTATTTTTATCACGGCATAGGGAGAAAATCCACATATTTTACAAAGTTTCTTCAGGACGAGATGTGGCTACGTGTGAATGGGCATCAAATGCACAGTGTTGTAGTAGTGTCGTCTATAAATAACCAGAGTCAGTGGGTCGGTGTAACTAGTGACGAGCACGCTACACACGTTACCGTATAGATCACAGAGACAGCGGGCAACTGCACGCGGGAGTTGCATCGAGCATACTAATGTGATGCTTATTCGTCAAAGGGATTATCCTTTTTTTATGGAGATATAATGTATGCAGTTAGCCCGAGAGTAGACTTTGACTATATCACAATTTTTTTGTGTTTTTGGCGAAATAATATTTACCGTTCGTAAGTCCTTTTTCCCGATATTGACTGTCTTAAGTGAACGAGTCATTTTGCAAAACTTTTCTCTTTCTAATGGGCGATTTTTCTACATAGAAGTTTTGAGAGCATTTCCTTAACCGTATGAAAGATCTTCTTTTGCTAAAACTTACCTTAAACTGTTTGATAAGTTCGGCACTCTTCACGCCACTGCTCATGTTGAAAGATATATCCACCTGCAGACAAACATACCAAGTTTTAGTTATATTATTACGTGCGCGACCAGCTTTATAATGACAATATATTATTAAAGTGAATGTAACCGTCGCACGTCGCTCGCTATTGTTTGAATACTTGATACAGAACTTGTTGCTTGCATATAAAGATATTTCATTATTAAACTTTATGGTATCGGTATGTATGATCTATAATATGTCGGTCGCACAGCTGTGTAATCGGTCAGACATATGCTTAGGAAATAAAGACAATTATCATAACTAAGGCGAGTCGGTACGATCGGCATAAAAAGTTGATTACCACAATTAAATTTTCAAAACAAAAATTGGAATACTTAAAATTAAATGAGGAGCTGTTGTGCTACTGGATAAAAAAATACTTTTTTACGTTGCCCTTGAACCTATACCGGGTTTACTAAGTAAAATAAGGAAAATGGTGGTAAAAACAAATTTGCAATCAACACCATGGGAACCAAAAAAGGTACCTACGTATTTTTTTAATACAAGTCAAAAATACCAGTACTACATAAATCTGATTCTCTGATCACTCCCATCTTTGATCTAAGTATTGAATTTCTTTGCTGACCCTACCTAGTGCACGCGTGATCATACACTTTACATGTAAACAGTTAGCGACCCAGCACAGTTGTGTTGCTACGTCAATAGTCAATAGATTCGGAATGGGCGCGGCTTTAATATCACATTCGATATAGATCAAGGTTGTTAATATTTAGAACGTTTGTTATTAGCGGTGAGACAGCGCGGCGGACCTGTGTGTAGTATGCGGTGAGAGATCATATCTATAACTAGAGTTTAATTGTGTATATTACAAGTTGCAAGTTTGTTTACAATAAATAAGTTTCTTTTTTTAACTTGACAGATTCATTCGACTTAGATTGACGTAAATAAAAATATTCTAGTTGGGACCGCCATACTTATTACTGTAGCTAAGCTACAGCCGAAATTAAGAACCACAAGGTTTCATTCTGAGGTCGTTCCAGTGACATTTCGTCGCAGGCTCAATAATTTTAAATTGAAGATATATCCCACAGGATGAATATTTCTTTCCGTCTTTACCATCGTCAAGTGGAATTTAAAGACAATTAAACATCTTATAGCGTCACTTAGTTAGGTATCGTTCTAGCAGACAGGTTTCAGACTAACATCCAGCAATGAATTACGTTTTGTCTTTTACATGCTCAAATACAACCATTTGGTTCTGAGAGGTGATCATGACACCCTTGAGCTGGTGGATGCACGTACCTTGACGTCGGAATACTTGTCGGTCATCTTGACGATGGGCACGGTGGCCTTCTCCAGCACCTTGATGCTCTCCTTCTCGGCGATGTCCTGCACGACCAGTTCGCGCTCCAGCGTCCACAGCGGCAACTTCTCCCATTGACCTGCGGACAAATTAGGCAGAACGTTAGTACATTTAGAAACTGTTATATGGAATGGTTTAGATTTGGCTAAAATGTCAGCAAATGCACAAGAAAAACCAGTCCAGTCGGACTCTAAGGATTGCGTGCAGTTATAGGCTAAAGAAAAACATTTAAAAATAGATATAATTTTGTAGCCGCTATAAAAATACAACATCATCTGTATCTCAACCGTTACTCAAGTCACAACTCGCAATCATAAGATACAACCTGGTGGCGAAAAGACGAACAGGCAGTGCCTTGGAAATACGATTCCGTTTCTATCCTAAAAATGTCAGCCGATAGAATAGATTGATTGAGTAAGATTGCCCGCCTAGCTAGTGTGAGAATTTATGTAAATCGAGTACAAGTCGACTTTTTTTAACGACATCATCCGATCGCTCACATATCATTGCAAACTTTCGACCCGTTACGAATTTAAGTGCAAGGTCGACTACATAAAATTCCTCTTAATTAATACATCGCTTTATAGACACATTTCACTACAAATTTGCAGATAATCACGTTCTACATTCCATGTCATCCATTAAACCAATACTCATCAGACCATATATTGGCATGTTACGACATTGCTAGTTAGTAGGTATTTACAATTCCTCCATTAGCTGTGGAGCGTCAGAGGCCGGCGCATGCGTCGGGCGGCCCGTGCGCAGGCGAACTCTCGTGACAGATCGACATACGAATAACACAGCTGACGTAGGAGGAAACCCGTCATTTGTATATCGACGTAGCTTTTAAATAATATAGTTTTTGACGTTGTTCTAAACTCAACTACCGGGAATCCGTTGATCAATAGCAAACAATGATTATAATGATCTTTCAACAAACTTTAATTGAATATCATTCTAGTATTATAACTCATTTGCATTATATTGCAACATTATAATTACTATGCAATCTTAGATAGGTTCGTGTTAACAGTAGCGGATTTATGAATGACATCATAACATCAACATGAGCGCACGCGTCGCCTCCTGCGAGAGATGTGACATAGTGCAGTGTGTCAACTACACGCGGCGTTGTGAATGAGCGGCAGCCGGTGACTCACGACCTAACGATGCCTTGTATTGTAATGTGTACGTACATCTTAATACATGATACGGAGAAGACGTAACACCCGGCTATCTTTAAAGTAACGACGTTATGTTTGAATATGTAACAGGTTTCACCCCATTGATAGCAAGAGTGATGAGTTTGATTGGCGAAAAGCGACCCTCGCTCGCGCCACGGAAGTGCGACAAAGAATATGCACAAAAAATAACAAGGGCTATTGATATTTAAATTTAAACGAGTCTAAATGGTGTAGTCGGTAACGGTCTTTTCACAGCAGCTTAAATCTACAAAGACCAATACGTCAAATCAAACCATAAAATAAATCATAAGGGCACGTGGTAACCGTGGTGGATACAGTACAAAAACGTATAGACCTCTCGGGTTCATCATATAGAGTGCGTGACATCTAAGCATAATCCAGTTTAACTCTAAATCAAAATACTTAATCAAGTAGACCTCTTTCAGGCTCTTTGATACGTCAATATGAATCTTGATGTGCTTTATATAAGAAAAAAATTGGTAAAAAGAAAATCAGATCAATAGCCCGGTACCAATAATTTGTTTACTATTGTAAATGTGACAGTTAGACGGTATCAAATAATCGGCAGTGGGTGTCGAGTACAGATGCACTCGCCGGGCCGCCGAGCCGCCGCGCCGCTCATGGCCAGCGTGCGAGCGAGCACAGAAATAGACACGCGCTTACTGCCGAGAGCACCACTGATCACTTCCAATGCACTAGCATACCTATCGATTGTTCCCAAAGATATTTGCTAAACAATTAACTAAAGTGCATAATGAACATAGTATGTAAGAGGGTAAAAAAACGAGGAAACGCTTCGAGAAAAGGTAAGTAGTGCCATTCATTGCGCTTTGGTTGGCTCGTCTTGTCAGATAGACAAAACATGAAAAGCGCTTTAAAACGTCTTCATTGAAGAATAAAGATTCTGGATCTTAGGAGCTTATCTAAACTAAGATCCATCCGAATGCTCTACACTAAATTTCTAAAATCGATCTTGTAACCATGCACATCCATGTTCATCGCTTTGAAACAAGTTTCGAGTTCACTCCACCCATCCAGGTCAATTCCATCATTCAGTTAATATCCACCCGTCACGGCTGACTTCCCCCACACGATCCGCATTCCTGACCTGGTCGTAATCATGCTAATCATGTCAATCAGGTGCTGTAGCCGAGCCCCTACTGAACACGGCCTGCCCATGTACCATGGCAACCAACCTCTAGCATGTATGGCACCTAACTGCTCATTTGGAACTTGGCTCGCAACGATCCATCACAATTTATGTGAGCAGTCAGCTAGCTATGTTTGTCAACAAATTGCGGGCTCTATTGAGTCGAATATAATTCATATGTTTTGGCAACGAATTTGATGGGAATTGCCGACACTGTCCAGTTATAAATTAGTTAAGAATTCTAGTAATTTAATTTGCCAACGAAAACCGATGTCCCTTTTTTACTTAACTAATTCATGGTGCCTATATTTTTTGTGTCCAAATGTGAGGCGGTTTTCGCACATAACAAATTCTCGTCAAGCTTGCTTCGAGAGGGCACTTGTGGGACGAGCATTGCTCTCTCTACATCCGTCAGTAGCGCACGAGCGAGGCCGTGAAGCATGTGTAAAGGAAGACACGCACACGTACCCCGACCCCATCGATAAACAAGGGTTGTGAATGGTATGTGGTCTTAAACGATTTAAAAATAACGGTAGAGCTTAACTAGGTCAAGATTCTGCGACCGTCCTTTTTTTAAGTTCAGACCAAGATTAAAAACGAGTTTCGTTGCATATGTTTTGTTTCATTTACGCGAGCATTATTTGTATATATGTGCAATTTCGTGACGCAGTTTATTTTTGCAGTGATAACGACACTACATAAAGTACTGCATATGATCGGCACACTCAGCTGTTCATTGCTGAGCCGTGAATCCGTGAGTATAACGCTCGCGTCGCGCTGTCTGCCTGACATCCGCCATAGCTAACAACTCACTGAGAATTTGCAGTATACTTCTTCACATCTAAATTACTTCCAGCGCTTTGATACGTCAATTACATATTCATGGATCTTCACCGAATGAGAAGTGTGGTCATGAATATTTTCCTTAAGATACCTCTATGATAGTTCCATAATATACGCCAGATTAATTTCTACCGAACGTTGAGGGATTTCCAGCTGACGGTTTTAACTTTACGCATTAAGACTTTTATTAAACAATTCCTAACGTTAAAACTTGTTGAAAAGTTTAGAACTTTGGCCATTTGTCATGGAATCAACCATGGAGAAATAATATCGTGTTTTTCATGTTTTCAGACGTCTGCGAAGGATCTGTGATATAAATGATGTCATTCATGCAGTGTTGTGTGGTATCACGGCAGTCTCTTCGCACCCACAACACGCGATCGCGAGGGTTGCACGCCACATGCACCATTCCACTTCTTAACAACTTTGTAATAACAACGCGAAACAGGCAAAAGCTGGCAAATCACACGTTTTATTGTTTTGCGCCAGGACAGGGCACCAGGACGCCTATAAAACGCAAAATGCTATATTTTAGAACTCGGTCCCCCTACCAAAGGGATCTTAAATGTGAAATGGTGTTGAGTTATAAGATTTGTTCTAATAAATGAATAAATTTCAATAGATGAATGAATTTTAGTATTATTTATCGGGATTGCCCGCGCGACTCATGAATATGGACTCCGGTTGGGCCCGAAACTAGTCGAGTAATCTCAAATTTTCCGATAAATACGCGTTATTCAATAAATGTTTATAAATTTATCTACAAGTATATGGATGCAGGAAAATATCACTGATCAAAATAATCATTATGACGTCTTTGACAAGGACGCCTGACTAACACATGATGTAATTACCATGTGTGATCAGCTCTATAAGGACATTAGGTATTGGATCTTATTTATGATGATCTTTTCAGATTTGGATTACTTTGAAGCAAAATCTTTAAGACTACGTAAGTCGTTCGTGAAAAAAAGCAAATGAACAATTGCACATAGAAGAATAAGAATTACAAATAGTTTCAATAACAACGTGACTGTGATTTATTGAATAACCATTTGAACTATTCGGTCACATCTATACAATTTTAGTCGGGCTTCCCCTATAATGTTTGATACTGGTGATGTTTAAGTGGTAATTCCAAAGCGGATGTTTCTTGCAGTTGTCTGCGCGTGTATAGTAATTGAGAGGTGCGGGATAGTGGGCCAAAAGCGGATTCTCCGCGGATGCCACTTGAATCAAAAACAAAATCATTTATTGAAATTCGTAGAATTGTTTCGACCACCCTTAACCGCTTCCTAAGAACTTTGTGCGACAGAAGAAACAGCACAACAAACTCTCCAGCAACACGTTCTCTTTTCGTTTACAATATGTAGTACAAGTTACAATATCACTATTAATAAAAGTGTGTAAGTGAAGTACCTAGTAATTTAGACGTGCGGGGAAGCCGACGAAACGCGGTTTCTCCGTGGATATCACTTAAATCAAACGATACTAGATAGGATGGCGGATCAGGTCAACGAGTCATGAACCCTAGATAGCAGGAACGCGTTGACCCTTTGTCGTAACTATTTTGAAATTTATTTAATGGGAGCTGACATCACTTGAAGATATGACGACTGTTCAAAAGGGCATGAGTGAGAAGTACTGAGGACACGTCCAAAAATGAAGCAACGTAAATTAATTAGTCTCTATGTAATTTATGGTCAACAATGCGATGGATCATAAAAAGAGTTGTAATGTTGTCTGCCAAGTCTCAAGAACTACTTAGTCTCGCAATATTAATGAGCGAAACTAACAAGATATTAAATTAGTTTATAATTACAATCATATATTTTGGTTTCACCAGCGTGGATTCTTCTGATTAGTCTATTCTACAGATCAAACTATTCTCATACAAAATTTTACCAACAGCAGTTAGCGGCCAAGCCGTGCCAGCATAAAATACAGATACAGTATTTATAATATTAATACGAATATAGCATAACTGCTAGGCTAACAAAAACAGGCATATTAATCTTTGAGTTTTTAACTAAGACCTAGAACTAGCTTGAATAATAAACAAATACATAATATACATGTTATCTATACACAGTGGCGATATTGGCGTGTCGCTGACAAAAAAGATAAGTATGTAACAGATAGACGTGTATGAGATAGTTGCCGTACACGTAAGGTAAACCCAGTGATCTACTTCGCGACAGCGATAGCGCCCGCTGCGGGAAATTTAGGATTTCAATACAGATAACCGAAAAAAGGTTTCCGTATAAAGAGGTTTGAGATAAACAAAACTCATTTAGCCATTAAATTGATTACAGAGCCGACCGTTGTTCAACTTTGATGTTATTTTTTGCTATAGCTGCAACGGAAATATTCAAAATTTGGAAATTTTCGCTGTCTGGCTATCACTGTTCTTGAGATTCACCCTGGCAACATACATGGACCGATAGCGGAACCTATCTAATAAGGTTCGTTTTTATCAGATGTGTACGGAAGCCAAATAATGTTTTCAATTATAGACTGTGCAAAGGTGACGTGTGTTTGTTGTTTGATCGCAAGTTATCTTTTGAGGAAAACTCATACCCATTACCCACATTTTAACTGAAATTAGAGCGCTAATTAAGGATAAAATGAATAAACACCAGTCAAGTATTCAAGTCTCTGTAGTCGTAAAGAAGGTATGATATTTGCCAACGAATTAAAAAATGTCAAGTTCAATTTGGCCGGACTATTGTTTTTCTTTTAATCATCATCATCAATGCCTTTACTTAAAAGGGAAAGAGGCCTTGGACTATCAGTGCGACGATAACAATCTAGTACTATTCCTTTTTATGTCCGTTCTAAGATACTTTCGCCATTTCACTTCACCTACTCCCTCTGTAACCAGTCATCTGTCCATCATAATCTCACCGGGTCTCACTCAGCTCGGACGCGCTGATGTGAGTTGTTTCCTAACTGTCGTTCTATATCCCTTTAGTTCCTGGGGTGGCGGCGCGTGCGGGTTCGGCGCGGAGTAGGAGGGAGGGAGGTGTCTCTCGGCCGCGGCCTTGGGCCCGTCTTTACGAGCGGCCCGTCTAGCCGCCTCTAATGTATGCATGTAGTAGTAACTATGATACAGAAGGCACACTTTATCTAATTTATTGTTATTGAAATCGATATCTGTTAACTGTTTAGGACTAGAACGGGGTAGGTAAAACTAGGCTTTCGTCTTTTTAAATGTTGTAAAAACAGTGGTGTAGATTTAACAGGACCTGGGAAGAATCCGATTCATTTCTACTAGAAGATTCTGCTTCGTCTGATGACCATAGCGTCAAGGCTTTTTAGATGTTGTTCATACAGTGGTATAGTTTTAAGGGACCTCGAAAACTAAGTATATAATTCGATTTAACGATAAAAATCGATCATCCCGGGCTAGCTTAGATTAGATAGCAGGAATCTTTCGTCAAATGCAAAGTTGCTTTGGGGTCGCTGTCAAGTAACTTGGAGCAAACATAATCTTAATAGCGTTAGACAAAGACCGACCTGGGCTTATAGGGATAGTGATAGCGGTATCTGAAAAGATTAACTCCTCCTAGTCAGACTGGGCCTTCTGTAACTCTCCCGTATGACGAAGCAGCTTACAGCTCACACGCACGTTTGGCTACGGAGTATCCGTCTGTTGTGGCGCTCGCCTCGTGTTCCGTCAATACCGTTATGAATTGATCTGGGTATTCGTCCGAAGTATGTGCTCTAGTCTGGTTTGATTTTGCGGTACTAATCCACTATTAAAGGTCTGACGTAAATTCTGACGGCTACCGTAAAATCTGGTTCGGGGTGGTGCGGGTCATGTCAGTATGGAAGGACTTTAGGGAGGCTCTTAGCTAGTAAAAAGTGAGACACCATAGGAAATAGAAAAAAAACTAAAGTTCAATCAATGATAAAGAGGGCTTGCAATTTAAAGTGTGATATTATTAATTTGTGTAACTCCACACATTTTTTTTAACTTTCATTTATTTTCATTAAATAAACAGTACCATAGTACCACAATGGGCGTATCTCACATACAACATACCATCGTTTTTTGATAAGGATGGGGATTCCTCAAGGACACCCACTTCCTCGGGGGAGGAAACAGATACAGCCAGACTCTTGCTTACTAAACCAAAACTGCCATGCTACATTATCAGCGTTTTTGAGTCGGTGAATAGCAATGCGTTGCAATGCTTCATACACCGATCTTTTATATACAACCTGCTATCAACTTCATGCAGGAGGAGCAACATTGAATATCTTTATAGACACATAGCACAATAAATCTATTATCGTCGTTGATTCAGATTGGCTTCTATAAACCGCAGGTTGGGGTGAACGCTTAGAACAAGCCCTGACATACTAAACGATCTGGTGCGTGAGTTGCGGACCTAAGTTAATCCATTTATAATTTTAACGAAAACATTAAACATATTAGAAAAATATATGATACAATAAAAATATCGTTAACTAGCTGTTGCCTGCGACTTCGTCCGCGTGGTTAGAGGATATAAGTTATGATTTATACCTTTTCTCCACATTTTCCATTGTATCTTCGCTCCTATTAGTCGCAGCGTGATGGTATATAGCCTAAAACCTTCCTCGATGTATGGTCTATTCAATACAAAAAGATTTTTTTAATTTTAGTTCCTGAGATTAGCGCGTTCAAACAAACAAACAAACTCTTCAGCTTTATATATTAGTAAAGAGTATAGATTCAATACAATATCTATATCATTACTTTTAATAATGTGGTATAGCCAGTGTGTGAAATAAAGCCTGGTCACTGACGGGCAAGCAGTGGAGGCTTTTAGGGTCTATTTCTACCCACGGAGTAGGGAACTATATTCTTTTTTAGTTTGACGCGATGTAAATCCTCCAGCGATTAAATAGTAATGACACATTGCAACAGATTGCCGCTCGCGACTGCCATTTGTCTCCATTCGTAACCGCCCTTGTTTCTACAACGCACTACGGCGTCACACCTATGAACTGTGAAGGCGGGGTATTTTCGTACGAAGCACGGCCGTCAGTATAACGAGGCGAGTCGAACTGTAGTTAACGTAAATCCGTGATTACTAACGAGAAACTCAATTAGAATGTTTTTTAATTCCATATTATAGCTTAACGAGTCTGTCTATTGTATATTAACTCTCGAAACGATGCATCGATTTTGATTTTAAAATTTTCTTTTTGTAATAGGTACGGTAAATTTGGCGAGAGTATTTTTCAATATGTTTGTGAAAATCGGTCCAATTCAAAATGGAATATATTTTACCACAACGCCCGAATAAAAACGCATTTTCCAATATTTACCTTAAGACGCAGTTGCTACTTGTGCACTAGAACTCATATAAGTTATACAACAAGTAATACGCGCAACGTGTACATGACTAACGCGGACTGATAAGGTTATCCGCGACGTGTTCAATTGGTTTCGTTTTAAGGGTCAAGTTCGACTTCACTTATTCCACATGTGATTTGGACTGGATTGGAGCGGGGTGGCGGAATTTAAAATATGTTATTATGAAGACATCAATCAAATTTCGTACACAAACAGCGCGAGTTCCAACAAATGGGCAATTAAAATAGCAGTGTTGTGTGCAGTACGCGGAGTGTGGACTGTTGTTACCTAACATTCGTCAAGTGTCAGTCATCGCTCACGTCTTGGCATCGCGACGAGTGCGGCCACTCGGCACACACGCACCATGTGAAGCATGGCTCGCGACTGTCAAGGGTATGGACCTTCCACTTCAAGTGTTGGTTAGGACACAACTAAAAGGGCTATTCACTTATTCTCTCCTAGTGAAAACTAAAAATAATTATCTGTAATTCTACTAGAATTAACGAGCTCCATGTTTAAGTGGGTTTGTTCTACCGTGTCTCCAGAATTACTTTCATTCTTACTTAACATTTTAAATGCGGAAGTAACTATTTTTGTCTATCTGTCATGACAAAACTATGAATCCGATAAAATTAATATTTGGCACACATATAACATAGATCCTGCAAAACGAAATGGGCTTTAAAAAAATATTTCAAGTCAACTCAGGAGTTTTCAAGGTTTGAAAGGCAAGACACTACTCCAGGCGGCGTAATTCGCGTCGTTAGTGTTGAATATTTTGTTGACTCACCAATAACAACGAGGTCGATATCACTGGTGGGCAGGTAGAGGCCGGTGCGGAAAGAGCCGAACACCTCGACGCGCGCCTGCGGCCACAGCGCCAGGATCGCGCCGCGGATGCGGTTGACTACCGTCGAGCGCACCAAGTGCTCCGTCTCCGTAGGCGACATGTACAGGTAGAAGTGCTCTATCTCCTCGTGCAGTCTGGAATGACACATAACACAACTTGTTAAACACTCACCAAAGTACTTTAACTAGAACGTACTTGGACAAGAATGGACCTACAAGAATTTTACCTTAGTGAAACCTAGAACTTTTTGTTATCGTCCAGGATAAAAAGAACTCCATCGGACTCAGAGGTCCAGTACGTTTCGAGTTTGTGCTTTAAGGACTGTTTGTAAGAATGACGCTTAACTAAGTTACGTTCCAAAATATATATTCGTCTCTACCTTCCTCTTAATAGTGATGCAGCATGACACCTATGGCCGAGATTTTTCTCAGTTCTAAGTCAACTTCTGAACTGACCTGACCTTACAAGGAACGAGCCAGTCGTATCAACCTGTCCCAACAGTTGGCACGCATCAGTCATCGTGCGGCTCGACTCTATTTTAGAGAGCTCATCGACCCCAAGTGCAATGCCATCGTCTACAGCGGCAGGACACCTCACTGGGAACTCACTTCTCCTTTTTAACCCATAATGTAAAACCATGCTAAGATTTTGTGGAAAACCGGGGAGAATTTTTGACATTTCTTGAAATAGGTATTCTGGAAATTAAGCAGTGGATTCAGAGGAGATTGTTTGACAAATTGATGATGAAGTAAAAAAATTGAGTTCATTAGCTATTTTGATGGCTAATGAAACTAAATATAGTTTGAGAAGTAGTTGCCAAAACGTACGAACTGTTGTATGAGTCTGAAATCAAGTTCAATAGACGCAATAAATTTTGTTTCATAAACATTAGATTAATGAGATCTATAAAATCGTTAAGAGTAAACGTTTACAGGACGTTTACCTAGATAACGGAAAGCACTTCGAACTAGGCGGATTCTTGTCTAGGTCAGACCGGGCGAAAATAACAGCCGGACTTGAGATGTAGATACCGATTTGTAGAATATAAGATATAAACTAGTAGCAACGGGCAGAGCGCGCATACATTAGTCATGCAAATTACCCAAAAAGAGTACAATTGACATTTTAAAATCTTTTTACATTAGTCTAATCAAAATAGACGAAATGAAATGTTATAGAAATGGTATTACGTTTACGGTTTTTCTAGAGCTGTAAATAGTTGTGTAGCATAAAAAATAACTTAAGTCCCATCTTTTGCAATGGTGTATTCATGGCCTAAATCAATTTTGGATGATCTATGAAGTTTTTCAAAATACATATCTATTTAAACTAAGCTAACGCAAACGCATAACAAATACTCGTCGATACTACCACTCTATAATCGATATCATTATTAAACTCTTAATTTCGTGACAATGTCCCTTAAAGGTTATCGCAAACCATTGTACTTAACTCCTTTATCAAGTGCTCTTAGTATGAGTTACACCATATTTCATCACTGAACATAAAGCAAAAATCCCGGTACTGTAAAATAAATTACTAAATAAAAATCCAAAAACATTAGAACCACAACCATGTATTGATTTTACAACCCAATTAATTAGTTATAATAGCTTTATTTCGAACGTAACGACAGCTATCAAATATGTATTAATTTTTTTTTTGGCCACGTCATTTCTAGAGTTACGTACCCTAAGAAACGGTTGTGAAGATCATAAATGTAAATGATCCTTTTTAATGTTTTTCTTTCGCCTATTACGAAATATCACAAATCAGGCTTGCACTAGACAGGTTTTTTTAAAGTTCAACCTTAAGGCAACCCAGATACAGTCAGACTTGTATATTTGCTGGAGTGTCACGTCAACTCCACGTGGCTTATGCACGACCTTACCACGCACGCCTTTCGCGCTGTACCACTACTGGTTTGCACCACATTCTCTCCGCCGCTAATATTAGCAATTAATCAACACACCTTAATCTCATTCCGATCATTACTGTCTCACAAAAAGCAAGGCCGTTCAGTTTTTAATACTATATTTTAATATTCTGAATCAACTAGATATGATCTTAACGAATTTATATTTAAAGTTTTGTATTATAATTTAAATAAACAGCTGTGTCGAAGTTTCTATCTCTACAGATAGTCAAGTTTCCCAAGTGTACGTAGTTGTCAGGATCAATCTTGTGTCAAATTTATCATTTCCCTCGACAGGTCGGCGGAAGGCGGACGTGACCTGCATCCAGACACAGATGCTGTGGCACCTGATGTCGGCATTATTATTCATAGTCAAGCAATAATCTTCTCACCTCCAATATTATGCAAATTATAATTTATATAAAGGATTCCTACCTATCTTCACATTTGCTAAGAATGATATTATGATCAAAGAATTGGTTAAATAAAATCAGTACATACAGGACAGATAGACGAAGAGTTTTCCCCTTTGGGGACGGAACCTTAAGAACTATTAAATATGAGGAATGAGTTTCTTTGGCTGCTATTGAAATACAATACTCGGTCAGTGCTTGATCGATGCCCTTATACAAACAATACTTGGCAACAGTTTATGAACATAAAATTGGAGCACAGAATATTCCATACCAAATCCTTGAATTACTTCGGCCTGTACAAATGTAGTAATAACATTCTTCGTGAGCTTTAAAATACATTTGTTCCGAAGTATCAGAAGTACGTTGCTGAATATAAGGTATTTGATCAAATGTAATGATATAAATCTAGATATAGGACTATACAGATTCGTTTTATCATAGTATTATCATTAAAAATTACGGAAGGTTAAAAAACATTTAAGTTTGTTACAGGGGGCTAGAAACATCACATGCTGTTAAGTGACGTCACACGAGATTTAAAATCACGATATACCCTTTATTTTTTTATTACAAGATAAAAGAAAATGTCCGAATCCAATATTTTTTGGAGATCTGTCTGACAGACTAATCAGTCTTTCGTCAAATACCTTATTGTGACAAATGTACAGAGTACTATCGATGTATTGGTATCGTAACACCAAGCTGTCTGTAACCACTGATGAAGTAACGCCGGAAGCCTATACATGCCGCGGCTGGCGACCTGACGGCTAGACTTTTACTAAAGCCCAGCAATTACTCAGGTATTCCCGAGGCTTGCGACAGCCTGAGCGCGCGCTCAGAACGATTTCCATTTACATTAACAGTTGAATCACTGCACACGTATACAATTTACACTTATTTTTATAACGCTGATGTCATTAATTCATGTTGATTAAGCTTATACTTCTGTTAGGATGGTCGTATAAATGATATGGGGAAAAAATATTCAAGCCTAGGAAAAAAATCAAAATACTTCAGGTAAACCTGCGAATGAGCGTCGTTTCGAAATTTGGCGATAATATTTTGACTATTTAGACAATAAAGTATTAATATATCCTACAAAAAATTGTGTGCATACTTCAGTTTCATCGTTTCCCAAAATACGTTTTTCTGAATGAGTAATTCAGGTTGAATGAACCGAGGCTATATGAAAATATAATTTGTAATGTATGAGATTAAAAACATAGAGGCAGGCGAGCCGTCAACATGTAACAAATAGGAACGTCTCGTAATCTTGGCACCGGCGCGCGTCCAGTGCGGAGCCGCGCCACGCACGCGTTACCGATGTTTGCTAAGGGTTGTGGGATACGTGGGTGCGTGATGAATTGCAATGCATTGCCATGCACCGGCCAAAAGCGGGAGACATTACTCGGGTGGTTCAGGTTTAGCCAGTAAGTCTGACGCTACCCACTTCCTCCCCAAAAAGGTTCATGGGGTTTTAATTAATCAACTCTATTTGAACCTCTATACTTGGACATTCTGAGTTCCCAAATTGTTATTACAGGACCTCACAAGCTGTTCTCTTATTTCTAGTTGGAACTCAACGTATCTTAAGAATAACTTTCTATAACAAGTGGATATGAACACTTGAACATTGTTAAGACAGCTGAATCTATATTTGCTGCTTATAGATTGTATTTTACCCATTGCTTTAGTGCTCATTGATGAGAGAAAAACGTTCAAACCTTTGTTTTATTACAGTCATAAAATATGTTTAACAAAACACGCACTGCTTCCGGAGTTAAAAGACATTTGAACGCCTCGAGATGCTATTTCCAATTCGTAAACAAATATTACGTAAACGGTCACGTGCGAACACATTACTCATCATCGGCTCGTAAACTTCTGCTGTACAAACTGTTAAGAATTGTTTATTAATAAAGAATATTGCAAAGGAAATATTTATGTTTAAGCCTGTTGTAAAAATCTGTAATCTTTTTGCATCTAATCTAGAAATTGGAAGTACTTAGTCAATGACAGATTTTTTGATTTTGTATTTAGCAACTTTCTTAAAATCCCGCAATCAAATAATATGGACGACCACAAGGAATAAAAAAAAGTGATTTCCTTATTTATTGTAACATTAACTTAGCACAAAGCGCCTTTAAAGTAGTGCAATCACGATATTTCGTAGATTTAACGGTGTATTTTTTGCCGTACATAAAAAGCTTAGGAATCGCGTAACGGGAATTGCGATGCCGATTAGTATCACGCGCCACCATCAGATCTGTTTCGCCTCATCATTCTCATGACGCAGCCGTTACGGGTGTTACAGCTTGCACGCCAGTCCACGTAATGGCTACGCTCACACTAGCTGAGTATTTAGGTAATAGCCGCTGCGCCAGCTATGACGAATACATTGTAATTGCAATCTCTAACAAGTACAACTTAATAGGTGTAATTATTTAGCTCAAACCAGATTCTTTTTCTTGTTTTTTGTTTTCACATCGTGTAAATTATGAATTATGTCATATTGAACATTTTTTTCTCCTTTCCTTGCTATTTTACTTTCCTTCAGGCAACGTTTACGAACAAAAGTGAAGGGTTGTTAAGGTGTGTTGATAAGGACACAACAAAACCTCGTGTCCCCGCGGGCGGTAGTTCTGAATGCAAGGTATTCGCAAGGCGTTACTGCAAGGTGCTCACCAGAGTCTCGTAGTCAGGGGGCACTGACTGCCATTGACAAGGTCGCCACGCTCGACGCACGCGCTCTCACATTTTTTAATTATGTCTTGTTTTGATGCGAGTATGAATAGAACTGCTGACACAATCACGCCGTGACATAACTACTACAATTATTGTTGTTTTGTTTTATGGTTGTTTAGTTTGCTTATATTATGGTCAGGACTATTTAATACGTTTAATTTAAAAAGGCTAACCATTTGTAATCAGCCTTTATTTATACTGAACTTAACCTATGAAAAAATGTATAGAATATAAAGATATTCAATAATTAACAGAAGCTAATAATAAGCGTTATCGGTATTTCAAATAAAATATTCTTAAAATTTACAACAAATTTGATAATATACGTCGAAAAAGAAGAGTTAATTACGCGATAACACACAATTATGTTCAGAGATAAAAAGATTACGGTAATACTTTGATTACCTACCTAAATAAAACAGTTTTCATAATAAATAACTACAATTGTACTGATAACACTTTCGTTATGACTTGACAATTATTTGTCACAGATTGTTGTGAATGACCAATTCGTTGATTCGTTATCGACGGTATTACTTAATAATGACTTTTATGTTAAATTTCACTTACATGCCACGTATTTACATAAATATATAGGACACACGTTTGATCAGACTTATTACTGCAATAGTAAATGAAGAATTTTACTTCCTAAATGATTTCAGAAGATCAACTATTAACACCTTTGTAATGAAAAGAGATCCACACTATGGAGTATGATTGATCCGATCAGGACAGTAAGAATTTCTTGTTCATAACGCTACAGAGGTATCGCAAAATTGTAAGTTGCTGTTTAGTCTCAACTTACGCGATCAAATTGACTGCAAGGACTGAAATGACACATAGCGTCACGTAGTAGTATAGTCGCGTTGATATCATGCGAAGTAATGCCCAAAAAAGATTTTATTTGAAACAGACCGTTTTCCAGGCACATTTAAAACATTACAGTAGTGACTCTAGTTGCAGTCAATTGCCCAGATACACACTGGCAGTATGGACGCCGGCGCTGCTGGCTCGGGCTGTTGGACGTGATAACGTTGTTATGCAGGCGTCACGGCAGCGGGCGCACCGCGTGGAGCTGGCGCCGCGCCAGCCCGCAGCGTCAGCTACGGCATCACAACATTACATACGATGGGCTAACCGAATGTCTTTGATAACAGCTTATATGATGTTTGCATTATCAAAGCTTATAAAGAAGAACTTTATTTTGCGTTTTTTTTGCACAAAGTTGCTCTTCTAGTCTACGGTTTCTTACATACGATTGATATGTTTTTGAAAACCTTAAAATAGGGAAATCCAGAACTGGTTTTCTTATTCTACTATTTGTAACTCTTTCCAATAAAGGTACATAGTAAAATAAGCGGTCAATATGTCCAATTTATTTGCATTACTGGTAAAGAATATTCAATAGTTTAATTCGAATAAGCCATCATCACTTATCAGTGTTCTGTACCAATACAGCAAATGGAAGGTGTATCTATTGGTATCAATATATGAATCATAATTTCGTTTATTCTGGACTTTCTGCGGTGCACCCGTTAGTGCGACACTAGTGCAGATTTCGCGGCTACCGGTAGATACAGCACGGCCGCGTTCTCTACTCACGGGCACACCGCTGATTGGTGATAAAGCAGCACACTACCTTCTGCACTCAAGGAGTATTCAGTTATAGTACTGGATACTGATCAGAACAACTTTTCATCTTCATGTGACACGAGAACTGAATTCTTCCTTATCAGTTTCGTTATTTCCCACTTCGTACAAAATCAAACAAATTGTTTTTTTTAGCTTTCATGTATAATTACGATAAATTAAGACCAAGTAACATCGGAAGTGAATAGCAAGCCGTTGAGTCGTAAACACACAATGGATTGCAAACCTCAAAACTGATCATTTAAATTAGAGCCAATTATGAATGAATGATGCAGTGTTTATGCACTTCCGCTTCTCGTGCCGGCCTGACTCATGACTGTCCTTATCAAAAATGAAATAAGGACACTGACAATATCAAAATTGAAATTTACAAAAACAAAACTTATTCGAAGTTGTTGATAGGCCAGATTAGGATGACTGACCGAAAATAAATACATGACGTAGGTGAACGTCACTGTTTGAACGGAATGATAAACCGTAATTTCCATGTAATCAGTGTTATATACGTTTAATATGTCAGGATAATGGGTTTTTCTTTGGTATTATATTTGTTTATCTTAAATTCAATAAGAAAAATTTGGACCTGTAGATAAATAAGATTTCTCCGAGTAATTTTAGCGATCAAATACATTAAACTGAAAAGTCAAAACTTCTCCATTCCAAAGCGACCTCACAATATATGGAAGTCCTTAGACATAGTGAAAAAGAATGTCTATGACATTGACGAAACAGTGTATGTAAATTGTCGCCTTAAAAAACTGATTATAGCTTTTAGAAGGAAACTCAAAGGATAGTCAATGCGGTAAGAGATGGCTCATTGCATGCCAATCTTGTAACGTAAGCAAAACACACCGCAGCGCTTATCTTTCCGCTCAGCTGACGGGAGGCGTGTTGCCAGCCGTCAGAGTGCCACACTCCAATACTGGGTTGATGAAGAACCTGGTGAGTGATGTTATGTTATACCATCCATAGAAAACTCTGACGTAGCTTTACACTCCCTTCTTTCGGAAAATTCTCATGGCCACCGGTTTTCTGAGACTTCAACGTTTTTAATAAGAGATAATTAGTTAAGAATACGAAAAGTGAGACAGGGACCTGCTTCTGACCTACGAACGTCGACTAAGCAGAAGTCACTGTAAAGCGCGGTTCTTATCCACCGGTTATTTAGCGCGTAATGTAACATGTCGAAAAGCGAGTATTCCTTCAATCAGCACGTGTTAATTAGCGTGTTGGAATACGCTATAATTTTTGACGCCCTGTAGCGCCGGGTACTACCCATCCTAAGAGTTTTACATATCAGACACTTGCATTGATTTAAGATTAGATTAACACTTTCTGTACTACTAGTAAGTAAGTTGAAATATGTAAATTTTAATGCTCTTAATTTGAGCAATTTACGTAACCACAAAATAATTTATCACAGAACCAAGACATGATAATGAATAAATATGACACAATAAGGTATACATAAATATGAATTCTATATTTCATACCTTATCCATATCCATAAAAAAAAAGACAGAAACAACATTAAAACAGTCTGACATTTTAAATGTGTGTAACTTGGAGGATTAAAAACATACTAAATGCATATTAATTAAAATTCTGCAACCAAGATATGCGAGTAAGAGTGAGACACATTTGCATTTGAACTTCCAAGTCTGAATTAGAATAATAACAACCCATATATGTGTAGTCATTTTTAAACATTTCTTTGATATAACAATAGGCAGAAATAAATGTAAGGATAATCTGTTGAGAATAAAGTTAATGCCTGTGTCTTTTTGTACTGTAAATAGCTATTTAAATGTTGGATATACACAATCATTACTGAAAAAATTAAAACTATCCTTTTAACATTGAAACAGACTACAGGCAACTAATTTGACTAGCATCAAGATACTGTTTCTATTTGGATGTGTAAAGTAATCACTACTGGTCTGATAGTATAGATATGAGGAAATTATGCACAAGATTGTCACACATGCAGTCACCTGCGCAAGCACTTAAGTTAATTTATGGTGAATTGATGATTATTCCAATTCAAAATAAATTACATGTATTACTTTGTTTTTCAAATTTGGTTTAACCATGAAGCGTATTATATCAATATAATTTTTGTGTATCAATCTAGTTTGTCTAACATGCGTAGATTTGCTCATTTATATAAAATTAGATGCCAAATAAATACTTAAATTAAATTTAAAATATATTCATTAATTGCCTTCGATTTTCAGCATAACAATGTTCATAAAAATATTATTATGTATATTCTTATTTGTTACCTACTTATAGATTATAACTTCTAGAACATGTGAATAAACATGAAACAGAAATAAATTATAAATGATAACACAATTTCCTGTTTCAAACAGCTATGACAACACAAAACATCATAAAACTCAACATGTTTTAAATTAAATATTTTTATATAAATATATCTATATACTTCTATGGGAGTTGTTGATCCACTAAGTCAAGCGACATATTCATATCCTGGTCTCACCTAGATGTATTAAAACTATAATTTTTTTTTCTTCAATTCAACTAACTTTTATGAAAATACATATTTGATTATGACTTCAATTTTTATAATGAAATTTAGATACAATTAATAAAGTTACAAAGACAGTAATTTCGACTTTATTAAGAGTAGGTAATTATTAATTATTTATTCTAATAAAAGTTTGTTTTAAATTTGTGACAAAAACAAGGTCATTACGAACACTGAGTGCTGACTCACATTACCCATTGCTATCATTCACATACAACATATATCAATTAACAATGATAGCTTTGAATGAAACTTACATTTTGAACGAGTTAGAAATCAAATATTGCAACTATATCATTATGAGGGGTACTATGTTGAGGTTAAAGATAAAATTGTACCTTCAGTTTTATAGTTTACATGTCTAACCTTTTTACGATATACCTTCATTATTATAACAACTTTTGATATTGAAATAATAAATTACAATTTGCAAATTTCTTTAAATGGTATTATTGATTTAGCATTATTTTCATGTTATGGACTCTGACACCGACTGGAATTTTGCGCGAGTTCCGGGGCAAAGGCGAGAACTGACAGAAAGGTCCTAGCGATGGTCGTCGGCACTTAATTCCTGGCAGCCAACGTGCTGCGAGCCAGCTCGCGACACATGGCCTGCCGCGGCCAGGCAACTCCGCGAGCTAATGTCACACCGCGCCGCGCGGCGGACCCGCTCATAACCAACACGTCAAACACGTTGACATCGCTAGCCAACACCAAAATAATAAATTAATACGTCACTCACCCCAAAATCCCCGGCTTGTAATTATAGTTAGGTATTCGCCACGGGCAGCCTCCGTATTCGCCTATGAGAGCATCGTGGTTTTTGTTCAGGTTAAACGTCGATGCGCGGTTATCGTTCATTTTCCTCCGCGCGGGGTTAAAATAATTGTTATTTCTACTTTCACCGTTCACATCATTTATTGGTATAAAGTCTGGTGCTTTGTTCACATTTGGATTAGCGTTTTCTAAGTTTTTTAAGTTCATTTTGTCTATATCACTTTGGGTTTCCCAGATACGAAGCCACAGGCGCTTCGCGGGTCCTTCCTGCTCGGGCTGATACCACGCGACGGCGGGATCCATTCAGCCGGAGCAAGGTTCCACTATATGGGATGACACATACTGTTGCATTTCACATTTATAATATTATATTGAAAATTAACACAAAACAAAAATAAGTCACACCACATTCGGAACATGGACGACACACGTATAAGTGACAGATCAACTACTAGAGGGAGCCATCTTAGCAAAATAAGTTCTAGATTTGTACTCAATTCAGGCACTTAATAAAGTTTTTCAACAACTGACGTTTTTAGAAACTAGCTCATATTGTAATTAAAAAATAAAATATTTTTTAACTTATGGTTTAGTGAGAAAATACAAGGAAAATACTCAGGAAACAAGTTTCGAATGTATTCGACCACTAAGTTGACAAGAATGAAAAGGATGTCTAAAAATTTGTTCGGATACACTTACTTTTTTGTTGGTATATTGTTTGCGAAATAATTTCCGCCAATCAAAAATCCTGATTATTTAGTTCTAACTCTGTTTAAAGTAAACTCTGAAAATAACTTGGGGACTCGTAACGAATTAGAGCTTCCTGAATTATTGCATATTTATAAAAATAGTTAATTCTTCGAGAAATAAGTTAGTCCTACGTAGGCTAATCCACACTTTCAATAATAATTACTCGTTTTCCTTTTAAAACCAAAAAGCATAATCAATGCTATACCAACGTAAATTTTACAATAAAAAAAAAATACATTCGTTAAAAACGTAATAATTTCTTTTTTTTTATTTAATGATAAAATGATTAGATAAATGCATGTTGTAAGCACTGGCAATAATTTTAACGTTATTTTGACAAATTTGACATCAGTTTTGGCGCTAAGATTGGCAAGATTATCAGTAAATAAAGCCAGAATATCGCAATTTATCAGTAGCAGCCGGCTAAATTTAAAGTTTAAAATATGGCTGTAGTGAAATTTGTTAAATACTGACGATTTAAAAATAAGATCAAACAAATTTTATATGTATAGTATTACTAAACTGATTGTTGCTTGTAGAATAGTGAGAAATGTTCATGCATCAGTAAGATTTAACGTGTTGTGTCATTTCCTTGGTACTCCAAGAGTCTCCCTTACGAACACGATCATGGCGCAGAGGAGTATCACCTCATTCTTCAAGGTATCTCCTCCAAAATGTGAGGTTAAGCAAGAGAAACCTGTAGTCAAGCAAGAGGCAGATGAAAAAGAAGATGAGGAGGTTAGGGACAATTCACCTATCAGTAATGGAAAAGCTCAGGTAAGCAGTTAAAACTGAATAATTCTAATAAATTAAATCATTTAATGTTTATGTAGTGTACAATGTGTTTATTCTGATAAGATGAGTTCTCTTTTCACTTAAGACTTGGATAAAGACATTTAATTCATCAGCTCAACAAATTTGTAACAGTAGCCTTCGGCTCCGCCTGTTACAAATCGTAAAGGATCACTCAGGAAAGATAAATCTAAAAAATTACCTATGTGTTATCCAGATTATAAACGTCTGTGTAACAGATGTTGTAAAAATTTCAGTAATTTTTTATCCATGCAAAGGTAATATAAGTATCATAGAGTCTGCGAGAGTCTGGATTACATCTTAAGCTGTTGTTACTTTTCAGGTTACATCAAAACGGCCAAGGCTAGAGAGTAGTGACAGTGACACTTCTATTAGGAAGAAAAGTCCAACACCCACCTCTGGAAAGGTAAGAAATAAAACAACAATACAAGCACTTTTCTCAAGTATTTATTTGATAGTTTAACAATAATTTGTTTCGACACTTTTGCAGAAAAGCAAAGTGAAAAGACAGCGAATCGAGAGCTCTGATAGTGATTCAACATGTCCACAAGAACCACCAGCATCACCAGATCCTCCAAAATCGCCACCATCACCAGAATCAGAAGAAAAGACTGTCATAAAACTTGAGAAGTCATCACCGAAAAAATATGCTTCACCTAAGAGTAAGAAAAAACAGCCGCTTAAAGAGCCTAATCCTGTAAAAGAGGTGTCTCCAAAGAGATCTAAGAAACAGAGTCCAGTTGAAAAGAAAAACAAGTCTCCCAAACAAGAAGTTTTATTTAAAAAGGAAAAAGAGGAGGAGAAAGAGAGCAAGACTGAAGTTAAGGAATTAGTTCCAGGTGAGTTCTATAACATAGTTTGTCTCATCAAAAATGAATGAGATTTAATATTTCTATTTGTAATAATAGTATCACCAAATTATAATCATAAAAATATAGGCCAATGGTTGTTATATATCCTGTCTATCTAGATAAAGAAAATTTCTAATCTACTATGGAGAACACTTTAATGTAACATCTGTGCAAACAACAATGTACTCGTAACTCTTTCTCTAGTGGCTAAGTTCATAGATGTAGTATGTATGATTCATGTATAATTTCAGAGGTAGATTACAATCCGGCAAAGGCTAACTACCATCCCGTAGATGACGCATGTTGGCGCGCGGGTGCACCCGTACCTTACCTGGCGTTGGCGCGCACTCTCGAGCTCATAGAAGCCACGTCGGCGCGCCTGAAGATCATAGACATCCTGAGCAACTACTTTCGCTCCGTCATCGTGCTTACACCGGATGACCTGTTGCCAAGTGTCTACCTGTGCCTCAACCAATTGGCTCCAGCTTATGAGAGCTTGGAACTGGGTCAGTATGTTTTGTATTACATACCAACTATGGTTTTTTTTCTCGAAGCTTATAGATACATTGACTGCACTGATGAGCCAAGTGTTGGTGTGTTTGTTTGTTCATTGGTGTGATTTTTTAAATCTTGCATTGAGTCTTGCACTAAGGAATCAAAGTTATGTGTTATAAGGGGTTGTAAATGTGGTGGTCTCCCTTGTCCACACATACGCTCCAGTTTGTACTGCCACCAGCATCTGAACTTGTCGTCGGTCATGTAATGATGCAAAGAGCTTGTTCCACAAATCCACACTTTGAGGCAGCTTTATTAAGTTTGTCGTTGTGTGTGCAGGCATAGCGGAGACGTACCTGATGAAGGCGGTGGGTCAGTGCACGGGCCGCACGGTCCCGCAGCTGCGCGCCAGCGTGGCCCGCGCGGGGGACCTGGGGCTGGTGGCGCAGAGCGCGCGCAGCACGCAGCGCACCATGTTCCCCGCGCCGCCGCTGTCCGCCCGGAGCGTGCTGGCCGCGCTCAGGGACATCGCGAGGATGACAGGTCTCATAATGATCCTAAGTTCGCGATCTCAGCTGCTTGCTTCTTTTTGGCGTATTTTTGTGACATCCCTTAAAATTTTCAGCTTAAAAAACCATTACCTACTGACCATTTCTGTTAAAAAATGTAAATTACTTTTTCTACCACAAAAACCTTTATCATACAGCCCCCTCATAATTGATTTCTTGATAACAATTAAAGAAGATGTTTAACTAACTATCTATCTCGCCCAGGTCACGCATCTGTGGATAAGAAGATTAAAAAGATTCAATCTCTGTACATCGCGTGCAGGCACTCGGAAGCTCGGTATCTTATACGGTAAGTGATTATATTTTTTCATCGCAGTTCATATTAGATACGAAACATAGCGAAGCATGATGAAATCTATCAACGACCTCACAAAAAATATATTATCATAATTAGTTTAGCCGCTAGAGGGCGACAGTTTGTTATAAGACTGTTTATACTGTAATATGTGATACAGATTGATAACAGTCAGTGCTTCATAGTAGAGTAACGGAAAGTGTCATCAGTTTCAAAGTAAAATTATGCAGTTTGAATTTGTTTACTGTTTGTCCAACATGATCGAAAATACCGAGTGTTTGTATCGGCGAGTAGTGACATTCGTGTGTGCGCAGGTCTCTGGAGGGCAAGCTGCGCATCGGCCTGGCGGAGCAGTCCGTGTTGGCGGCGCTGGGCGCGGCGGCCGCCAGGACCCCGCCCGGGGGGGACTGTCTGGACGCCGCCAAGGGAAAGACGCCGGACGAGTTTAAGGTCTCATGCCGTTTCATTTGTCATGCAAGTTTTGTTAAAAAAAATCAAATTGAAATAAATGGGACTACTTTATCCATTTAATCAAAATTCTGTCTGACATTTATACCGCGTATATCACATATACGTCACCTTAAGTGACTTAAGTGACACGCAACATTATATTATTAACATTAAACATAACATTATAGACATAATGTTGCTGCAAATTTATTCTTTGGGTAGATTAAAAATAAGCGAATAACCGACGCCGCCCAGCGGTGCACCAGAGTTTGCTTAACTAGGCAAAATTAATAAACATTCATAAATAATACTACTACCCTTAAAAAGTTGTCGCCAGCTGCTAGTTTATAACTTAAGGTGTTGGCTCTAGGCTATCGTGGACGAGCACGTCTTGACCATCAAGTCCGTGTACTGCGAGTGCCCCAACTACGAGCGCGTGGTCCCGGCCCTGCTGCAGGAGGGCCTGCGCGGGCTGGCGGGCCGCTGCCGCCTGCAGCCCGGAGTGCCGCTCAAGCCCATGCTGGCACACCCTACCAAACAACTCGCACACATCTTCGACAGGTCACACCATTACTAACTACATAAACAGAGCTGGTTTGCGCACCGTCAGCGCATTATCGACTACAACCTCCTTTACAAGCCTTTCCATATTTTGAATGATATGCTAATGCTTTACTCACGCGTGTATATCGGCATCGACTATCTAGGTCCGGTCTTTACCGAAGTCCTTCATAATTAGCCTAAGACCGGGTCGCAAGTCGAAATTTCTGTAGTCTAATCATGTTTTTATATAGAACCTCTAGAGGGACTTTCAAATAAATATATTCTCTGAATGTAGATTTGAAAACGAGCAGTTCACTTGTGAATGGAAGTACGACGGCGAGCGCGCCCAGCTTCACGTTCCCGAGCTGGAGGCGGGCGGAGGGCCTGACCTCAGCAAGGCAGCCATCTTCAGCAGGAACCAGGAGAACAACACCACGTAAGATATTTTAAGGAAAACTTTGACGAAACTCCTTACACCTAAATAAAAAAAAAATGAAGGACAAACTATCCTCTTTCAAGAACTTTTAAGGAATTAGTATCATGTAGTGTGATGATTGATGTAACAGTGAAGAAACTGGGGCCACTGAGAAATTCTTAAAGAATTTGTTTGAAAGTTGATGTAACAGTAGCAATGTTTGTTAACAGTAAATACCCGGACGTGCTGGGCCGGCTGACGTCACTGCTGCGGCCGAATGTTACCAGCTGTGTGCTGGACTGTGAGGCAGTCGCCTACGACGTGGTCAACAAGCAGATCCTACCCTTCCAGGTTGGTGATTCATTTAGAGTAAAATTTTATTAGTTGAGAGTGTTTACAACAATAGAGGAGAAAAGTCACTCTACACCGTGTAGTGCGTTGTCATGTTTCCACAACTGTAATAATGTAGCGGTTATATGCATGGATTTGTAAAAACAAGGAGTAGGTATTTTGATAGTAACTGTCGTGAGAATGATTCATTATTAAATGATGTAACGGTTTACTCACGCGTATTTGTCGGGCTACCCCGATAAATACGCGTGAGTAAACCGTTACATCATTTAATAAGGAGTAGGTATCTCACACATATAGCAAAGTGCCAAATTGACTTTTCAAAGTGAACTGACTGACGCTGAAGGTAAACATCGTGAGGGAGCCTGGATTCTAAATGTTGAAATTTGAAATCGCCAAATCGCAGTGAGCTAGCGTGGTGATCAATGCTCAAACCTTCGCTATATGGGAAGAGGTCTGCGCCCAATCGGACTCTATAGGGTGGTGACCTAACGTGATAGTAGGATGATCATTTGCAGTAACCATATTCTTAAAAATTCTAGCTTCATTATGAGAACAACTCAAAATTACCAGGGTCTTATTTACAACTTAAACATTTTTGAATATCGGCTAAGGGGTATGATATTATGTGTAGGTGTTGTCGACGCGCAAGCGCAAGGACGCGTCTGAGGCCGACATCAAGGTGCAGGTGTGCGTGTTCCTGTTCGACCTGCTGTTCCTCAACGGGGAGCCGCTCGTGAGGCGCCCGCTGCTGGAGCGGAGGCAGCTGCTCAGGGAACACTTCAACGAGGTGCCAGGTACTGACGGCAGGGTTGACACTAGTAGCCAGATTAAAGATATATATACAAACAATTGATTGACTTAACCTTGAGGTCATGTGGCACTCGAAGGAGGCAAAGCACCTTACGGGTCCCGTTGCTAGTATAAGCTTCATCCTGTACTACCCCGCACGCTTACAAAAAGAGGTTGTGTTGTAGATGTTTTAGGTGTAATAATACATCTTTAAAAATCAACCTTACCTGGGTTTAAAACAGTGTTTGGCAATTCATCGGAAAGTCCACGGGTACAAAAACGCAGGTGGCCGCTAGTAGTTAACATACAGGAAAACCCTTGGCAATATGGACTTTCTATAAATCATCTGGCAATCTTATCTCGATAATAACTTGAATTATTTGTGTAAATAACACTGTATTGTAACTATAGTACTATTTATAGTGACGTGCTAATTACATCAGCACTCAACCATAGTTCTCGGAAATTCACAATCACGTGATGAATTATTGGTATTTGTTCTGATATTGTTTGCTGTGAGACGGATCTTTAGTGTTCGGTTAAGTATTTCTTATAATTGAATATACAGGCATAGTAAAATTTATAGATTTGCGAAGGTTGCCAACAAATGATTTCTCAGAGTTGGGTAATTCATGCTTAAATGCTATAACGGTTTATTCACACTTATTTATCGGGATTGCGATGCAACAGCTTCAACCATTCAATCAGTCTTCAGAATAAGACTTTGGTTGGGTTCGAATCTAGTCGGGTGATCCCGAAAAATACTCTTGAGCAAACGGTTGTATCATTCAAATTGTGCAAGAATTCTAACGAAAGTTATTGTAGAAAATATGGTAATTCATATCGCATATGCTCCGTGTGTCAGGCGAGTGGCAGCAGGCGACCTCCCGCGACTGTAGCTCGCTGGAGGACGTGCAGCAGTTCCTGGAGGAGGCGGTGCGCGGCTCCTGCGAGGGACTCATGGTGAAGGCGCTCGCCGGACCTCACGCTCACTACGACATTGCGCGACGCTCACACAACTGGCTCAAGGTAGCTGACGCTGATACTGCCGCCTTAACTGTACGCGCGCTAAGACTGCTTCTCGAGTCCTAGAACAAGGCGACATTGGCCATCCTTTTGCAATGTTACTGGAAGATCGGCTTTACGTACATTATACAGACATCTGTCGCCATTGACGATAAATTACTTTTTTTGCCAATAATATATAGTTGATGCTTTGATTGCAGTAATTGTTCTTATCGCTGTAACAAATAGAACAAATATCATTAGAATTATCCGTTTGGATCGCTCGTGTAATGCAAGTCGCCACAGTCTTACCCCTGATTGTCCTCGCCCGCAGCTTAAGAAGGACTACCTGGACGGGTTAGGTGATACACTGGACGTGGTTGTGGTGGGTGCGTATCGCGGTCGCGGCAAGCGCGCCGGAGTGTTCGGCGGGTTCCTGCTCGCCTGCTACGAGCCCGAGCACGAGCAGTACCAGTCGCTCTGCAAGATCGGTACCGGCTTCAGCGACGAGGACCTGCAGAACCTCACCAAGCAGCTGCAAGAGCACGTCATCGAAGCGCCCAGACCCTACTACAGGTAGCTACAATCATTGTTTCCTCAATGCATATATAAGTAACATATTTCCGAGCTCTAACGCTGACGACTACTAAAGTGTACTAAACTGACAGGCCACAGGCCGTTACGACGCTTCCTATTATTTTTGTATAGTAATGTGTTCTCGTCCCCTCAGCTTCGACCCGCAGCACTCCGCGGACGTGTGGCTGGCGGCGGCGCGCGTGTGGGAGGTGCGCGCGGCGGACCTGTCGCTGTCGCCGGCTCACCGCGCCGCCATCGGCCGCGTGCACCCCGACAAGGGGATCTCGCTGCGGTTCCCCAGGTACACACATGCTATACATCCACGTTTTGGGTCAAAATTAATATAACTTATTGTCCATAGTGAGCACTTTTTCCAAGATGAAATGCCAATGACACGCCCCTAGCCCTTTCTACTGCTTTAACCAATCCTGTTAGACTTTTACTCAAAGGATGACTGAGTATGTAACACGCCGACTTCTCATAGGAACGAACACGCTGGACTGCGCGCCTATTTCCTTCTTGACCTTTTAACTGATCGAATGATACGCTCGCCCATTGTTGGGCGTAAATCCAACAAATAAATAGTAAAACCTTGGTTGGTATGGTATATTGGGTGAAAATGGTAATGCTTAATGGTATGAGCAAACGCGGCTTGGTTGATGACCGATCGTTAACTAACTTTATAACAACGCTAATATTAAAACTAAATATTCGGGTCAGTGTATAACTGCTGATTGCGCGCGCGATTGACATCAATAAACCTGTACTTTATACACCCATAGTAATCTTCTAGTTACAAGTATCCGCGTTTGTGCTTAGGTTTGTTCGCGTGCGGGACGATAAGACGGCAGAGCAGGCGACCTCGGCCGCGCAGATCGCCGACATGTACCTCGCGCAGGACCAGGTGCGGAACTCCACCACAGCCAAAACCAACATGGACGAGTTCTACTGATGTAAGCACTACGCACTCGACACATCTCGAAACCCAGTCGAATGTTAATTTACGTATGAGTTTTCTCAGCATACCAAAATACTAATAATATGAAAATAATTGTCCGTCCGTGTTGTGAACATTTCGCTGATTATTCTCACTACAATGAGCTTGTATCATGTTCCGGTTCCCAAGTCCCAATGCTAAGTGCGTGTGTGCGTGTTTAAAATTTACATGCAATCATTGTTTAAATGTACATTTGTGTCTAGATGTAAAGTTGAGAATGTATTCCAGGTATCAATATAATTATTTACTGTAAAATAGATTTTTATATTAAATTAAAATTAAGTTAGCTATTTTCAAAAGGCAGTTTCATTTTTTATTTCATTAACCTTATCGCGATCGATTGAAGAGAAAGTTTTCATGGTATTTGAGCATGACGTCAAGACCGTTATTAATAATAAATACGTTCTAATTTACCAAAATTCCCAAAGTCAATCGTAAGTACTTGTCATAAATTGTTTTGGTCTCAATTCTGACCAATGAAGTCTCTGACGCTTTAAAAACGTCTTTTCTCTCAGTTAGCAAAAAAAGCAATGCCGAAACACCGTGAGGCGAGATATATTTGGCATAGAAGAATTAAATCGTTGATCACTTCCTGTTAAGAGTGCCATAAAAGTTCTGTTCGTAAGTAAACACTGCTTTTATATCCCCCCTTTGCCAACACACCTGTATATTTTGACCTTGATCTAATAGCGCCATGTACTCTTTATCAATAGCACTTCTTTAAAAATATTCGTCACGTAGGAAGGTTTGGTTTCATTGAAGACTAAAACAACAATGTATGCAATTCATAATTTTTATTTCAAAGTCATTTACTTAATACTAATAAACTTAATTCTACTTAATATAATTATTCAGACTATTCTTAATTAAATTGGAGTCGAAACATGTGATGCTTTGTACAAATATATTTGCAAAAGTAAATATTGCGTATAAGATATGTAAACATTGTACTTAACATAATCTCAACATTAATAATACATAGGGACGATAACCCAAAAACATTTATAATAAATTACACATTGAGTGATTTCAGATTGAGCATAATATAATCAATTGTATTAACTGTGTATATTGAGATTTTTAGGAATCAATTAAATAAATTATAATTTGAGCTCGACAAATGATTACTTAATTAATTAGGTATTTAATAGATCACAACAATTTGGCACAAGTTCCATAGATATTGCGTGTAGAAGCATACTTACAGCTATCTTAAGCACATGTTGTTCATGAGAATTCATAGAGTTTAAGAGCTCCTAGCTGCCTTGGATGTGTGCTCTGAACACACGAGACCCTCGTTGTTTACTTACATCTAATATACTTAAGAATAATAAAAATTAAATACAAAACAATCACATTAGTTACACAACGCAAGGTCAGAAAGCTGCCGACATTTGTACAAATTATTCTGCTAAAAAAGTTGTCTTGTACTAAATAAACTGGCCCGATGTATTTAGCTGTATATTTAGAGATTCTCCGGAAAATAATAACAAGTTGAGGACTTCATTACTTTTCACCATATATTTTTAACTTCAGTTTGTATAATTTAATGTATTTTTTTAAGAAAGATCATAATTATGACTTATTATCACTACGGTATGTTACAATTTGGTGAGCATATGTTATTTCTTTTCTGGAGAATCACCCATTCGTTCAAAATAAATAACGAGATCTGTACAAAGTGACCGAATAATAAAAAATAAGGATTTATGATCTGACAACAAAGACAGTCATGATCTAATCTAGGATAGCCGGGACATATATTGCTGGTTATTTTGCTATCACTACCACAATATGGCACAATACAATGAGACTAACTTACTAATCTCTAAAGATTATGTGGTGTAGATCTTATTATTATAAAATATTCGTTCTGAAAGTGTTCGTTATCTAAACGGCAAGAGTACAAAGGTTAGTAAAGGACACCGCGGATATGACGTCCTTTGCGCCACCTACTTACAACAATTACGAAATATGTACTACAATTTCACTGAGATTCATACAAGCTCGATTGTACATTAAGGTATTATTGAGATGCATGCCGCGGACTAGAGCGCGCTACTCTGTTTCCATTTTATTGTTATTTAATAGATAATTAAAACAGACGTAAATAACACTTGACTTTTAAGAGGTAAGTTCTCCTCCAAATGACATTGTTGGGGCTTGAGAGGCGCGGGCTCTCGACCGCGGCATAACCTAGACTACTACTGAGGTTGTCAAGGACTTGGTTATAGGAGTTTATGAGTTATTATGATGTATGTTCGATATGTAAGTGGTCACAGTTCCTCACAGCAGCGCGGCCCGCTCGGCGGTGGGCGAGGCTCGGCGCTCGGCCAGCAGGCTCGCGTGCTCCTGGACAACACACACTCGTCACGCCGCGCGACACACGCGCCTTGTATCCCTACACCTACCTAACGTCCCTACGTCAGATTAGTTACAGATTTCAAATTAATTATGGAGATTATTTGATTCTATTGTTGTCAAGGAAAATATATTTTGATTAATCAAACCGTGCAAATTTGATTTTATCGCCAGTAAGTACTTGCATCTTGGGTGACGTCATTATATTATTATTACATACTTCAGTTTCACTATTGCATTATTAACGCGCGTTCTAGAGTCAATCACGATTACGAGAACGGGTTTTCCTTTCCGAAATTGTTAAAGCGAAAAATAAACATACTATATGTATATAAATAAAATATGTACCATATTTGTAAGAATAACTTATAGTTCCGTGTCAAAACTCCATCGTCTAACTTAGCGACAGCGCACAAGGAAAAAAGTCGTTAATATCATCATCATTTAAGATTTATGCGTCAAGTGTTACTTAACAGCGGTCGATATTGAATAGGTATAACATTTGGTTTTTATGAACATAATGATGACTACGAATTATGAAAACCGCACCGACGACCTTCCGTCACACAATTACATGAACGACCTACACACACACATACACGTTCGTTAGTTCACTGAGGTCGACAATCCAATTATGTTTTTATAGTTATTTATTTTTGCATAAATTCAAAATATGTTGAATAGATAAGATTCATTAGAATTGTAGACTTTTTTGTAGCTTTAAGGTATTTTACTAAGTAGCTAGTAGCTAAGCGCGTACGTCAAGTGTAGTTTTTAGGGTTCCGTACCAAATGGGTCAAAACGGATAAATATTTGACTAATTAAGTAGTTAAGCGCGTAAGACAAGTTTTTAGGGTTCCGTACCCTAAAGGTAAAAACGTTTCTTAAATAGATTACGAAATGATTCACTTTTTTATAAAAATTTAAGACGAGGTTGGTTAATATACTTTATGGATGCTCATTTCGTATTTATACAGAACCTCTATTGACGCAAGTCTGACTCGCACTTGACGAATTTTTTTAATGATTTAGTTACGCTAGTGGCCGCGTCAATCAAGTACAGTTTTTTTTTGTAGTTAACTATATACACATGAAGTGTTAACGTCTACGCTTGGCGGCGTGGCCGTGACCCCGCGGTCTCAGGGCGCGTGTGTGCGCGGCAGCATGCGCGCGTGTGCGGGGCTTACCTCCGGCGGCGCGCTCTGCGGGGCGTACATGCTCTCGTACACCGGGTTGGCGAAGTGGTTGCCGCCGTTCTGTGGGGAAAGGATACAAGTTAGAGTACGTCTAGTGGTTACCAGCAGCAGCGATTGCAGTGAACAGGTGAACGGAGGCGTGGCATATCGGTATTACCAGCAAATAAACGCTAGACTGCTGGGCACACGCCTTTAACCATATAGGAAAGGTGTGAAGATTGATGACGATGTTGATTCAGATTCCAGTATTCGGAATCCAGGTTTTCTTAAGATGTTTCTTCATTGTTTTTAGCGTTGTAATAAAATAATTGGTAAAGCAAAGACACAAAAGCGTGACAGCTTTAAAAAGACACTTTGATACTTTGCCTGCGTTGGGACCGAACCTGCACCGCACGCATAGCAATCCGAACATAGAACCACAAAGCTACCACGATATTTTATAACCTTATCCATATTAACCTTAAGTAATATGAATTATGAATAAGAGACGAGGTTGTGTACTTACGTTGTGCGCGTGCGCAGGATGTGGCTGTTCGAGTTCATCCTCGCCGGCCAGGTACATAGGGTTGTTAATCTCCACGTTGTCAGACAGACGCGCGTGCACGAACGCTCCGCTGTACACAACACATTATTTTGTTAGATGGAGATCACATCGAAATAATGGGAGAAGATCGCGGTGTTAAGAGCGTATTTGAGACGATCAACTGGTAGACACCCTGTTGGCCGAACCAGCTATCGCTGGAGTGATACAGTTGAGGCGGATCTTATGGCACTTCACGCCGATGACTGGCGAGAACTGGCCAAAGATGGAGGTCAAAGAAGAAGTGAACAATATAGGTATGAAGGTGAGGTGAGGTGGTACTGACTGTCTGCGGCGATGTAGCAGGTACAGTGCGGCGAGGACGGCGGCCAGCAGCGCCAGCAGGGCCAGCGCGGCGCCCGCCCACGCGCCCCCGCCCGCGCCCCCGCCCCCGGCCGCGCTCCCCGCGCTCGTCACGCCCGGCAGCGCGGGCGCCGGCGTGTGGGGCGCCGTGCAGCTCGCGCCCTCCAGGCACGCGCAGAACACCGGACCAGCTTCCGTCGAACTCACTGTTAACACGCATCAGTCGTTACATGAAGATGTACCTATTTAAATACTACGCGGAATCAGATGGATGTGCAAGTCACCTATTGAGTTTATTTAGTAATTAGAACTAGTTGTTCGTAAAGTTAGCAAAAAAGTGACGAGAACACATTGCTGATTCGATTTAAAATGAAATAAGCTTTCTGAATACAATTTCACTTCAACGTTCATTTTACACATCAAAAGGTGCTTCTCAGAACGAACCGAGGAAAAGTAAATAGTGCATCACGGTATAACTTGGGCTACTCACAGTCTGGTCCCCAGACGCAGAGCGCGGGCGGCGGGCAGGCGCGCGCGGCGCAGGCGTGGTCGTGTCCCACGTACAGCGTGCAGTGCGCGCCGCCCCAGGCCCCGGCGCAGGCGCAGGCAGGCCCGCGCGCGGTCCGCACGCAGTGCCCGCCGTGCGAGCACGCCGCCCCGCAGCGCGCGCCCGATGCACCCGACGCTGTCATACACGCATCACAATTACTCATTATGCAGAGCTAACATAACGTATTATAAGGCAGTCCTTGCGCGAACTGTTAAATACTATAAAGCGAAGGTGCAGTCACTACGATCCTTCATGTTAAGCGGATATCTTTCCCTTTATTCACATTACACATTGGAAAACTTGCAAATATAGCTGTGAGTCTGTAATTTATAAATGCATCTCATGCACAGCTATCGATCGAAATTCGCAGGAACTTTATCCCATACTTTATCTAAAATAGAATTGGACTCTTAGCGGCTATATCAGTGTGCCTCATTCTTCCAAATCACAAAACCACAGCAAAAAGTTTCGGGAAGGTCGAATCTCTATTTTGAGGTTCAAAAAGTTGTACATAGTAGCCTAATTCAATATTGTTTTTTGTTTTGTTCCCTTAATTGCGAAAGGGGTCGCTTCGCTATCCTACTTCGGTTCTCAATGATATAATATATTCACCACAGTAAATTATTATAGTAACGGCTACCGGCCATTGACACACTCGACACCTATTACGACACGACCTTCCATCAGCTGTTGACCGCACAGCGCTGCGCCCGGTAACATTGCACAATATCAATCGCATGCGCATTCGACAGATACTATTATATGCATTTACACAGTATTCAGTAAATGTCAAGTCCAAAAATGCATATTATGTCACACCAATATATAAGAGATCCATTTCTAGTGATATGATAAGTCTGCATGTTTGTTTGTTACGCTTTCGCGCGAAAAATACTCAACCGATCATCAAAAACAGGATAATGTTACATCCCAAGTAGACAGAGCATCGGGCAAACGCAAGTATTTACATACATACAAGAGCACTAGAACCATGAAAATATTTAATTATGAATTTTAGACATATATACACACAGCATTTTAAAAATCTGTGCATCACATACAATGTAGTCGGTTATTCCCCTACTTTGGAAATTGCTATTTTTGCCACCTGCTACTTAGGCGGATGTCCATTTCTACGAAAAAAATACGCGGGAAAATACGTGAGGCTGTAGTCGCACACGTAAATTCCCCATGACAGGGTCATCTTGAGGTGCGCACGCGCAGACTCCGAGAAATTCTGCCAGCTGTAGCGAATATCAAACTTTTACGAGTAGAGTACGTAAAAAACGTATTTTCTGAACTAAAAACTTTTTCGATTTTGAGTTGAGACCTACCTATACCAGGTCGATTGCATATCTAGTTCTGTGATACCCTAATTCTCTTGAAAACTAGTTTAGCCTAATATAATTTACTGTACTGTTTATTTTGTTTGTATTTTATTAACTATATTTCATCTGTTTGTTTCCCAAATAAAATAAAATAAATAAAATAATTTCGGCTGTCACGCTGACATACTATAATTAATATCGGACTTAAAGTATATTGAGAAAATTAAGTATTTTCTATCTTTTTTGATAATTTTAAATGGTTAATTTATCCAGAAACAGACTAGACATTATATTGTAACAGTAAGTAATCAGGAAAACAATGATATCGGGCCTAGACTCATTGGAGCACTCAGACCCATCGGCTTCATCCGAAGGTACTCACCATCAGGAGCGCGTTTCCGCCGACCTCTCATAACACTGTCACTGTCACTTCTCACTGATAAGTATTTTCACGCACGTTGTCACTGTACTCAAGCATGTCGCGCGAGTGGTCCGCCGCCGGCGAGCACTCGCCGAGTACTGGCCGTGACCAGCGCCACGCCGGACATATAAATAACTAATGTCAACAAGTGGCGCACCTCCACCTGCCGGGGTGACTGAGCCGTGCAGCATCACACTTGAATACAAGTACTAGAGAATTTCCTTGAAGCCAAGTTGCATCTGATACGCGTCTGAACGGTTGATAAAACTAAACCTAAGCGGCTTTTTCATCTATTGCAGACGATTTATGTGGTGGTGTCCGTGATACAACGCCTTTCATGACTGAACAGACCGATACGAGAGCGACATATCTTGCCACAGGCTTGACAACAGAAGTTACTGGACGTTAGTGTGATGCTAAAATCAAGGCAGTCGCCCCGATGAGGTAACACTGGTCGAGCAAAGATACGCTTTTATAATGAGCGTTCGTCAGATTAGCTAACGCACTGTTGCCGCGTTACTCAAGGTTGATATTTTGAATCCAAGCGACAATTCAAACCAAACTTGAATCTTTAGATCAGCAAATTTTGAAAGTTATCACAGATATATTCCGCGAACTGTGTTTTCCTGATATGCGACCTTCGTTCGGCAGCGTGTGTGACGTCACCGGCGTAGCTTGTGTCCGCGCGGGTAGTCCCGCGGGCCGGAAGCTGTTTCCCACAAAGTCTATGACGCGAGAGAGTGCTTACAGTTGAACAATACGCAGATAACATATGTTTCGCCGGCTCGCGTGGTGTTTACATCGCGTAAGTACATGCATATTCATGTTACCCGAGGTGCCGGCCTGACCTACTGGTTTACTGACCGGGTTCGAGACTACTGCTTCGAAGTTCAAGGTTAAGCGAGTACCGACGCATAATTTTTACATTGTGTATTGTTGAGTTTGATTTACTTTTTTGATAAAAACTGATGTTTCTTATACTAGTTTATATTCAATTTATAGTGGATCTAAAATGATATGACAAACTATCAAAAATATTTATTAATAATAGAACACAGAACGTTTTTCCACAGGCTTTCTAAAATTATAAAATATTTAGGGTTCCGTGCGGGTCCGTCCGTGATAGTTAAAGCAGTTTTAATTTGCATTAATTATTTTTCGGAATAACTGTGTGTTTTAATTGGTTTCTCATGGTCGGTTTTTCAGTATATTCAACCGAGTGCTGCTAGCTACATTAGCGCTGTTACCGAGAGCTACACAGTGGATTGTATTTCAACTTCACGTTGCTCAACACACGGTAGCGTGACAACCCAAGTTCAAGTAATGTTTGTATAGTTACCGGCACGGATCTTGAGCGCTGACCTTCACCTGCGCAAAAGTGATTTTTTGGGTCCCTTTTCCGGTATGAAGTGAGGCGCGGGGCGGACTAAAGTGCAGTGATTGGCCCGCAGCGCATCGCGTCATAGCCGTCACTCAGTATTGGTTGAAATTCGTTCTTTGCTGCAGTTGCATGCACCTCAAGACGACGAGTACGCACAATTGATTGGCGTTTTATTTTACGATGCGCAAAGCGAACCCCACTCTTCCGCCGAGCGCTCAAGATCCGTGCCGGTGACTATACTCTACAATAACCTTTCCACTTATTATTTCATTGGGTCTTGAAAGTCAAATGGGTGGCAACGATAGCTTTTTCGGCTTTATCTGAACAAAACAAAATGTAAACTGCTTTCAAGTTTAGGAGAAGGAGGTTAGTGATGTAATGATTTGGTAAAATTAAAACACGAGCGTGACGTCACGCGTAAGTTTCTTTTACTGCAATTTGATCAATTTATGTTTTTGGGGCAAAACAGAAAATACGAACCCATATGAAAAAAAATGTGTCGTAATAGATTAGAAAGATAAAGACATCGATTCAGGTTATTAATGAAAATAATTTATTTTTATATAAATATAAATTATCGTAAAATACGACTGTTTACGATAATTATCATTGTGAGATTAATGAATGATTACGCTTGTAAAATATGCTTAAGCATTTGCGGCATTGTTGCAGACTATTTTTAACTGATTTCCAAAACGGGTGTAGGTTCTTAATTCGGATTTTTGTTTTCTTTTACGTTAGTTCGGGCGTAATCCGTCAAATATAGATTATATTTCAATTTTTTTTTTTTATTGGTGTTAATTCCGAATGGTTCTATTAACATTTCATATAAATCTGATGATGGGTTTCATGGCAAATCGAACGCAATAGCCGGTTTCGCATAAATATGCATTGTTTACGTAATCACATATAATAGCCACACAGGTCGACCTATTAAATGTTAAGCTACGCTTGGCGCGGTCGTTTCATGGATGACTTATCGGCTACGAATTAACTTTAGACGATGATCGTAGTCTTCTTGACTTTCGTTGGACAAACGGGTGCCAATTTAACTGGCACGTTATCTTGTATTTTTTTTTTCATTCAAGACAATTCATTTTTTCGCTGGTCTTACCTCTCATTTCGGCTGCGAACCCAGGGATCTATATGGAACTGTTCTCTCACTTATTGTATTTTTTTTATTATAGTTCTGTAGTCTATTATAGATTTTCATCGTGCATGTATGAAAAGCATAAATACATGTATATATATTGAACAGATTCCTTTAAGTTACTGTCTTTTATATGTTCAGTTTGAGATGATATTTTTTTCGCAGAAACAAAATATTTGTTGTCTATTTGTTTCTACTTCTGGAAAACTCTTCTCTTTAGGAAGGCCACGCCTACAAATACCTACTGGAAAGACTTATATGATATTGATGCAATCTTTCTGATGACGTCAGAAGCTGTTACTGCAAAGTAATCAGATACGGATGTACCAAGTCGTCTGATTCTCGGATGATTTATGAAACATAATAATATCCGTAATTGTTTCCTTGTAGAAGTTTTTGATCTTGCTGTACGTCCATCAGCTGGAAGGCATTATAACTGTAAAAAGCCGTAGTACTTACCATTACTCCTCTTGGGCGCGTCTGTAGCGGGTGTGGCGCGGGCGGTGGTCTGCGGGGGCGCGGCTGTGGCGGGGGGCGCGGGCTCCGCGCAGGCCGCGTCCACGCAGGCGGGGCGCTGGCAGCGCTCCCCGCTCCACGCGGCCGGGCAGCGGCACGACACCGCGCCCACCGCCGACACGCTGCACGCGCCCTGCAACACGCAAGCCTCAGCAGGACGCAGGGGTGGTGGTAGGCAAGCTACGTTAGTACGGCCCACTCCTCGAAGTGAACAATCAACAACAACAACTTCTAACGATTTAAATGTTAGTCTAATAACATACCGTTTTGTTGAAGGTACAATCATCTTATTCGTCCGTTGCTTAGTAAAGCCTTAATCTTAACTTAGAAATAATAGTGCAATATTTCACGTTCTGAGACTTGTTTGAGAACGAAAAACGGGTGGTATTCGTAAGAAATTGAAATAGCTTATATACAGGCTGTTGGAGGTGGGGGGGGAGGGGCACGCTTACCTGGTTGAGGCAGAAGAACCGGCAAATGTCAGGTCTGCAGCGCGCGCCGTCCTGGTCGCGCTCGCACACGCCGGCGCCGCACTCGGGCCCGCCCACACAGCGCTCACAGCGAGAGCCTATGACACACAACACAGATGTAATAGAAAAAAAATGTGGTTGTTGTCTTTACAATTGACAATGATAACAGTATTTTGATAGTAACTGTCGTGAGAATGATTCATTATTAAATGATGTAACGGTTTACTCACGCGTATTTATCGGGGTAGCCCGACTAGTTTCGGACCCAACCGGAGTCCTTAATCATGAGCAGATGCGGCGGGATCGCGAGTCGAACTCGTCGAGTTATAATACGCGTGAGTAAACCGTTACATCATTTAATAATGATAACAGTACCAGTGTATTCTGGCGCGCACTCGCAGACTGCTCTGCCGTCCTGCAGTGCGCAGCGGCCGCCGTTCTCGCAGGAAACGCGAGCGCACGCGCCCGTCGTGTTCGCATCCGCTCCCGTCGCGTCCGTCTGCGTCCGCTCGCAGCGAGCCCCCGTGTAGCCGGGGTTGCAAACACACTGACACAACAAATATCATTAGTGTTCATACAAGACATCTAAGACAGAGCACGTTGGCAAGCATCAAACTGTACCTTGAGTGGTAAAGGTGCAGTGGGGTCGGCCGTGTGTGTGAGGTCGGTGTGTTGTGTCTGGTCCAGCTCGCAGCGGCCGCGGCGGTGGCAGTGCTGCGCGCAGCGGTAGTGCTGGCAGCGCTCGCCCGTGAACAGCGGCGGGCAGCGGCAGTGCGGGGCCCCGGCCGCGCCCCGCACGCAGGCGCCCGGCCCGCACGCCAGCGCGCACGCCGCGCCCCCGCCCGCCCCCGCGCCCGCGCCCCCGCCCCCGCTCTCCGCAGCGCCGGCCGCGCCGCGCGGGATCACGCACTTGCGCTGGGCGCGCACGGCCGCCTCGTCCAGCGGCACGAGGCCTTCGGGGCACAGACAAGCAAAGCCCTCCTCTGTAGCACTCCGCACGCACAGCGCGCTCTCGTCGCAAGCACCGTTTCCTGCATCTCCTTCCTTGCATGGGTTATCACCTAATGGTAGGATGTTAACAATAAAAATGAATATTACATTAGATTTTACATAGAAAAATAAGTGGTACACAGTGGATTGTACTGACCCGTGTCCGCAGAGAACATAGCCGGGTGCAGCAGCGCCAGCGCAGTGAGCGGTCGACGAGGTGCGTGTGTGATGCGCACGCGCGGCAGGTCAGGACGTGGCCGCTTGGGTAGTCGTGCCAGTCCTCGCGGGGTGGCGCAGTACACCCACTCTTCCCACACGGCGGCACGAGCACAGGCTCGCGCCCCCGCTTGAGTAGCCCCGGAGCTCGTCGCAGGACCTGCCTCCGCCGCGCGCCCTCCAACAAACACGCTGGGCGCGTGCGGGGCGCCGGCGGGCCGCACTGTGAACTGCGCCACGAGCGCGCGTTGGCTGCCGTCCAGGCGCACGCTCTCCAGCGTGTCGTAGTAAGCGTCCACGAAGTACAAGCGCTCAGCGGGCGCATCCAGCGCGAGCGCGGTGACCCGGCGCACGCGGCGGCGCACCAGCCAGCGCGGCGCGGCGCCGTCCAGGCCGGCCGCCAGCACGCCGGGCTCGGCGCCGCGCTCCGCCCACAGCAGGCGGCGCGCGCCCGCGTGCAGCACCAGCGCGTCGGGCTCGCGCCCCGCCCGCGCCAGCAGCGCCGCCCGCCGCCGCCCGTCCAGCGCGGCCACGCCCAGCCCGGCGCGCGGGCCCGCCTGCGTCCAGTACACGCGGCGCGCGGCCACGTCCACGGCCACGCCGCGCAGCTCGCCGGGCACGCGCAGCACGAGCTGGGCGCGCATGGCCAGGTCCTCGGAGAGCGCGTCGCGCGGCGCGGGCACGTGCGCGGTCACGTCTGCGCGCAGCAGGCGACCCGAGTCGTCGCCCCACAGCACCCACCACGTGTCGCCCACCAGGGCGCCGCATGCGCTCGTGATCACCGCCTTACTGCTGTATCACACGATACGCAACCCCATTACACGATGAAAGAGTAACGATTACAATTCCGTGTACATAGTGTTTGATTCGGAAAATTAATTGTCCGAGGCATGCTGGAGTACCTGTTCCCGAGCTCAGTGGTCCCGGCCAGGTCGTCATGCTGCCGCAGCGCGCGCGGCTGCCAGGCGCGCAGCTCGCCGCCCTCAGCCAGCAGCAGCACCGCGCGCTCACCTGAGGCCTCGCATGTTAATGTACCGTCCGGTAGCTGTCTCTGCTTGTAGCCCGATACACATCTGTATTTGTAACACGATAAAAATTACAAAATGTTTCATCTTAATGGTCACGGATAAATTGCCAAATAGAATTTTATGCATAGAAAAGCCCTTCAAGCTATGCTATGAAATTAGTTTGTTTCATTGAGACTTACTTGCACGTGTGGTTCTGGTGTTTAGGCAGGCACAACTGCGAGCACGTGTCCCAGCGGCAAGCCAGTTCAGCATCTGCGTAAAGCGCACGATGTATTTTCGTTGTCAATATCAATGCAATGATCTCAATAAGCTCATGAATTAAAATAAAGCTTTTATAATATTTTCTGGAAATGCAAAAGTTAATAATTATAGCAGTATGTGAGTACCGGCATCGCAGGGCGAGTCGGCGGGCACGCAGCGGCCGTCGTCGCACAGGCTCTCGTCGGGCTGGCAGGCGGACTCCTCGCCCAGCCAGCGGCGCCGCTCGCAGAACGCGGGGTTCTCGTCGCCGTCGCAGTCCAGGAAGCCGTCGCACACCAGGTTGGGCGGCAAGCACGTGTTGTCGTTGCAGCGGAACATGGGTGGCGGGCAGGCGTGCTGCTCGCAAGCCGAGGGCTCCTCGTCCCGCGCGTCGGCGCAGTCCCGGCGCGCGTCGCAGCGCCAGGCGGCGGGCAGGCAGCGGGCCGCGCCGCCGCACGCCAGGCGCTCCCCGCAGTCGGCGGCGCCGGCGCAGCCCGCCTCGTCCGAGCCGTCGGGGCAGTCGGGCTCGCCGTCGCACCACCAGTCGCGGCGCACGCAGGCGGGCCCGGCGCGGCAGGCGCGCGCTCCCGGCCCGCAGTGCGGCGCGCAGCCCGCCTCGTCGCTGGCGTCCGCGCAGTCGGCGGCGCCCGAGCAGCGCAGTGCGGCGCGAATACACTCGCCTGATCCGCAGCGGAACTCGGAGGGTGAGCAGGCACGCGGCGCACAGCCTAGCTCGTCTGCGCCGTCGCCGCAGTCATCTTCTAGGTCACAGCGCCAGCGGCCGGGCACACAGTGGCCGTCGGGACAGCGGAAGTATGTGGGGTCACAGGCGGGCGGCGAGCGGCCGGGCAGGCAGCCCACCTCATCCTCGCGCGCGGGGCAGTCGTGCTCGGCGTCACAGAGCCACTCGCGCGGTATGCAGCGCCCGGAGCCGCAGCGGAACTCGTCAGCAGCACAGGCCCGAGCCGCGCACATGGCGCCCTCGTCCGACCCGTCGCCGCAGTCAGAGTCCGCGTCGCACACCCACACCAGCGGCACGCACGCACCGTTTGCACATGTAAACTGCAACGTTGGCAGTAAGCACAAGTCTTTGCTCAGTAAGCATTTATTAATGTACAACTAACAATATATTACATTCAAGTCATTATGTAGAGGTGATGTATACTGACATGATGCGGCGGACAGGTGCGCGGCGGGCAGTCGTGCTCGTCGTCCTTGTCGTGGCAGTCGTAGCGTCCGTCGCAGCGCGCGGCGGCGGGCACGCAGCGCGCGGCCACGCCGGCCGAGCTGTTCCCGCGGCACTTCCACTGCGAGGCCAGGCACGTGAACTTGTCGCAGTCGCGCTCGTCCGAGCCGTCCCCGCAGTGCGGCGCGCCGTCGCAGATGTGCGACGGGTGCACGCAGCGCCCGTTGTCGCACTGGAACTGGCCGGGCGCGCAGCGGAAGGCGGGGCACGAGGCGGGCTCGTCGCTGCCGTCGCCGCAGTCGTCCTGCGTGTCGCAGCGCCACCAGAACGGGATGCACTTGAGCGCGGACGCGCACACGAAGTGCGCAGACGTGCAGTTGGGCGTGCACGAGCGTCCGTCCTCAGCTAGCGCCCAGTGCTCGGGGCACTCGCAGCGCGCGCCCGCACCGCCGTTCTCGCCGCCCTCCGGCGTCAGCAGGCACAGCCCCGAGCAGTTGAGCGCCGCGCACAATGCCGACAGCTCTGTACAAAACTAAACTTAACGATCCGATCCGAGGAGAACAAAGAAGAAGTGTTTTTGGCTCGCGTGATGTCACGTACCGGGTTGCGGTGGCTGGCGAGCCGGATGGTAGACGCGCAGGTCCATGGGCTTGTGCACGGTGTGCACGAGCGTGCGGCAGCGGTAGGCGCCGCCGCTGCTGTCGTTGGCGGCGCCGGCGTAGCGCATGTCGGGGCGGCGCAGGCAGCTCTCCACGGCGCGGGTCTCCCAGTCCGACCAGTACACGCGCCCGTCCCACACCGCAAGCGCGAACACGTGGTGTAGACGCAGCCAAGGCATGCGCTCTGACACACAATACATTGTAATTCCACTCAATTAACATTTTTTGGCATTTGAAAAGACTGTTGTAGATTTTATTAAGGTATCTGAGGATAATTTATTTTAGTGACAAAAAAATCCATTCTAATATATTGGGAAAAAAGGAAATAATGAATGTTTGAGTGGCAAACCTCGCGAGAAGAGCACGCGCACGTTGTTGCCGTCGAGGTCAGCGACGGCGATGTAGTCCTCGCGCGCGTCCGCGAAGTACAGCTCGTTGGAGGAGGGCGACACGGTGAGCGCGTTGGGCCAGTACAGCCCCGCCGACACCAGCACGCGCCGCCCCGAGCCGTCCATGCCGGCGCGCCCGATGTGCGGCGCCGCGCCCCAGTCCGACCAGTACAGCGTGCTGCAACACACGCCACGTCAGGGCCTCACGCACCCGCCACCACCCCCACCATACCTCGTCCCGCTACCTACCCTCGCGCCGGATGCAGCGCCAGCGCGCGCGGCTCGCTGAGCTGGCCGCGCAGCAGCACGCGCCGGTGCGAGCCGTCCGTGCGCGACACCTCGATGGTGTCTGTTCCTTTGTCACACCAGTACAGGTTGCCAGCCACCCAGTCCACAGCCAGGCCGTCAGGGTTCTGCAGGGTGGCCCCGTGCAGCAGGCGGTGCGGGCCGGCGGGCTGGCCAGGCGGCCCGCACGCGCGCCGTATGGCAGAGCCCAGACGGGTCACGTCCGACCAGTACAAGCAGCCGCGTTCCCACTCCATGTCTAACGCCACGGCGTTAGTGAGCTCATGCACCAGCAGCTCGTCCGGAGCCTCGCCAGCCAGCGGCACGCGCCGGATGTAGTAGCGGTTGGTAAAGATAAGACTAGCGCGCACGTCTGCGGGTAAAAACCAGGCGGAATTAAAATCACAAATGTATCGCAATAACACGCATGAATTGTGTGTGACGTACCGGACTGCGGCGTGCAGGTGACCCCGTCGGGCAGCAGGCGGTAGCCGGGCGCGCAGTGGCACAGGAAGCTGCCGCGCGTGTTGCGGCAGCTGTGGTCGCAGGGCGCGTCCTCTCTGCACTCGTCCACGTCGCGGCAGGCGCGGCCGTCGGCGGCGCGGCGCCAGCCCGCGCGGCACCAGCAGGCGCGCCCCACCGCCAGGTCCGTGCAGTTGTGCGCGCACTCGCCGTTCACGAACGCGCACTCGTCCACATCTAAACACTCAGGTACACTGAACGATTCACCGTAACACGAGAACGGGAAACATAGCTTTACGATAGCAACGGTTAAATGATTTGAAATGTGTGATTTTTGTCTAGAAGAAGCAGTAGAAGGGTATATAAAAAGTAAAATCAAAGACGCCCCTCAATTTAATATTAATATTGAAACATATTTCTTACCACAATTCGTTTTCTTTCCCTGTCTCGTATGGGTCGAAATTGTCAAAATAATATAGTGCAACAGAATAAATACGAAACGAGACAAACTACTCGTGGCATTACTCGATTCAACAGCAAATGTGAAAAGACTTAAAAGTGGGAGGCACCACTGCAATATTCAAAGCTAATTCTTTTCTGGTATTTCTACCAATAGAATATAAATAAGTGTAGAGTGCACATGACTGACTGCAGTGGCTCTCGTCGGTGTAGTCCCCGCAGTCGTCGGCGCCGTCGCAGAGCGCGGCGTGCGGCACGCAGGCCCCGTTGCCGCACTGCCACTCCGCGCGCGCGCACGTGCCCGCCGCGCCGCCCGCCACGGAAGATGGCCCGAACGCGCGCGCGAACGACGCTGAACGAGACACGAGAAACAATCGTCAGCGTTATAATCATATATAAACACATAAATTTTTGACAAAGGTTTCGATAGCGTTTAAAATCAAATAATAAATTCATGAAGAGTTCTATACAAATTTCCATCCACTTTAGGGGCTTGGTGTGATAACAAAAAAAGGCTAGTATTTTTCATCACTGATACATAGAAGGCATACGAATTTTTAGCATTGTAAATAATTAATAGATTCAAAAAAATCATAATATGTACCCACGTTTTTGATTGTCAAAATCGGTCCATCCGTGTTTAAAGTTGTAAATTGCATTGTCATCAGATTTAAAGCTACCCTAAACATTTCAGCCTACTAGTTTATCGAGAAGTGCCTCAAAATTGAGTAACAAAAATCCAACTAGAACGACAAACAAACATACAAATAAGAAAGAGTGTATACAAACAAGGGGAAAAATGTGGAGTGATCCTTACAAGCTCCCCCCCCCCACATTTTAGAGAAGAGGGGTGTCCTCCTGAATCTTTCCATCCATTTATTTAGTATAAGTATTTTCAGTCAAGAAGCTCGTCAATTAGTCGCCGGTTACGTACCGCACATGAGCGGGTCCTCGTCCGAGCCCGCCCCGCCGCCGCCGCCGTCCACGCAGTGGTCGCGGCCGTCGCACAGCAGCTCGCGCGGCACGCAGCGGCCGGCGCAGTACAGCGCGCCCGCCAGCCCCGCGCAGGCGCCGCCCGCGCCCGCCGCGCCCGCGCAGCCCGCCGGCTCGTCAGACCCGTCCGCGCAGTCCGCGTCGCCGTCGCAGTACAGGCTCTAAGCATAATATACTTTATGAAGGTGGACATAAAAGTCGGTTTGAGAGCATGCGATCACAAGGGCGGGCAACAAATGCTTCGTATGATTCTTCATTTTCGTGACGAGGTCTCTGCTAAATTCAGGCCGTGTACATGCGAGGAGAATCAGCTTGTGTCAATATATTGCAAGAAGTAGTGCCACTATCATAAGGATAACTTGAACATAACATGTATGTTGGTAAATGTTTTTGATTGTTACGCATCAAGCAGAAGCAGTGATCGTTGTAAGCAGATTGTGACAAAAATTAAGGCAGCCTGTCCAGCTTTTGTAATAAGGAATGCTGAAAATTTTGTGCATTCCTATTGATGAACATTTTTCAGTTTCCCCGCTTAATGACTTGAGAAAAAATACCCTAAAATAACAAGTATCAATACCGTTTATGCATAGAATTCCGAGTTGCCACAATATGTGCGATATTAGCGACCTCATTAAATCCATACTCTTTGCTGCTGCACACGCCAAGCTATAAATGTTTTTGACTCGTACACCGCTCGCGTCAAAACTAAGGCTGCCTATCCAACTGAGCGGATTGTCCAATAATGACGAGCGGAGATTTTGTGCATTCCTATTGTTTATTTCTCCATTTCGGTGGACAAGCAGCCTTATAAACCTTTTTTCAGTAGAGAATTTTAATGTGTACTGCATGTGTTATCATACCGGGTGCAGACACAGTCCGTTGTCGGCGCAGCGCGCGGCGCCGGGCGGGCAGGCGCAGCCGCGCTCGTCCTCCGCGCGCGGGCAGTCCGCCGCGCCGTCGCAGCGCGCCGCCAGCTCCACGCAGCCGCCGCCCGCGCCGCACGAGAACTGATCCGCCGAGCAGGGTGCCGCCGTCGTGTTCGTGTGCCCTGGCATTACACAATTGAAATTGAAAGTAATGGAATTATTTATACTGCAGGATATATATCACGCACGTTTTTTTTTAACGCTGGAGTCGACATTTCCTATCTGACTACCCTGAGAAGAGAAGTCGGAACAAACTCTGATTAATTGACAACACTAATATAGACGGAGGTCGTGGGTTCCATTCCCACTCTAATATTTTTTTTGTACAGCACAATGATAGTATGAATGTATTTAGAAGTAAATAAGTATGTTTATAAGTTGCCTAGTACTCATAATTAATACAAGCTACTTATATTTCACGGATCATTGACTAGATGGCGCTGTGGAAAACTTGACGAAATTGAGATTTGCTATAGACCGGTGATACAAAATTTAGGGTGTTCAGATACATACGACAGTGTAGCGTCTCATCGCTGGCATCGGGACAGTCGTTCCGTCCGTCGCAGCGCCAGGCCAGCGGCACGCACTCCCCCGTGCCGCACGCGAACTGCTCGCCGCCGCAGCCGCTCACTGCGCCAGCGTCACCAGCCTCCGCCGCACCCGCTGTGCTCGTCTCTGTTGGAGGCGGTTCTGTGACCATAGATACCTAATTTATATGTGTCTAATATTTAATGTTACTGGAGTTTGGTTTTCAATGACGAAAAGGTAAAACAAAAAACAAAATATGGAGGCCCTTGAGGTACCTTTAAATGTCCTCTCACTTTGGACACTAGGTTTTTACCATCTTAATAACCGTTTAAAAAATTGAGTACATACCAGTTCGCAGCGCGCAGTCGGCGTGCAAACAGGCGGGACAGTCCCTCTCGTCAGAGCCATCAGCGCAGTTGTCGACGGCGTCACAGCGCGCGCTCAGCGGCACGCAGGCGCCGTCGTCACAGCGGTAGTGCTGCGGCGGGCACGCGCAGCCCGCCTCGTCCGCGCCGTCGTCGCAGTCCGCGCGCCCGTCGCACGCGCGCGCCACGCTCACGCAGCGCCCGCCCAGCCCGCACGACACCGTGTCCGCCGGGCACGCGCGAGACGCTGCAATACAAGATTCGTTAGAAACTTTATACCCCAGCCCTACGCTCCACGCGTTCAATCAGTCACTTACTGCAGTAGAACAGATCCTCATCGCTAGCGTCAGCACCGTCGCTGCAGTGCGGCACGCCGTCACACACTCGGTCTTCCGGAATGCAAGGGCCTTCGGCGCACGCCCACATGCCGGGAGCGCAGGCCGCGGCTGCAGGCTGGCAGGCGCGGCCATCGGGCGCTAGCACTCGGCCCGGCCCGCAGGAGCAGACAGGTACCCCTGCAGCATCAGGCGCGCACAGCTCTGCGCAGCCCGCCCGCAGCGGCTCGCACACGTCCTGCGCGCACGTCTGCAGCTGCGGCGTGACAGCCAGCACGGCCATGGGGCGGGGCACGTCCCGGCGCAGCGCCGCCGCCACGCCCGCGCGCTTGTCCGCGCGGAACACGCCGTGCGCCAGCCAGTCTGACCAGAACACCCACGGACCTGCCACCGCTACGGAGAACGGGTGCTCAGCCCCCGCGCGTGTCACCACCTGCGTGAGCCAAGTGTTCATATTATTCACTCGAAATCATGTGATTTAAAATGATTTTTTTTTTATTCATATATATGTGGGAGCGTCAGGAACATTTTCCGAACAGTCTAGGTTGGCCTCCATCTTGGGCGTATGAGCGACGGGATGTTCGAAATAAAAGCGTCAATGTTATCTTGTAGATTGTATAATGTGAACTTATAACATTATGGAGTAGAATACAATAGGACGGTTGAGATGGAATATTATTTGGAGCCAATAGGTTAGTACGTGCTCGCTATTTTTATGACAACTGTCTTCATGACATGTCAAAACGAACGTCGTCGCACCTAGCGCCACCTACTACTCTATTCGGGGTAACCCGCTCCCTTTTATAATTTACCACTTACTCATTATAATAATAATTATGGACTATCTTAATACACATTTCCACAATCAATTAAAATCGTCTAAATAAACAAAGTATTCTCAATTAATCCGCGCGCCGTCACGGCCGTCCTGCGTCGTCACACGTCCTCGTGTGTCTCATGTGCATCGTTGTTGTCTGCAAACATTAGATAAAATGATACACTACACTCTCGTCTTGGCCTTCCTGACCAATTGGGTGACTGCTGATCACTTATCATTTCTCATAAGACACATTTTCCACAAATCTATCTTAAAAATTATAAAATCCATCTCCGAACTATACTCCAACTACAGCTATAGCTATAGATTAGCAAATATTAAACACACCGGCTCACCAATGCCACATAGGCCCTTGAATGCCAACCAGGTTCGCCACCCAGGCTAGTTTGTGCCACACAGGATAGTTGTCGCCACACAGGCTAATCGTCGCCACACAGGCTAATCGTTGCCACACAGGCTGGCCACACAGGCTGGCCACACAGGCTGGCCACACAGGCTACTTGCCACACAGGCTTGCCACACAGGCTACTTGCCACACAGGCTCGCCACACAGGCTACTTGCCACACAGGCTTGCCACACAGGCTATTTGCCACACAGGCTATTTGCCACACAGGCTATTTGCCACACAGGCCATTTGCCACACAGGCTATTTGCCACACAGGCCAACACACAGTCCAATCGGTGCCACACAGTCCAACTGATAAATTGAATCAACTGCTAAGTAGTGATCTCCTCTAACCACACAAGTAGGACTCACTTACCCGCGCCGTCATCGGCACATTCTACTCATGAAGTATCCCAGGGACAAATTATCAAAAGTACAAGAAACCAAGAACAAAAATTCACTCAGTTAAGTTCCAAATTCAGGCTCCACACTTACGTGGATTGGGTCTTATTTGACCAACGGAAACCTCGTAGCTCAAAATTCAACATTTGTTTTCAGCCAAGAATATTTCTTTATGTTTACTTATGAAAAATATGAAATCCTAATTTTTAGGACAAAGTCATTTAAGTCCGCACGGCCACGGCCGCGTTGACTCAACCCAAAATATCGCTACGTATTGCACAGCATTGTATTACGTTAGCCTGGAAACTTGTCAGCTAAAGTCTGCTTTATTAAAGATCATTATGCATCAAAGAACAACACAGCAGTACTCACCACTCGGTCATTCGTTATCATGATTATAATAGTTGACTTTATCTTAACATCTGTATCTTCTTTACCAGAAACCTTTCATTAAGTCAGAGCTACCAAGTAACTCTACAATCTTACAGTTGCCACCAGCAACTCACTACTGGAACTAATCACGAATCTCAAAGCAGGAATCTGAGTCATACAAAGTCCGCACGCATTCCATGTGAATACTGAGTCCACCCGACTCCATGGCCTCTCCAAGACCCAATCTCAGCCAGAGTCACCATGGTCTCTTCAGTCGCCACCTCTGCCATAGTTAACACGGTCTCTGCTTCGATCCCGACCATTGACCTAAAATTCTATACTATCACCATTCTCGACCTCGTTCTTTATTTGGAACGGTACTTAGTTTTCGGACTAAAGATATAGGCACTTTGGATAAAATCTTTACTAGTGGTAACAACAGTGTTAACAGCCTTATACTCAGAACGCATAACTGCCAATGACATGTGCAATAACACCTATTATCATTCAAACAATAAGAAACTTATTATAACATATCAGTGCTTAACTTTGATTAACCCTGGGAAATGTTCATCATCACACTTATAACTTTAATCCAATCATAAGCATCAAACCAAAATGACCTCCCTCCGGGCATGATCATGCAACCTCCTTAGGTAACGATCATAACGGGTAACCTCTATCCAGTCACTACCACACGTAACTTCCATCCGGTTACAAACACAACACCCACTACTAGAGAACCTCACTTTCTCAAACCTTGATCAAAATAACATTAAACTTGGTTCTTTCAATTTGACACTTTATTTGTCCTATACATAGCCCCTTTTGTAAATCAATAACTTTAAAATCTTAAATAACCAACTTCTTAACGAAACTGCCATCAACTCATACTGATAAATATGCCGCTCCTTATCAAAAATAAATTGTAATCGACCCACCGTTGTGTTAGTGATCCTAAGGAAAGCTTGACCATAAGCACCCAGTTCAAATTAACTCGATACTCGCTGGAGCTCACACAGCGCAACACGATCAGATCACTCTCCGCACTTCGCACCAGTTTCCCTCGATGACTTTAAGGTACAGACATAGCGGTCGACATAGGTCGCTCCTCCTCCGCAAATAACTGTCTCTTTGAATCGACATTATAAGACGACAAGCTGTAATAAGAGCAATAATTAGTTGTCAATATTGGCACCATACAAAAATCAAACTCAAGACATTTTGCTTAAACTTCCGATACCTCGCCTAATGGCTACAATCGTTATACTTACTCACTTCTTTTTTTCAAACACAAGACATACAACTGACTTGACCACATACAATTGACTCGAAGTGATGATGCTACATTCCATTTAGCAAAGACAAATTCACTTACGTGCGTTGCTTTTCTTTATTAACTTAGTACAATAACCATCAAACCTTTAAACGTCTTGCCGAATTTCAATTTAGTACGCATTGTAAGACAGCAACGTAGTATATAGTTGGCCAATTTTCATTTTCAAATCTAGATTTCAAACCAAATCAATCCGCTTTCTTCCAAATGCTTGATCTGTCAACCTGCTTTTTCTCGTACAAACTGCTTTATCGTCGATACCGATTTCAGAACAACCTCACTTCTGTCTTCTAGAAGCTTATACAGGAACTTGATTGTTTTCTTTATACGGTTGCGGCACTCATTCGATACGTAATCCTGCTTGCCACAACTATAGGCCTTTGGAACGTCTTCTACTCGTGACTTCATTGCCACTATCGGCGAAATGGTATACTCATACATAGTAGGCTTTGTTTTCTAAAAGTAAGCGCGACGAGTTCTTGTTGCAGTCTACTGCGACTTTTAATATCTGTGGTAAATGCAATTCTGTACAATCGTGGTTCTATCATCGCTGCGTGCGCCAATGTAAAAGCAATAGCAGTCTTCTCCACTGACAAGAACTTCATCCGTGCGGTTCAGGTGCTCATAACTCATATCAATCATCGACTTCTATTGAGTAATCGCCATAAATTTGCAGCTGGGGTTTTTCAATTGATCAAATGTTGCCAAAACACGTCTTCAATTCAGGCATGCTATTCCAGGAAACGGTCTATATTATCTTCACCAAATGTATTTCGTAGTTGCATTGCAAAAAGATATTTCCAACAATCGCAATAATTTTCTGAGGACATATTTTCATGCTGACCTGTATTTATCTTTTACGATGCGTCGCTGGTAATCCCACTTCTGATGTGGGAGCGTCAGGAACATTTTCCGAACAGTCTAGGTTGGCCTCCATCTTGGGCGTATGAGCGACGGGATGTTCGAAATAAAAGCGTCAATGTTATCTTGTAGATTGTATAATGTGAACTTATAACATTATGGAGTAGAATACAATAGGACGGTTGAGATGGAATATTATTTGGAGCCAATAGGTTAGTACGTGCTCGCTATTTTTATGACAACTGTCTTCATGACATGTCAAAACGAACGTCGTCGCACCTAGCGCCACCTACTACTCTATTCGGGGTAACCCGCTCCCTTTTATAATTTACCACTTACTCATTATAATAATAATTATGGACTATCTTAATACACATTTCCACAATCAATTAAAATCGTCTAAATAAACAAAGTATTCTCAATTAATCCGCGCGCCGTCATATATAATTATGATAGTAAAAGATGATAAAAGTAATAAATTTATGTAATACTAACATGTCGGTGCGAGCCGTCATAGTGCATGCGCTCAATTTTGTCGAGGCGCGCGTCAGCCCAGTAGATCTTCTTGGCATGATGGTCAAGCGCCAACCCATTAGGCATGAGAATATCGGTGGCTACAACGGTCTGCAGTCCGCGGCCGCTGGTGTAGGCGCGCTGGATGCAGGGGTGTGACTCGTTCCAGTTGGTCCAGTAGAGGCGCGCCTCGCAGGGGTCGAAGTCGATGCCGCGGGGCCGGTCCCCGCGCGGCAGGTGCAGCACGGTGCTCACGAGCGCGGCCCGGGCCCCGGCCGGGGCCGCCAGCAGGGCCGCGGGCCGCGCGCCGCGGATGGCGGCCGCGCTGTTGCACGTCCAGTACAGCATGCCCTGCGCCGCCGCGAACACCATGCCCTCTACGGCGCCCACCTCTGCGAAAACACGCTGCGTGAAGACGGGGTGGGGTGGAGAAGCTAATACTGTGTCACTCACACTCGTGTATTACACTCACCCTCGAGCAGGACGGCATGTGCGCTGCCGTTGAAGTGCACGGTGTTGATGGAGCCGCGCTGGATATCGGAGTAGAACAGCCGCGAACTGTTGTACTCGTACGCCAGGCTGATGGCGTTGCGCATCAGCTCCCTGAGGATACAAACCATTGCTATACGTTGTTTGTCGTTGAAACAGGAACAGGAACACAATTTATTGGCTTAAAACTGGTTACAAAATTAATCGGGAAATTGAAAAACCTAAGGATGGGAACTCTTAAGCTATGGAGGACTTTTTGGGAGATGAATCCAGGAAAGAAAAGTAGAAGGGGATGCAGACTTGTCTTCATCTTGTCTTTGTGTTAAGCGTTCGATGCCTACTATACATTTATAAAAATAAGCCCCCTTTAATTGAGCCCCCCTCCCCCTCTTTTTCCAGAAATCTTGAGATGTAAAAGGTTTAAAATAAAAGTGGGAGAACTTTGCCCAGGAGTGGGATCTCAGTAAGGTTATACAAAAAGAAAACAATGAGAAATAGGGGTCAAAATAAGTTTTAACACAAATATTTGTATGTGTCTTGTGTATACTCACTTATGTTGAATGGGCTTGTAGGGCGAGTTGAGGTCCTTCTCGTCGAGCAGGTGAATACTGTCGATCTCGGTGACGCGAGAGTACATCAGGAACGATTCGTAAGCTGTGGATACAAACCGATCATAAGTGAAATAATTACAATAATGTGAAGACTGATTTTAGCCGCGGTGCCGAGATTAAAGATTTCTGTTACAGAAATGGACCTTTTGTACCAGAAATATAATAAGGTTTCGGGTTTCGGTGGTTTATTTGTAGTTATATTACAATGTAAGGGTAAGAGAAAAAAAACCCAATTTTTCGTTAGTTTTGTGCGGCATTTAAAGTCTACATTTACCATTTTACCAAATTCAACTATTTCTCAAATTATTTGAAAATTATCAGACTGATAATTTTAAGCTTTCTTTGATAGAATTACTGCCTTTAATAAGCAACGTCAGATCCTATGTCGACTGTAACTTTTCAATTTCTAATCTCCCTACAACAGGGATAGGTACACATATTTGTAAGTGTCATGTGACTCACGCGTGCAGGTCCTGTTGTCGGCGGCGAGGCGTCCGTGCGGGCAGGCGCAGCGCGCGCGGCCCCCGTCCCACAGACACAGCGCCTCGCAGCCCGCGCCCGCCGCGCCGCCCGCGCCCGCCGCGCACTCCGCGCCCGCCGCGCCCGGGGGCGCCTGCTGAGCGGCGCGGGACCATACCTGCACAACGAGACATGTTCAAACTTTATAGTAACTTGTACTAGATGTATTCCAAATAAAGATATTCTAGCAGATAATCAGTTTGGTTTTAGAAAAGTAAAAAGTACTGAAGATGCTGTTCTTGAATTAACCAGTACCGTAGCAAGTAACTTAAACAGTAAACTCAAGACTATTGCTGTATTTTTAGATCTTTCTAAAGCCTTTGATACCATCTCCATTCCGCTCTTGCTCTTGAAACTCCAAAATATCGGCATACGTGGTCTATTACACAATATGTTCGAAAGTTATTTAAGTGGTCGAACACAAACAGTTAAAATCGGAAATTTTACTAGTAAACAAGAAAATATCTGTTACGGTGTCCCACAGGGTAGCGTCCTTGGACCTACCCTCTTTTTAATTTACATTAATGACCTATGTCGATTGCCTTTAGCTCATTCTAAGACTATTGTTTATGCTGATGATACAGTATTACTCGTTCATGGTAATGACTGGCTTGAAGCCCGAATACGTGCTGAAGCAGCATTACAAACAGTAATGTGCTGGCTTACAAGTAATCTCCTTACACTAAATATAGAAAAGACTAAATTCATTCCATTTGCCTTAAGATCTGCTTCCCAACCTGATCCTTCTTTTTCTCTTACCGCTCATACATGCTCTCCAGTACATCGTTCACACTGTACATGTAATACTATTGCTCGTACGCACAGTATTAAATATCTAGGAGTTATTATAGACAGTGACATGTCATTCCACGAACAGATCGGGTCACTGGTCTCGCGCGTAAGAAAATTAATTTACGTTTTTAAGAAATTAAGGTCATCAGCCGATTTACCTATTTTGAAAACTGTCTATTATGCCCTAGCTCACTCTATTATTACGTATTGCATTGCAGCATGGGGTAATTCTGGAAAGACAATCATGCTTCGTTTGGAAAGAGCTCAAAGAGCTGTTTTAAAAGTCATGCTGCACAAGCCGATTTTTTTCCCCACAGATGAATTGTATGCTCTTTGCAAGGTTCCAACAGTCCGAAAAGCTTTTGTTTTAAGTACAATGTTAAGAAAACACTCGGAACTCGTTTTTGATCCCATAAAGTGTTTACGTAGCCGTAGATCAGGAAGAGTTTGTACCATTGAATTCACCAAAATTGTGACAGTTAGAAGACAGTACCTCTTTACAGGCAGTATTTTATATAATAGAATAAACTCAAAATTAAATATTTATCACCTAAATTCACATAAATGTAAAATTTTAATTAATGATTGGCTAATTACCCAAAATTATGAAGATGTAGAAAATATCGTTAAGGTTTAGAATTACGAAGAATTTGTCTCATTCAATTCTGTATCACCCCCCACCACCCACCACCCCCCTCCACTCAGCTTACGTACATACATGCCCAAACGCATATACACACACGCACACACACCCACACCCTCGCACACACACACACACACACGCACACACACCCACACCCACGCGCACACACACATACACACACACACACACACACAACGCATAATTTTAATATTATTACTTCTCATGATCTCAGTTATTATTAGTATTTTGTAATTTTATTAGTTATAAGCATAGTCTCTTTTTTGTGTTTTTCTAGTTTTAAGTGCTTTTCTATTAATGTTTATTAATTTCATTGTTGGAGCACTCCCCATCTCGGAGGTGGGCGCTAACAGTTGCGACACAGTTTTTTAATAACTAATGCGGCTGTTAACGCATAATTAATGTTATTCACTACTTTTTGTTCCAATAAATGATTTTGATTTTTGATTTTTTGATGTTGCCTCCGACACCGTTAATATGAACTTCAGTTTGCAACACGTGGTGGTTCCTGTTTCGGTGGGAGTGCCGGGATACAATGAAGCCTTTACCACTCCCCATTTATGCCCCTTACAAAAAAAATCAGTTAAAAAATATGTCAACGCCATAGAAATCTAAATAACAAGGTAATAGAAATGGCATACACCGCGGCGATCTATCGAAACGCATGTCGCCGGTGGGCGGGGCTTCAACACATTCACAGCAAATAACTACGCAATCACGCAAACATTAACATCGAGAAGACCAAGCAAACAACACTAGGCCGTACGTCTAATGCAATAAGATTGACTTTGTCGTTGTATGGATTCACTAACTCACACAGTCATTGCATTTTTTTGCATTAGTTGTAGTGATTACGTAAACTACACTAGGGATTGACTACGGATCCGAAATATAATGAAAGACGAAATTATGAGTGACAATGTTTTTTGTTGTATTCTTCTATGGATTACATTATAATATGTACCTACTTACAAAAAAAAAATTCGCTAATTGTCGGTTGACAAAAAAAAATATTATTAGAAAATACTTGGTACCTAGGTAGGTTTGGTTTATACGGTGACTTTTTAGTCGTCTTACAAAAGCAGCCCAGTTCATGTATCGAATGACTAGTAAACGTTCATAATAAAAAAAATAGGTATTTATGAGATTTGGATAAATTTAAATTGCAATTTTTGTTCAATGCTATGCTATAGCGCATGGCGTACTTTTTGAAACATTCAGTTGCGAGCGCGGTCCGAGCCGTAAAAATGGAGAGGGGCGCGGGCGGCGGCGGGCGGCAAGTTATCAAGCATGCAACTAATTTCATAGTGTATATTCGGCCTAAGTTATAGGGTACCAATTTCGTTTACCCGTGGTAGTCATCTACTTGTCTTTTGTATTTATTTGCATCCTGCGGGATTCTGAAATAAAAATATATTCAATAATATGTTCACAAAAACAAACGACATTAAAATTGTTACTTTTCGTATACAATGTTCATTTTGGATAATTTGTCCGCACTTAACCACATCACTATTTCCGACAGTTTTGTGCGGCCGTACCACTACAAATACGATCGCATTGATATATATTATTTTTCGTTATACATTTATCTTTTTACAACGGTGCATTTCTGTAAGTCTCTTACTGCAGAGGCAATGATTAGTAAAGAATGCAATTGTTGCAGGATGGTGCGATATAAATATGGTTTATAATGAAGGTTATGTTTTGAAATTTAATTTTGAAATAACATCAATATTACTGCAATAATTTACTTACCGATAAAATGTTATTTCTTTATTTATGTTATTACACGATGCAGATGAATTTCCAGCCTGAGAAACGCCGCAAAACACCATTTTTAGTGGTTCTTGCTGTGACGACGTTCCGCGAGCGACTGAGCGTAAGTTCGCGCGCTGGTGTCGTCCAAGACACCAGTGTGGCGACAAGGTCACGCGGCGTTGGCACTTCTATTACCTTGTTATTTAGATTTCTATGGTCAACGCCTATGTCCTTTCTCAGACTCTAGATCACTGCCTACCTTGCATCTTAATTTTATAGTAGCGGCGACGGAAATTAATTAGCTGTAAAATTTCAGCAGCCCAACTACTATTGTTCATGGGTTGAGTCTGGTGGTAATTAAATTTATATGGTAAACCGTTTAATTTTTACCCCTTTAAAACGGAACCCTAATAAGACACATCAAAGATCTTAAAATTAATTTTAATACCAAATTCAACGAGATATATAGCTTGCTACATTCCGTTATTAGTACACTGGACTAATTTCAATATACTAGTAAGCGTTGACACATAACGCAAACATGTTTTTAATTACCTTAAGATCCTTGAGGCTGTCGCCGAGGTTGTCGCGCAGCACGCGGTAGTCCGTGATGTTGTGTAGCGGCGCCGCCAGCAGCCCGCCTCGCGCCGCCGTCCTGAGTGCGAAACAGTGATCGATGGGGTGGGGATAGTAGGGGGAGGTCCTCGAGTTATATCATCAAACTAAATCAAGATCGAGTAGTGATTGTGTGTTAGCTGTCCATCATCATCTTGCTCATCATCTCAATTCGAATTCGATAGAAACAGAAATTGATTTTGTTGGAGTAAGGTTCCTGGGCTCAGAATTCAAACCCGCCTCTGACATGATTTAACACACCGTTGATACTTTTTACCGCACTATATTATTTTCTGTCATCAATTCAAAAAGGCATTGATGCATAGCAAGACTTAACCAATCTATCTACTTTCGTATGTCATGATTAATGAGTAGTGAATAGACTTACGTGTCGAGCCAGTAGAGGGTGTCCTTGTGCACTGCCATGGCGACGGGGTGGTGTGCGTGCGGCGGCAGGCGCGCCAGCAGGTCGGGCGCGGCGCCGTCGTAGTGCAGGCGGCGCAGCGCGCCCGCCGCGTCCAGCAGCAGCAGGCGGCGCGCGCGCGGCTCCAGCGCCAGCGCGCGCACGCCCGCGCCGCTCGCGTTGTGCAGCAGCGCGCGCTGCGACCCGTCCAGCCGCGCGCGCAGCACCCAGCCGCCGCCCGCCATGAACACCCAGCCCGCCACCGGGTCCAGCGCCAGTGCTGCGTAACAACACACACTACTGTTACCTACGCGACTCGAATGAACGTGATACGACCACGCGAGATAAAAATGCAGTAGAGTCAACAAATCAACAATAATATAGTTTTATAATACTAAAATAGTCTAACTAACAATAAATCGGTGCTACTCCTACATTTATGTTTCAAATCGATCGAAAATGTATTCCGAGTTAAATTATTGCATACATTTAAATAGTTTTCCAAAGACGACAATTCAGATCACAACAGAAGTATAAAATATACTCACAAGTGACGGAGAGCGGGTCTGTATCGAGCAGTACATAGCGGTGGCTGCCATCGTAGCGCGACACGAGCAGCAGGTTGCGGCGCGGGTCCGACCAGTACAGGTTGCGCGCGCGCCAGTCCACGGCTATGGCGGCGGGCCAGTCCGCGGCCTCGGCGGCGCCCGGGCCCCCCGCGCCCCCGGCCGGCGGCTGCAGGCGGGAGCGCCCTGACCCGTCCCGCCGGACACGCCACACACTGCCCTCCTCAGAGTCCACCCAGAATATCCATTCTCCCTCTACAAAACACAACTCGTCAGACTCTCTGTACCAACTTGCATGGTATCACCATAGCAGTAATACGCACCTGCGTCGTAGTCGATGGAAGACGCCATGGAGAGCTGAGGTACCGGCGGCAGAAGTCCGCGCTCCTGCAACACCACGTACTAAGTGACTACACGGTACTATAAGGACAGTGAAGAGTTTTGGCATGTCATAGTGTAGATGCCCAAGATATATTGAAGTGATTACGATGCTGACCTGTGTGTCGTTAGTGGAGTCGATTGGTGCACCTCGCAACTCCCAGCTCACCGAGTATATCAGCACCTCATCCACAGCTATAACATAGTTATTTGATGTCATCAGCAGAAAGATAGAAAAGAAGGAGTTGGTATTGTGTTTTCAATGTGTATTATTTTGTGAGAAGCACTCTAAGAAACTAAATAGTCGATTCCCCTCTTGAAATGTATTTACCCCTTTTTACGGCATTTATTTTTAATTTATCAATAAATAATATAATTATAATTTTTTTTTTTCAATACTTCTTATAAAAATATGTTCGTTGGCGGAATTAATGCCAGAGGCATGTTCTATATAAGTGTGAGTGGGTTAATCGCGGTAATTAATAAAAAATGCGGTTATAAGTCAGTTTTACTTGAAATGTGTGTAGGATGTGTGTGTATACGTACGCGTGCAGTTGTCACCGTGGCGGGTGTACCCGGTGGCGCAGCGGCACTGCGTGTCGCGGGCCCCCACGGCCAGGCACAGGTGCGCGCAGCGGGGCGCGCGGGCCCCGCATGCGCCCGCCGCCGCTCCCCCGGCCTGCGCCGCGCCCCAGTACACGCGCAGCGACACCACGTTATCTGCGTGTAGGGTAACAATACAGTGAGACTTAGCAATTTTCGCACAAGACATGGTCAGACGACAGTGCGGATGAAACGCCGAATAAATTTTTAGCTATTCCCTTATTTTTGTGTAATTGGCAGTATTTTAATATGAAATGCAAAAAAAGTTTGAAATGGTACATACAAAATCACTAATATAGAGTTATGCCGCACGGCATTACCGGTATCATTCCTTAGCAGGCGCGTGGTGTGCGGGGCGCAGTGGTCCTTGTCGCAGGCGTACAGCGCGGCGGTGGCTGTGTCCGCCCACACCAGCTCGCCCGCGTGCACGTCCAGCGCCGCCGGCCGCGCGCCCGCTGCTGTCTCCAACGTCGTCAGCGTCCCCGAAGGCACGTCCAGGTACTGCATGCTGCCCGACCCCGCGTTCACCCAGTACAGCCGCTCCGATTCCGAGTCCACTACCAGGCCTGCAACATGCACACTGTCAGCGTCGGGTCTGCCGGCGGGCTGCAAAGCCGTGGATACGTACTAGTGACGTCGGACAGCAGCGGGTTGGCCTGCGCGTCCAGCAGCGTGTGCACGTCCTGTGCGGCGCCGTCGGCGGCCACGAGGCGCTCGCTGGCGGCGCCGCGCTCGGCCCAGTACAGGCGGCCGCGGCGCGGGTCCACGGCCAGCGCCGACACGTTGTGCGCGCGCCGCAGCTGCAGCGTGTGCTCGCCCGCCAGGCTGCAGGCCAGCAGCGCGCCGCCCGACGCGTAGTACAGCACGCCGCCCGCCCAGTCCACGGCCAGCGCGCGCGGCCGCTCCACGCCGCTGTCGGCCACCACGCGCACGCCGCCGCCCGTCAGCGCCGCGCGCTTGAGTTCGCTCGTCTCAGAGTCCGCCCAGAATATGCTGCGCTCGGAGGCGACGAAGGCCAGGCTGGCGGGCGAGGTGACGTGCGGGCCCGACAGTGTGGGAATCATATGCACCAGCGGCGCGTCCAGGTCCACGCCGCGGATCTCTCCGGCGCGGCCGATGAGCAGCACCTTCTCGTGTGGTTCGCAAGTGACGCCGTCGGCTGCCAGACGCATGACGTGTGGGCAGGCGCACTCGCGGCTGGTGGCCGAGGCCAGCAGACACAGGTGTGAGCAGCCGCCGCCGTCCGCACACGGGTTGCCCTCGCCGGCGGGCTGGCGGCTGGGGTGCACCACCTTCACGTCGAAGGGCTGCGTGAGGGTGCGCTGCACCACGGTGACGTCACTGCCGTTCCACTTGTTGGCGCGCACCACGCTGTTGGAGCGCCAGTCGGTCCAGTACACGTGCGACTCGAACACGGTGATGGCGAAGGGGTGCGAGAGCGCGGCGTGTCCGCGCAGCACCTCGCGGTGGTCCCCGCCGTCGTAGTCGGTGGTGTGGATGGAGTCGGAGCGCGCGTCCACCCAGTACAGGCGGCGCGCGCGGTAGTCCAGCGCGATGCCGTTGGGCCAGGCGCCGTCCGACAGCGAGTCCACGCGCAGCAGCACGCGCCGCTCGCGCCCCGCCAGCGTCGCACGCTCTATACGCGGCGCGGCTTGCTCCCAGTCGCTCCAGAACAGGTACCCTGCGCCAGAAAGTATCGTCACTAGTCGCTCTCCACACGCTAGCTCTTACAGCGAGGAGCCGGCAGGCGGTACATACCGTAGCGCGGGTCCGCGGCGATGGCACGCGGACTATCCATGTCCCCAGCCAGCAGAGTGCGCCGGTAGCGCCCGTCCAGTCGTGCCACCTACGAGACACATACGTAAGTCAAGGATAGTTATAATTGCACCTTAATATGCTCTAAATAGCCGTGTACGGTGACTACCTCTATCTGGTGCAGACTGCTCTCCACCCAGTACAGGTTGCCGGCGATCCAGTCCACAGCCAATCCCTCCGCCGTCGAAAGGCCTTGTCGCACAACTGCCTCGATACCGCTCAGCGCTGTCGGAAGACACGAGAATGTTATCAATTGGGGATTATTCAAGCAGGTGGTACCTAATGTAGTGAGAGCAGGTGGTTCGTACCGTTGCCAACGATGACCCCGCGGTAAATGTTGTCATCGACGACGTCGGTCCAGTACAGCTGCACGGCGCCGGTGCTGGGCTCGCGGCGCCAGTCCAGCGCGATGGTGTTCTTCAGCGAGGAGATGAGCGCGCGCGCAGTCAGCGCCGGCAGCTCCACGCCGCGCACCTCGTGCCGGTTGCTGAACACCAGCAGAGGGGTGCTTTCGTCTGCGAACATAATATTAATATGAGTAACTAGCTATTGCCCCCGACTTCGTCCGCGTGGTTAGAAGATATTAGTTAAGAATTTTTGAACGGAAGCCCTCGAAGATGTATATTTTTCCCCGCTTTTGCCACATTTTCCATCGTATCTTCGCTCCTATTAGTTGCAGAGTGATGTTAAACATATAGCCTTAAACCTTCCTCGGTGAATGGTCTATTTAACACAAAAAGATTTTTTCAATTTGAACCAGTAGTTCCTGAAATTAATGCGTTCAAACAAACAAACTCTTCAGCTTTATATATTCATATAGATATGATAAATCAGCAGATTAGGGAGGAGGGGGTGCGGAGGGAGGGGGGATGCTTACCAGTACTCTTGCAGGAGAAGCCGTCGTCAGCGAGGCGGTAGCCGGGGTCGCAGGAGCACTTGTGCCTGTTCTTGTGCGGCTGGCAGTGGTGAGCGCAGGCGCCCCAGTCGCAGGCCAGGCGCGGCGCGCAGCTGCTGCCGTCCGCCAGCAGGCGCAGCCCCGCCGGGCAGCCGCACACCGGGCCCGACGGCGCCGCGTGGCACTCGTGCGTGCATGCTGCTAGCTCGCACATCGGCTCACCTGTATGTACGATGTCAATTAATTGAAATGTGAACAACAAATACCCTATTTGTTGAACAGCCTACCGGCAGTTTTCGAGTGAAATCAATAAAAACCAATTTGAAAAAATATGCTAAGGTGCTATCTAGTTTTTATGTCAGAATATTTTATGTAAAGCGGCACCATTTCTATTTGTTACGTATTTGTCATAATTTTAATTTTGAACATTCAATAAAATTAGTGCGCGGACGTACCGCAGCGATCAGCTTCATCGGCGCCGTCCGCGCAGTCCGCGATGGTGTCGCACAGTTGCGCTAGCGGCACGCAGCGGGTCCCGTTGTCGCAGCGCAGGGCGGGGGCGGCGCAGGCGGGCGGGGGCGCGGCGGTGGTGCTGCGCGGGGAGGGGGTGGCAGTACCGCGCTCCCCGCAACCCACCTCGTCTGACCCGTCCAAGCAGTCCTCTTGAGCGTCGCACCGGAACTCCTGAACAAGCGACTGTTACTACTGCCCTCACGGGAATTAGCAATTATGATACGTCTTGTCTCTACTTACTTTTCTTATGCACTCCGTGTTGTTACACTGGAATTCATGATCTTCACAAGCACTGTTGTCGTGATTGGGGCGTCTGTAACAAATTTGAAACATGAGCGATATTGTGTTTATGACTAACGCATTCATAACATAGTCTGTCACTGACCGATGATGGTGATCGTGCGGGGGCGCGGGCGTGGGGTCGGGCAGACGGTCGCGGCAGGCGCGCTCGTCGCTGGCGTCGGCGCAGTCCGCGCGGCCGTCGCAGTGGTACTCCCAGGGCAGGCAGGCCCCGTTGTCGCAGGCGAACATGTTGGCCCCGCAGGCGCGCGCCTCGCACTGCAGCTCGTCGCTGAGGTCGTCGCGGCCGCAGTCGGGGGCGCCGTCGCAGCGCCACCAGTCCGGGATACAGCGCCGCGAGCTAGCACACGCCCACTGCTGGGCGCGACACAAGCCCGCACCGCACGCGCCCGGAGCCTCGTCCGCGCCGTCAGTGCAGTCTGTAAAGTATTACATATTAACTCACAGAACAGATTTACCACAATATACAATGCCGGCTGAGAAATAAAAGACGCTGTTACTCACCTTTTTGTCCATCGCAAATCCATGAGTTAGGTATGCAGCGGTTTGTATCGCATCGCATTAACTGATCGTCGCCGCACGTCGCATTAGCTACATAAAACAAACGTAGCATTATGTAGTAAACTTGTCGGAAATACAAGGAGAGTTCGTGAAAAGGCTCGCTCACCACAGGGTCCGGTAGGCGAGGAGTCCTCGTCGGAGCCGTCAGGGCAGTCCAGGTCGCCGTCGCACACGTACTGGGCCTCGATGCAGCGGCCGTGCAGGCAGGCGAAGCTGCCGGCGGGGCAGGGCGGCGGCGTGCGCGGGGCGGGCGCGGGCTGGCACTGCTGCGGGGCGGCGGGGCGCGGCTCGCGGCCCTCACCACACGCGCACGTGCGGCCCTCTGGTTTCGCCAGACACAGCTCGCTGCAGCCGCCATTCTTTACCGAGCAATGGTTGTGGCCTGTACGAGATCGGCAACAAACATTATGATATTACCTTGATATTACATTCCATACTAACGTACTCATTCAGCTTACGCACATTCTATTCGTTGTTAAAAGTTAAACATCTTACTTTAGTCATTTCAGTATATGTGGTGAAATGAGAGAATTGGGCGGAGTGAAAGAAAGTTGTTCGTAAATAATATTACCGGGCAGTGCGAACAAGTGAATACCTTGTCGTTGCGTGTCAGACACTAGCTTGAGGTCGTAGAGTGGCGGCGGCAGGCGGTACAGGTCGGTGACGTTCCCGTCGGGCGCGCGGCGCCGCACCGCGCCCGTCCCGTGCTCGCTCCAGATGAGCGCGCCCTCGTGCAGCGCCAGCCCGTACGGCTTGGCGGCGCCCGCCAGCAGCAGCGAGCGCGCGCCCGAGCGCAGCTCCAGCCGCTCCAGCGTGTTGCGGAACGTGTCGCACCAGTACAGCTCGCCCGCCGCCGACAGCGCCAGCCCGCTGGGCCAGTGCAGCTCGTCGTCCAGCAGGGTGCGCCGCCCGGACCCGTCCATGGCGGCCGTCTCGATGCGCCCGCGACCACCGCGCGCGCCCGCCCAAACCGACCAGAACATCGTGCTAAGGAAGGCGACCGAAACATCCATTGAATGATTTAGCTTGAGCAAGACAAAAATTCTTGACGAGAAAAAATGACTGATAGCAGGTCTCACCCGTTGCTGGGGTCAAGCACGATGGCGCGAGGGTGGTAGGCTTTGTAATCATCATCCTGCACAAGTACACGGCGAATATGCGGCGCGTCCAGGCGCGCGCAGCTCACCGTGCCCAGCGCGTCGTCCGTCCAGTACAGGTTGCGGCCCATCCAGTCCACCGCTATGCCCTCGCAGTTGTCCACATCGCGCCCGGCAAACACTTCGCGCCCGCTGCCGTCCAGCTTCTGTCGCACGATTTCGTATCTGAAACACGCGAAAATGAGAACGGCAAAGCTCGGACGAGACAGAAAGAAAGAGCGTTCTCCAGTGGCGACACCTACCTGTGTACGTCGCAGTAGTACAAGTACTGGCCCGCTATGTCCACATCAGCTGCGGTGGGGCGGGCGGCGTCGGTGGCGGGCGCGGCGGCCTCCCAGCCCGGGTGGCCCAGCGCCAGCGCCTGCACGAGCGGCGGCGCCCCGCGCGCCAGCAGCAGGTAGCTGTCCAGCTGCACGCGCTCGCAGCCGCCGCGGCCCGCCGCGCGATACCCGTGGCGGCACAGGCAGTGCGCGTGCGGCGCGCCCGCGCGGTAGGCCGTCACGCACAGCTGCGCGCAGCCGCCGCCGCCCGCGCACGGGTGCGGCGCCAGCGGCTGGCGCTGCCGGTGGAACACCAGCGCGCCCGTGGGCCGCGCGTCCAGCGCCAGCGAGGCGCGCGCGCGGGCCGCACTGTAGCGCGACACCAGCGACACCGAGCTGTTGCGCCACACCGGCAGGTACAGCGTGCTCTCCAGCATCGAGATGAGCTGCAGCTCTTGCGTCTGCACAGGGACACTCGCTACAGAGCAGCTCCGCGGTGAGGCGGCCGCGGCGCGACAGGCACACTACTCACAGCATATCCGCGGCGCACGGTGCGGCGGTTGGCGCCGCTGTAGTCGGCGCGCTCCACGCAGTCGAGGTAGGCGTCCACCCAGTAGATGGCGCGCGCTGCGGGGTCCAGGGTCACCGCGGACGGGTACACAAGCTGTCGTTGCGCCAGCGCCATGCGGGCCTCGCCCGCTAGCGTGGCACGCTCCACGCTAGGCGGCGAAGCTCCCCACACGCACCAGAACATGAGGCCAGCTCCCGGGTCCAGCGCGAAGCCGTGCACCTTGCCCACCGCGGAGTCCAGCAGCAGCCGGCAGTGTTGCAGGGCGGGTGAGCACACGTACAGCGCCTCGCGGCCGGTGTCCACCAGGTACCAGTTGCCCGACACCCAGTCAATTGCCAGATGTGTGACGCCTGCAATAATGATCAGTTTCGTGAGCACCCCACTTAAGCGCCAGTCGCTTGCCTTGCGTAGCTAGACTTACCGGCGACGTCGGGGAACAGATCGGGTGTCGGCATTACTGTGCGCCGGCTGAAGTCGTCCGCCGCCACGCACACGATGCCCGACTTGCTGATGTTGTGGTGCACGTAGCAGATGGTCCTGCACAATAACGTGAGTGAGCAAGGGCGAAGCTGTGCGGGGTGGACTCGAGAGAAAGCGGCTAGGTGTACACGAACCTGTTTGTATAGTGGAAGTCGATGGCGCGTACATTGAGAGCGGGCAGCGTGTGGTTGTGCTGGGCGGGTGGGGCAGGCAGGGCTGGCGGAGCAGGCTGGTTGGCCAGTTCGCCGGGAAGCACGCCGGGCCACACGCGCCTCACATCACGCTGCGTTACAACCACCAGAGACAGCGGCTCATCTGCAGGGTCTGTGGCCACATATCATTACGAACAATATTATACAAACTACTATCATTTCAAGTAATCTAAACATCTAAATATAAATAAGCACAGATGAGTAACCGTTTATAGCAATGCAGTTGCGTCCATCGGCGTGCAGGTTGTACCCGGGTGCGCAGGCGCAGGAGTAGGAGCCCAGCGTGTTGTGGCAGTGCTGCGCGCACGCGTCCTCCCGCGAACACTCGTCCGCGTCTGCGCAAAACATTACGTGTAGCAGTACTACTCCATTTAAGTTACAAAAATGGGAAAAAAAAGAAAACCTTGTATTTACGAAAGTCAGCTTTTTTGTGGATGCCTAGGTGATGCCATAGAAATTTTAAAACCGAGTTTGTGGGGCCGCCACCGGGGGAAAAGAATCGAATTCATAAATAAAAAAATGCGTTATCCATAATCCATAATAATATTATAAATCTGGAAGTATCTCTGTCTATCTCTATTGCTTTGACGCCAAAATTACTCGTCTAGAACTAGTCCAGAGCCTAAGAAAGGACATAGGGTTTCATAAAAACCCCATCAGCACCCCGTTAATGGGGGTCAAAGTTTACATGAAAGGTGGCAATGTTGGTTTTTTGGAGTATTATAAGGGGTGGTCAATGAATGATTGTTTTGTTCTGGAGATTTAATTCTCTACAAACTATCTTACCAACACATCGTCCGGAGGTATCCGCTTCGTAGCCGGCGCGGCAGTAGCAGGCCAGCCCCGTGTGTGTGGGCCGACACCCCAGCTCACAGTGCAGCGCCTCGCACTGACTCGCCGTGACTGTAACACAAACGAATACCGTTATTGCCTAGTCTTGGAAATTAGAAACAAACCTAGGTATACTTATAAGTAGGTCTATTTTTCCTTTAAAGAAAAATGTGGGAGTTACTTGTAACTTCCACGCTAAGGAATTTATTTTTGTACGGCGGGAGACAGGGGGCGCGAAAAAATCAAGACTTAGGAAAAGCATCTAGATCACATAAACTGTTCGTCACAGGGAAAGAAACTGCGGCCCGTCACGCGCAATGGTCATTAGCGTGGTGACTTATATCACTCGACAATTCATGCAATCTCATACTCCCGAAACAGATTTGCTTCAATTTTTTACTGAGATGTGAAACTGGTTCAATTCTGAATTTCGTCCTGAAATGGTATTTTCGAACAAGCCAGCGTTATTTCTGTCAATTGAGCGTAGTTCTAACTGAATACAACACGTATTAGCGCTTGTCTCGGCTTCCATATTAAATCCTCAGTGTCAATTTGACTTTAGCAAACTCGATTCTCTCAGAAGAAAGCCTACAGAATACTCACAATTATCACAGATGTCCCATTCGTCACTCGCGTCGGCACAGTGCCGCACACCATCACAGAACTGTTCGATAGGCACGCACGAGAACTGTCCGTCCACCGGGGTCACGCACCGCGCGCTATTCCCAGGGCACTTGAAATCTTTCTGACCTGCACAACAAACAATAAGTATCAATGTACTACAGTGTATAGAAATTTTACGAAACTATTTGTGGTAACGCGTTACTATACGCTGGCTAAAAAGCAGAAGAATACATGTTCAGGTTAAGTCAATAAGAGGCTTACGCTATCCACTTTACCAAGAAAGTGGGTAACGTCAGACTCGAAAAGAGATCCAAAGAAAGGAGGCCTTAATAAGGGGGGGAGGGGCTAAAACATTGCGAACTGTAAAGCAGTGATAACTTATGCTGATTCAGTGGGTTTGGTCACGTACACATGTTGGGGTCTTCGTCCGAGGCGTCGTGCGCGCCGCAGTCGGGCTCCCCGTCGCAGCGCCAACTCGGTGCCAGGCAGAAGTTGCTCACGGCGCAGCGAAACTCGTCGCCACGACAGCTCACGTTCCACGCTGCCATACAAAACACATCAGTTATGTAGTCTTTTAGAATGGTTAAAGTCAGAAATGAATTTATAATTTATCGAATAACTCGCGTATCCAAGCAAGTGATATGTTGCAGAACACGTTGCGCATCATAAGTTGCAAATACTCTGTCCGCTCCAAGAAATACCTTTTTGGCGAAACCAACGTTTCTAAATCGATTTAAAATGCGTAATTCCAACCCTAAAATGGTATTTCTCTATAGATCGAATCGGCAATGTGGTTGTCGGCACTTTTATGGTATGTCAAAGGATTCTTCTTAGAACAGACAAAATATAGTAGGCAGACACACGGTTTTTTGTAGCTATAATGTAATATTTTTGGCATATACGGTTGTGGTTGGAGCAGTGAAGCTCGTCACTGGCGTCGGCGCAGTGCGCGCGGCCGTCGCAGCGCCAGGCGGCGGGCACGCAGCGCAGCCCGTCCGCGCACGCGAACTGCCCCGCCTCGCACGCCGCAGCTGTTGCCGCCACTGTACACACAAAACATGGCTAGTTACAAAGTGGACAAACCCACGACTTGCATACATATACGTATTTCCAATCGCTCAAGTTGTCTTTATCAGACGATAATGTAAAAATCTATTAAGCAGCCCGGCCTGTCGTCAAGGCAAATGAGTACTTTTTCCTAAACTTTATAAGAGAACTTGATTAAAAACTGATTGTTTAATTGTTTATATTTTGCTGAAATATTGTACATTGTAAAACCATAAGGCCATCGTTTCCGATTTTGATAGATATCTTAGAACCTGCTTTTTCTGAGGACAATAATCCTCAACATAAGCGTTTTCCTACATTGACATATTAATATCTCACTAAACCAAAACTCAGGAATCGAACTAACTCAAGGATCATCTTTTCTGCTCAAGCCACTAGTAATCATATATGACATAATATATATGCATAATACAGGCGCCCGACGAAACCGCAAAACTCAAGACGTGGCAGGCCAGTGCCCAGAGCCCAACGCCCGGTAACGCGATATTGCCGCGGCCACCTCGCCATGTCTAACGAAACAAAACACGCAAGAACACTGGCGTCTGTCTCTTGAACTAAAAAGTAATAATTTTAGTTCCTGGAAATCTTTACTTGGACCTTGGCAAGTTGAAAAAGATGGTTAGTCAAGTAGGAGCACTCATTTATCTCCGTGTCTTGTTCATGTTTGCCGATGTGAACTGGCTATATTCCATAGAATAATCATTTTTTCGAATATTTTATGTTTGACAAAGTAAACCTTTTCCAAACAAAATATCATCATCCGATAGACTGTTTTCATAATTAGCAATTAGCTTTACTAAAGTACAACTACGAAAACAAAGACAAAAAGGTACGATAACGCCGTAACATATAGGCAAAGTAACTCGAAGCTAGATAATATATTTGGCTAATTAAAACACATGGTTTGCAATGATATTAACCGTAGCTGCGGTAAACAAGCCGAGGTTATCGCGGTGCGGGGCGACCTTCCCGAGCGTGCGTCCGGCACGGCCGGAGAGATGCCGAGAGCCGGGCGAGCGGGCGAGCAGGCCCGGCCCGGCCGCCTGCCGTGATAACCCCGCTATCTTACAGGTCAGGCGCGCCCACCGATGCACCATCGCCGACACACCACTATTCAAGACGACCAGACGTCTCATTCATTCGAATATCGAGCACAAAACTTATCTCATTAACAAACAATATTTAAATGTCACTCGTCTTCGATGTTAATATAACACTTCTGAATAGCTTAATTAATAATTTCTGATAACGATATTCACGATCATCACAAAAATTCGTGAAGAAATTATAGATACCTAATTTTAGCTTGCAATTTAACAAAATTTACATTTAGCAAGTAATAATAAGAGTGTTATAGTAACTTGTTATGTGAAAATAGATATCAATTGAAATATGAGCATTTAAGAGGTGAAAGCATCCAGAATGACCTAGGCCCTGCCGCGTTACGAACAAACGATGTTCTGAATAACTGATGATCGTTGTCGAAATCGACTCTCTTGGCTCACGACACACCATATTGGATGTGGGGAGACTACGCGCCCTGCTCTCTATCCGGTTTTTTTTTTGTAACCTGTTGAAGGGGTTTACCGGGCATCACTTTGCGAAAGACACCGTGGTCCTTCCTTAAAAAAAGGTAAAAGCTTTCGCATACAAGGTTCACCTCCTGTCTATCCTCGTCAACTAATTACCTGCCATTATTACTATTACAGTTTATACTAGACTTCATTTATCGACAATTGTATCGTATTAAACGCATATTCGTCGATCCATCGCGTTCAGTACCTACATTGCCTCTATAATTTATAATGTACGTCAAACGAATGAAGATTGACAGGTCACATGATCATATGCATCGACAACGCTCAACTGAATAAGTGGTGAATGAGCAATGTTTACATCCGAGTCCAATCCGGTACTCAGTTGTGCGGGTATTTCATGTCTGTATCAATCTACAAGTTGTATGAGGACTGCTTCAGCCGGAGCACGCGCCGGCCGCTGTGGTCTGCCTAGTGCAAAACGGTGAAGAGAGGGGAATAGCCAAAACACACAAAAATATTGTAAAAAATACACGGCCTCTCGGTATAATTTGTAAGAAATAAATCATATATGTTAGTGAGTTTTGGAGTGATAAATATGATTTATAAGAATGTTTTCTGAGAATTTCACGAGGCAACTAAAAGTAGGTATCATAGAGCGATCCATTCAGCAAGGTTTAACACGGTGCTTAGCGAGCAGTGCGCGGTGCGGTAGCGCAAGCTCGGAGCAGGTAATTACAACGAGTATGGGGGGGCCGCGCCGACCGGTTCGCACATTTTTTATTTGCACCACGCTTGGCGAGCAACAATTTGTATCATGTACTACACTGCAGATTACCAGATGTTTCTCGCTATAGTAACACTTTATTTCGACAAACAGCATAATGCTTGTTATTATGTGGGAGCCCTCGATGTTTATTAAGGGTATAAGAATACTTATGAGCATCAGTTCGAACGCAGTTCCGATTAAAACTACTGCCGCGGTCTCGCCGCTTTTAAGCTCCAAGTTTCGCTTTTGCAGTGATAGTGACATCTTTTAATTCGTTCTTTTAATATTAACGCCTTAGATCCAGTGTCGTCATCAATCATAGTCTGTCAAAGAAGTACTCTGATAAAGAGTACGAGATAATGCAAGAAAACAAAACCATGTTAAATGTTCTATATTTAAGTTAAGGACCAGAAACCAGCCGCTACATATCATATTATTGTTATAATAAAAAAAAGGCGAGATGGCGCGCACAGGGATGGTGCCGATGCAAAGCTAGTGCTGCTGGTAACGCTGCAGATCACGACTAACTAGTCACCTAAGGATTAGATATCGAATCTTCTTCCTAATACTACGCTACAAATAGAGTTACCTTTTACGATGAAATCGGGTTTCAATCAAAATAAAAGACAGTCGTCATAAAATAAGTATGTATGCAATGATAAAGATGCTGGCAGCTAGAATTTCTTCTCAAGCTTAAACCTATCACGCGATTAAGAAAAAAATCAGTTAAGGTCATAGTTTACGAAATCCTATCGTACGTAATTATGTTCGCTAGTATTCTGCACAGTATTCTACATTTATCTTGTAAATTAAATTATTGTTATTGTAGGGTCATCGTGTTTACTGACATCAGCTGTTGAGAGCTGTACAACGATGCTATTTTATTTGTTATTCTTATAAGTTAACTAGTATAAAATACAAAGACTAAAAAAACAGAATACATTTCTTGTAAGGGCAGCGTAACTTGTGATCACGATGGGGGCGAGCTTCTGACTCGTTCAGAAGCTCAGGGAGCGACGCAGGTCTCGTCGCTTACCTGTGGCGGATTCTTCGCCTGCAGCGAGCGCTACCGTTGTGCCGAGCAGCGCCAGCAGCAGCGCAGCTACGCGCGCCGCCGCCGGCCCGCCGGTCCCGGTCATTCCTTTGTCTTTCCGCACGATCACATGCACATCTCAGCGGCTATTGCCACTAACCACAGCACTCGGTAAAGGCTGCCAAATGTTGCGCCTTCCGATTTTGGGTTTCGTATTGAATCTATTTCTGTTTACTTTCGACGCTATACACTCATTTACATTTCAATGACTGAAACTTTATACCACCATTTAACTAATAATATGTATTGAATGTTTGAATTGTCGCTACACACAATATTTCACAGCATACTTGTTAACACTGTAATTAAATGTTTTATTTATTAACGAATATCGAAGCGGTACAGGCAAAACATCTAGCGCTAAACAGAGTCGCGCCGCAACAAAACATTAATAATTTTATATTCTATGGTATAAATGTTACCAGAGCATATTTTAAAACTTACCAAATTATTTTTTAATTAGAAAATTGGGTTATTATAACAATAATTTACTACTGAAAAAAATATATGAGCAGTAGAGAGTTATCTTGTTTTGAGCATTAACACTTAACATTGTACATTTTCCCTGCCTGACTAAATAGCTCGATTTTTCAAATCCTTTCGATAGGTACTTTTTATGATTTCTTAGCTATTGCTTCTGCTATTTACAAACTTCAAAAAGAATTGAGATTTTGTATTCGTTTTACACTTATTTACTAATTAATCTTTTTTTGAGTCCGAAAACTCAAAGCCATTAGTTTTATTTTATCTACACTCAATTCAAACTAAGTTGTTCTGTGATCTGTCACTGTCATTATATCGGAAACCGTCAAATTCGGTCAAATAATATTAAAATTGTCGAAATAGTACAACTTTACAAAGGTATAATTAAAGTTTTTTATTTGTATCAAATACCTTCTGAGCGAAATCTTTATCAAATATATTTTAGATTTCTGTAACAAGTTCATGATTTTAAATAATTTGTTTACATCTAATTCGAGAAAATTATGTAATAAATAATAGGTTAGGAGGTTTTTGTTATTAGTTCTACGTTCGTTGCTGATTGTTTAAGTGTTTGTTATAGATGGGAGGACACGGCCATGCACCTCCCTACAAAGTCCCTAACTATAAACAGTTTACAATCAAGGGCATTCCCCAACTAGAAGAACTTGAAAAGGCTCTCGAGAAGAAAGGCCTTCGTGACCCGTGGATCAGGTGATGGCCTATTTATGTCACTTTAAGACTAAGATTCTTATCTGATTTATGCATTGAATTTACTACATATACCAAATGTTAGCAAAATGCCTTTACAATTTATGCCTACTCACCTAGACTACCTAAGAATAATTAGAAACAAGCAGATACATGAGATATTTTAAACATAGTACAAAAAAATTGTGTTAGTCATTTTCATTTCTTCATTAAGATTGCTCAAATATTTGTAGTAATATAAGTAATATTTATTTATTTAATAATTTATGTACACACACAAGTATTGTGTTATATATGTTATAATAATATAACATATATTGTAGAAATCCAGGTGATTTAGCCATGAGACGATCATTAAATAGAAAATTGATAGATATTTTACATACCCTGAACTTGAAATAAGCACATAGTGTTCTTGCGGCAACAATTTAAATTAATTAAGACAAGGGCAAAGTTCTTTGTTCCTTCGAATACTTTGTGTAAATATGAATTTTGATGAACAAGGAAATCAGCTTTATTTTGGCATCTAGTAAGTCTACAACACAGTTGGCCATGCAGTAAAAACTAATGGAATCTTCTGAATTACTATTTAATACATGCAATCTTTTGTCATCAAATACTATCATTTTTATTAGTAGTTAAATAAATGCACTATAACATTGATACTGATTACAGAAACGAAGCCTGGAGGTATCACCCAGGGTTTGGCACAAAATGGGCTCGTGCTGGCAAGGCTATTTTCCGAGGTTTCCCGTTAGGCTTGGGCCTAGCCATCATCACTGTGGGCTTGGAGAAGCTACTCACTCCTAAGCATACTGAAGAACATTGATGTGCAAGCTCATTAGTGCTATTGATCATGTAGTCCAGTAATCTAATATATTAAATGTATTGTTGCTTTATTTTATATTGTGTATCTGATTAAATTATCCAAAAAATATTCCTTCCTTTACTGTGTGAATCTTGGTTGAGCATATAAGTTTTTGGGTCTTTTAGATGTCTCTGAACATTATATACATAATTATGAATTAAACATTATGTCAACCTTTAATACATAATTTTTATTTGAATTTTCGATGTATCTAGTAAATAAAACCAAAATATTAATGTACACTGCAATTATCATAATTGTAAGTGTAAATTTAATAAAAGAAACAAATGACTCGACTTTAGACCTAGGAATGACAATGGTTTAACATCTGGATACAAAAATTTTCGGTTTTGCGCTCACGTGGTACGCGGCTTCAGGTCGTCGTAGCACGCGCGTAGGTAGATAAAGTTCTTCTTGGCCGGGTTAAAGTGCTCGTGGCCCTGCGATGTACAACACACAAGATATTTAAAACTATATTAAACTTAATATGAATGCAAAATAAAAAATATACATAATTTATAGAGCATTTTAAAAGACAACTTCATCCCTGCCAATGGGGGGAAACGTGTCCAGAAGGCTGACTATAATGCCACATTGAATGACAATACTAATTCTTTGAGCAACAATATGTTAAATCTCAATATCCTAATAAGTTAATTTGAGCATCCGTAAGTGAAGGGATCACCTTAGACCAGTCGTAGCCGACAGCGTAAGCGAATATCTGTCCGTTGTGGTTGAAGGCGCATTTGGTGAGCGGCTGGTCCAGCATCTCGGAGGACTTAAGCCGCGTGCGCGCGTCCTTGTCCCAGAACGAGAAGGAGCCGTCCGAGCCCACCGTGGCCAGCGTACCGTGCGCCGGGTGGAACGCGATGTCGTTCACCGCGTAGATATCCTGCAATATAACATCATTCAGTTACTATTGTCAATAATACTATGAAGAAATCTGTTTATATCAACCATCAATTCTTTGATACCAAGAACAACTAGTAAGCTAGGTATATAAAACTAGATTTGTCACAGTCACTTTCACAAAGAAAAAGACGTAAATTGACTTAAGTCTTCTTTACTACAAAAATGGCTGCTACTTATTAATGAATGTAATCACCTGATAACCACCGGTTGTAGCAGGAGGCCGGTGACACTTGAAGGTGAAATTGTCCTTGGGATTGGCGGGGTTGACGTACTGTATAGCCACTCGGCCCTCAACACTGCCCAGTGCGAATCCTGTTGGCTGCTTGGATTTCTTGTCACGAAAGATGGCGATGCAGCGCAGCTGGTGCTTGAGCGGCGACTCGACTCGCTTGAACTCAGCTGGCTTGCCTTCTAGTGTGTACAAGCAGATGCCGCGGTCCGCCGTGCCCACGACAGCTAGTGGGTAGTCCTGCAACACCAGTCACGTGAAAGCTGTTCCTTGATAACACCACTAGGTAACACAACTCAGTATCACAAATAAATACAAACCACATCTGCACAATAGCAGCGCTCCGACAAGTTCATATTCATAATAGGTACGGCGCTGCGGGTGTCCCAAAACTGTAATCATATAACCAGGAGTAAGCAGGCATGTTATATCAGTTGCATAAGTTCATAAAACTCCAGTACAGTCACTTAAAAAAAAAGCAAACAATCACCCATCGAAGCGAAGTCAATGACTGTAGCAAAGTTGCTCAATCTTTTTAATCACAATAGCAGAAAACAAAAATACATCATCTGTAGATATTTCACAAGTGATATTTTTAATAGCTTTTAAGTATCAAAGATAAAAACATCACTAATGATTATGAAATAAAAGATGTACCTTAAGAGTCTTGTCCCATGAGGCTGTCATGAGGCAGGTATAGTTGGGTGCTTTGATCCAATGACACGTTTTCACTGGGGCCTCATGTGCTGCTACTTGTATTGACTGATTTGATGCCAGATCCCAGCATTTTACACTCTTGTCTGTTGAAGCCATGAAAATTTTCGTGCCATCCTGAATGCAAGGAGATAAAGTAAGATTTTAGCTTAAAACATTGGTATTCTAGGCTAGTGGAGTGGTCAATGGCCTGGACTATTTATTTCTATACCAAAGGTTAAGGGTCTGATTCTGACTCAGAACAAATATTTGTGTGATGAGCTCAATCATTTGTTCTGTGCCTATGGTTATACTTTAGGTATAATTAATCTAAAAGATCAGTATTTTGAAATAACTTAGTAAGATAATTAGTTGTCTAGTAGTTGAAGGGTTTACTTAGAGTGAGATTGAAAAAAATACACATAATATGTGTGGATCAAATACTAACATCATGCCATGCAACATCTAGGATAGGCCCATCCATAGTCTGCACAGCCTTGGGCACCGTTTTGCCCGAGGCCTCCACTTCCCAGCATCTCACCTGTGACATTGAACAATAGACAACAATTAATCATTAATAACCAAACTCCTTTTAAAGCAATGTTATCTATACACTTTTTTTAATAAGAATTGTCATAGTACCTTCCTAAAAAATTTCTCATGAAGGCAGAGTACATAGTAACAATGATAATAGGATTATTAATATGATTGGAATGTGCTGGGTTGTTGTGCTGTGAAAGTGATTTAGTCACACTCTTGCACATTTACAGTACATGTGGTGCAATATTCATTGCTTTTTTGACTACTCTTCTTAAAATAGTTAGTTAAGCTAGTTTTTTAACATGTTTATAGTCCATTTAGTTAGGTAGGTACAGGATTGTTTAATTATCTTAAACAATCTTGTTAAAAATAGAACTAGATTCAATTTTTTTTTAAGAAAACAATAATTATGACCAAACACCATGATTCAAATGATAATGTTACTTTTGCATTTATTTGTTAAAATCTGTTTTTGCATACAATTTCACAAGAGTTTTTTATTATTAGTCTAGTACCACATAGCACATACCCACTAGTATAGGCACCAGATATTTTATATTCACAATTTAGTATTCTGAACTGAGTCTGCTGGTCCATAAATAGATAAATGAGGATTATGACTATTATGAGGAAGGGGCACTCCTTGGCACATTATCAAATAAGTTTTTAAATAATAAATGAATCGCATAAAATACAAATAGCTGATAAGCTAGTCGGCAAACAGTCTTACCCGACAGTCCCAGCTGCCGGAGACGAGAAACGTCTGTGGTAGGGAAGGCGGCGAGAACTCCAGTGCCGACACTGTGTCGTCCGGCGGCGAAGTCACCTCCAGGTCCTTGTTAGGGTTGCCCTGGGCTCCCGCAAGTTGGTTAAACATCTTGACTTAATCTTGCTTCACTGATGTCCTTATAGCTAATTTAACACCACAATATTGTTAAACTTATTTTGTTCAAAACGCGGTAAACTTAAACTTGATTCCTATTTGATCTTCAGTAAATATATCACAGTACTTATAAATCGCTAACCAATTTAGGGCAAGTAAGCTTAGATACCTACTCACTCTACTCAGCACGGAATAAGTTTGTTTTTGAATTTTACTTCACAGAGGTTATGTTTACGTCTGGTGCTGCCATTCTTTAAACTATAACCGTAAGTGTAAAAAAATATAAAATAAAATCTACCGGCTCCAGGCTCACTCAACATAATCACCCAAAATCACCCAATTAATCATATAATATTAGAAATGTTAATTTAAATCGAAGTTTAAGCATAATATCTACTGGCCTGAGTTTTTGTCGAAAATTCAAAACGTAAATTCTGACAATCAACTGACAACCACTAACAAACTATTTGTCAAGAGAAACACGAAAACATTTTTTAAGACTATAATTTAATTGTTTATATCAAATCCATTACGATTATCATGCTATGATTACTGTCAATAATCATTTAAATAGTTTCTGATAGTTTCATATCTACCATGTATATTGATTTCTGTTGAATTCATAATCGTAGGTTACATTTTTGTAAGACAAGTGATGATTCGATAGATATTTGTGTTTAAAGAGAGTTAAGTACATTTAAGAAATACGTCATTTATCAAGTTTAGTAAAATGAGTAACATACAGTATGTACAAATAAAAGACTTAAAACCTGGCTTGAAGAACATCAACGCTGAGTTTATTGTTTTGGAGGTGGGTCCACCGACGTTGACCAAAGAAGCACGTGAAGTGCGTACCCTGCGTGTAGCCGATGCCACCGCGTCGGTCAACCTGTCGGTGTGGGACGAGCCTGGAGCGCTGCTGCAGCCGGGAGACATAGTACGCCTCACGCGCGGGTACGCGTCGCTGTGGCGCGCCGCGCTTACTCTATACTCAGGAAAGTCGGGGGATATTCAAAAAGTAGGAGAGTTTTGCATGCTCTTTAACGAGCAAGTGAATATGAGCGAGCCGCAGCCGACACCGCCGCCCGCTCCCACGGGAGGAGCCGCGGTTGCCGCTGATCGCTCCAACGGCGCTCACACGCCACTGCGAGCGCTGCAGACTCCACCGGCAGTGACGCCGCAGCATGCTGCTAAGCAGGATCGCTTTGCACCTCCAGCACAAGAGCACAGTGGCAAGCATGCTCACAAGACGTATGTCCGTGGCCGAGGACACCAGCGAGGAAACAACAGGAGGTAGCATGTGCTACCAGCAATCATTGTAAAGGCTGCGTTAGTAATGGCTGACAAACTCTTATGTGCTGTGATGCTAAAAGGAAGGTTCTAGTTATAAGGGCAATGTGTATATTATCTATCTATGGATGTACCCCTTAAAATAGTAAATCTATTTGAATCTTACACTTATTCTCATTTTTCAGTTTAATTTTATGTTATTATTTGAGAACAACATAAATATGTGTATATTGGATTGCCTGTGCTATTTGAATCATTTTCTGCAAATCAGGACAAGCCAAACACCATTTAGTTTGGCGAGACATACAACCAAAAAGCTTAACCACGTCTGGATTTATCTGGACACCTGGCAACCCTGCATGCAGCTGATTAATTGCTGGGTCATTTTGAGTACATTCAGAGCATGTTCAATAAAATTGTTCTTTGTGTCATTTTTGAAAGAACTGGGGATATAATGACAGGAGCCTAATGTTTTTATAAAGGCATCCTTCAATCCGTTAAAGTTGTTTAGATAGTTAAAATCTCAGGCTCATCATAGTAATATAGAGAAAACACTGTATAGAAAGGGACTAAAACATCTGTTAAACTAGTTAAATTTATTTTGTATTTCATTCTATGATCTTCAGTTTTACATCAATAAATTGTAAGGAAATTAAGGTACTTGTTCATTAATTTTATATACCTTAAAGTATCAGTATTGTTAAAATTTATTGGTCTAAAGAAAAACTCAAATTATCTTGAATTTGGTTAGGCAATTAACCCTAACATTTATGCGACTTTATATAAAGCCGCGCTACCGCGCGCGCCTCGCCCCAAACACCAGTAATTCGCTTTTTTTCGCGTTATACGTCAAGCCATGCTCTTGTGCTGCACATACCTCACAGACTTTAAGGAGTTTCCGCGGAGCACTGATTGATGGTCTCAACAAAACCGTGTCGTCGGCGTAGATAATTTGACCATCTATAGAACAGCCAACACCGGTGTTGTTGAGCCCACGGACCAGCTCCTTTACATAAATATTGAATAGTGTGGGAGAGCTCAATCCTCCCTGCCTCACCCCACACACTGCCCGATAAGCTTCAGATAAGGAACCCAAAGACCTTACTTGGTTTGTCTGATGATGGTACCAATACTTGAATAATTATATTGGTGACACCATCGCTAGACCATTGTACAATAAAAAACAAACATACAGGTGAAGCTAATAAAAAGCGTGTAAAAAAATATAGCAATTGACATTTCCACCGTACTGTGGCGAATAAAAAAAGTTTAAATTTATTATGGATGTGAAATGCATGCTAAAAGATGATTCTGGTTGTGAACTTTCTACGATATGATGGTTATACTTATTGAATTTAAAGGTGATTCTGACTTACAAAATTATGAGTTTCGGTGTATGGTAAATGTGTGTATGCCAAACGATTTTCTGCGAAAAGACGTTCAAACGTGGTTATCCGTTGTTACGCAAAATAAAATTATGACGACTGTTATGAAGGGCGGACCCTCCTTACAGAGCACTTATAAACTTAATTATAGTTGAAATGTCTTAAGTTGGTAAAGGCATTAAAAGTAGGTAACTATTAAGTAGGTAGCATAGGCATAGGTACTTGCTAATCATTGGAGTCATTTAAGCATTTTCTAACTAGATATCTACTTATATACCGTACATTTAAGTGGTAGTTATTAGAGTTGTCCAGTAACCTCTAGCTTTACATAAAAATAGCTTTTATTTCTTTGCTCTTAAGGCATTTTTTTCAACAGTTATCTTTCATTGTGGTATGAAAGTTTATTTAAAACAAATAGTTGAAAGATTAAGTAGGTACCTTAGTAAGATTAAAACGTTCTATACCAATTCAGTCAGAAAGATGTATTTAGCCGGCTTGGTCGTGTTCAGGTAAGTTGCATATTATTATATATTTTTATAATTCATAAAAATTTAGTGATAAACTACATTTTTGACAGTGGTATTCTCAAAAAACAGCTGAGTTGTGTCTAAAAGCTTAAAGTACCTTTAACTTTATTTTACGAAGAATATAATCCATTTTCATTAATATTGTTTATTCAAGACGTGGGGATTTTATCAAAACTCATCATGCTTTAGAAAACAAAGGTTGGTATCTCTTTGGTCAGGAATCACGGTTAAAAGACATGAAGTGACATGAAGAATTAGTTTTCTTTCCCACCAATGTAATTCTTGTTGTGTATGCTTCACCTTATGATTGACTTGTAAAGCATGCTTCAGGCATTAAGTCCGCTTTTGTACATACTTTCATTTCAAATCTGTTTATCGTGGTATATTAGTATAATATTTATCTCTTAATTTCAAGCATTCTCGACTCCATCGTCTTCTTTTTTTGTGTTGATAGGTGCTAGAGTCAATGCCAAAAATGTGCCATCTGAATTATTCGGGGTAAGCGCTCCGAAAGGAGAAACCCGAATCTAATAAAATGTTAACAAATTTGTTTGATATTTGATTTGATCGTTTAATAAAAGCTATTGTTTGATGAAAACGTGAAATTTGTTAAAAATACGAATATAAACATTCGTACTGTAGGTACACTGAGAATGGAGTGCAACTGTTTCTTTTTTTAACCCGTTGTCATTTTGTGTTACGCTATATTATTCTGTCAATTTTTTTTAACACTTAATTACGTTACGATCCAACTACCAAACTAGTTCCGTAAAACAATAACATTGTTGCAACGCCATGCCACCGTCAGAATGGCCGGCCATTTTAAACAGCAGTGCTTTAAAAAAAACGCGAGAGTCGTTTTTTTTTTTCACTAACGAATTAAATCCTTGTATTGTGGGGAGTTTCACAAACATTCTAGTCACATGCACAAGGACACCCAGACTCAGGACAAGCATTCTTAATTATTTGAATGATTTCACGACCGTCGCCAGTAACATTATTTGCCTACTACTGCATCGCGTTTAGGTCATAGGTGACGCTGGTTATGAACATTCATAATTTGGTACAGGTTTGAAGTAAACCGGGTTGGCAGAATGACAGGTTTTAAGGCTTAGGTTTTCGTATTACCTTTGGATATTAATAGCGATGATGACTGCACTGCACGGCTTAGGTAAAGATTAATTAAAATGAAGTTTTATAGCTACCTAACCGCAGTTAAGTAAATGTGTGCATCGTAAAGCGTTAAGACATTAAGATAATATCTGTATTGTTCATACATTTACTGTTGGATTGAGGGCAATAATAATGTTAATGTATGCACTATTTGGAATGTCGTGATGGCTTTGCGGTTTTATGCATGAGGTGCAGGTTCGATCCAAACACGAGCAGAGTACCACTAATATGACTTTAAAAAGTTATAAATACTTTCTCAATTATAACGAAAAACATCGTGAAGAGACTTTGATTCCAAACTGCAGTGACCTAGTGTAGTGATCAATGCTTCAACTTTCCCTGTACGGGAAGAGGTCTGTGGCCTGAGCTGAGGCCCAGCCGTGGGACATCTACAGGCTCATAATATAAAATTCACCATATTCTCTAGTATACACTAGCCATTCTCACCTTGCCAGGACACGCATATTGCTTAAAATAGTTAAAATGTTTATATTATTTAATAAGATAGTAGATAATGTTTAATAAGATCCAACAGACAAACTGTTGGAAATTGCAGCAGATTTAAGGTTTTTTACCATGTACCTTTTTAATAAATAAATAAAAAAAAGTTTTAATTCGGCGGTGGCCGCGCAAATGACGTACTTTGCGGCCTTCGTGCAGGCCGCTGCCCTATGTCCGGGCTGAGCGCAGCGGACGCAGAAATCGCTGCGATCCACCGTGCACGCACACATAGCCCTTATATGCCCCAAAGCAAGAATATACACAATGGGTGGATTTGTAGCCCACGTGAGGAAAAAGTGCGCCCTACAGCAAGGCAACCCCGGCAAATAGCACAAACTACGCCGAGCTCCAACCGACGAGTTATGGATTATGTAACAATCAGCAAATAAAGGACATATCCCTTATCAATTAGGTTGTTTAGGTTCCGCTATCGATATTTACAAAAGTTAAAAATATACCACTACGTATTTCCTACTGAAAAAATTAATGTTATCAAATATTTTGGTACTCCTTATTTAATGGTATGACGTGATACCGAAATATGAAGGTACCTTAATTTTTGGGTAATTCAGTCCCTGCTTAAAAAAAAACAGTTAAATTCTCACGATTCTTAATGTGCCTTTCTACTATGGAAATTGGCAGTCAGCTCTTAGAATAATCGAAGGCGAAATTTACTGTCCATTTCCTCGCGTTCCTGAAGCAAGTATTTTTTGCCATCGAATTAACTTTTGTATCCTTTACAACGAAATAATGGCGCCGTGGCGGTATCGCGATGAGTTAGATTACCCTGTTAGCTTGAGTCAACACAGTATAGTGATTTATTACCTTATAATTGTTTAGATCATATTTTATCTTTTGACATGTTTCTTTTTGTGGTGGCCTTGCGATTATATTCAACGACTTATGTATGACTTTTCTAAGTTGCGTAGCGCCTTTAAATTATTCTAAGACACTTGAAAATAGCGAAGTCTTCAGTCGCCAACCTGCAGTAGGGAAGCCTCGTGATCAATGCTCAGAAGTTATTATATGCATGTGCATAGATTCGATATGGAAATCTGACTTTGCTCAGCTCAGCTCGGCCATATGTCCAATCATAATATATTTATCATCGTGCAAGGTAGTGGTGAGATATTCTTTACGTTTCATAACTGTTTTTATAATCTATAGGTAATAGTAGTGCCCGTAGGCACCTTGCACGTTAGGAGCACGGAGGACAAACGGGCGGTAACAAACATGTTTGGTTAATATGTCAGGTTAAAAGTTCGACATTAATAAAAAGTAATACAATGAAGATTTTTTTTCTATTCTTTTTATGTCTCTTTTTTATTGTTACTTCATTGCCTGATGTTAATTTTAAAAATAAACACTATATACATTATTACCTACCTTAAAACCGTAATATACCACTACCATATATGATACCACTTAAAGAATGTGCTGTACAAGCAATATTCTGTTATCTTGTTTACTTTTTTTATTTCTAGATAAAGGGGAAAATATTTGGGATCATCTGGTGCACACACGTCCAAAACTAGTAGCTGGTGGTGGTGACGGTGACGTGGCGTGTGACTCCTACCACCAGTGGAGACGAGATATCCAGATGTGTGAGGAGTTAGGGCTGGACATTTACAGGTAAGACGTATAAAAATATGTAAAGCAAAGACTTTTTTGAAAGACTTTGTTGTGGTAGCCTTGCCGGTCTTTGCATGGATTTCTATGCGCGAAATGCACGTTTGATCCTAACGCAGGCGAAGTAAAAGAACCAATGTATTTTTTTCGAAGGTATGAGTTCCTTTCTTATTCTCCCACATTTATTATTCCAATACACCACTGATATCGTCAGAAAACCTGGAAATGACTTATGCCAAGTATAATTTCAACAAGCATTGCCTTATATAAAAAGCTCAGATGAATGGAAATGACGTCATTCCAATTATTACTTTTCCAGGTTTTCCATATCCTGGTCTCGTTTGCTCCCGTCAGGATACCCCAATATCATCAGCGAGGACGGCAAGAACTACTACAACAACCTGATAGACGGACTGCTCGAGAAGGGGATCGAACCGGTTGTGACGGTACATCATTTTGATTTGCCGCAGTCTTTACAAGACTTAGGTGAGATGTCTAAGAACATATTTCGCTATTTCTGTTTCAAATACAACCTGATCAATTACATCTTCATCGATTTTGTCTCCGGAGGAGATGTTCTCCTGAAATCAAAAGGGACCAATTAAAAAGCTTTATTACACGGTTGTCCAAATAATTCCATCCATCCGTGTTTGGGCAAATGGCATATTATCTTTACCCATACCCACCCAGTTTAGCAGGTGTAGAAGCGATTAGCTTTTATTCCATACCACAACAAGTTCGCTAAGCCGTTATTCAGTGGTCACTTTTTCCAGGTGGCTGGGCCAACCCCCTCATAGTCGACTGGTTCACAGACTACGCCGAAGTAGTCTTCTCCCTATTCGGTGACCGAGTTACCTACTGGGTCACTATCAACGAACCGTTTATCCTATGCGAGGCAAGTTACTCACAGTTTCTCGCTCCATACTATGACGATCCCGATATCGGACGGTATTTATGCAATAAGAATGTTTTGGTCGCACATGCTAAGGCATACAGAATGTATGATGAACTTTTTAGGAGTAGATTCAATGGTAAGTTTGATTTTATCTGTTTTAATGTTAGCGGTGGTCGCACAAGTATCTACTGAGTGTCATCTCCCATAGCATCTCAATTTTTTTGGATTTTAGATTTGGTTAATACAGTCATATCCACGTAGATAATAAAAAAAATGAAAACATACATATTGTTAATATTTTTCCAGGAAAGCTTTCGTTGTCCACCCTTTTCTTCTGGTTTGAGCCAGCCACGCCAGAAGACCAAGAACTAACTGATTTAATGTTCGAATTTTGGGTATGTATGTGATGAAGCCCCAACAAACACCTGACTGTCCATAGCGCGGGGGCTCTTCATAAAATTATGAGTTAAGAATTTATAATTATAGTTTCTTAATTTGACGAGTATTTACCAGTAATTGTAGTCATTTTGTAGGAGGGGCGATACGCTTATCCAGTGTACTCAAAGGTTGGGGGATGGCCTGTAAAACTGGAAAAGTTCCTAGCAGAGAAAGCAAGAAGAGAAGGTTACTCACACCCGCGACTGCCACCATTCACACCTGAAGAAATAGATATGGTTAGAGGTAGATAAAATACAGTGTCTTCGACTTCAACAATCAAATTGTGCAATATTCGAATGAGATTAAGGCATATTAGGATTTGCCTGATTTGCCTTTTGCAGATTGGCCATTTTCCCTTTGACTTAACTTAGGTTTTGACTAATTCTGACTGACTTAATCTTAAACTACACAATGGAGTATTAAAGTAACACAATTACGCTATTTTCTAAAGGTACATATGACTATTATGCTTTGAACCACTACACAACGCGGCTGGTCCGACGCCTGCGCCCCGGTGAGGAGAACCCCATGTGGCCGCTGATAGGTTCCCCGGAGATGGGCATCGTCATGGAGAGCCATCCTTCCTGGGTCAGCGTCAGCAATTGGTTTGCGGTAAGAGGCATTTCTAATAAATCTGTCGACCATCTGTCTACGTCATTTGGATTAAAGTTTTGTTGTCTATTGAGTAAGTGAAGGGTTTCAAACGGAACTAAGGGGGATGTTCAGATCAGATCATGGCATGACATGAGAAACAAAAGATTGGCTACCCAGGGACACATTTGAACGCCACAAAATACAGAGAGATTTCTAAAGTCAAAATATTCGATTTATTTTAGACTTAAAAACTATGTACAGTGCTGTTAAGAGAGTTCTGAGTGATGCTGCAAATAAATTAATTTAACTTTCAGATATGGCCTCAAGGTTTCCGCAAGCAACTAAACTGGTTGAACACAACATATGACCTGAAGGAGATCTTCATCACGGAGAATGGGATTCCCTTAGGACCTGATATGGACGACACGCTGCGAGTAGAATACTACAGGAGTTATCTGGGAGAGGTCCAGTTAACCTATATAATACTTCTAGGTTCTTTAAGTATACAATTGTATAAACACCTGTTTATAAAATACTACCCTTAGAATATGCGAAACCGTGATTCCGGCAAAGGAAGGTACTGGCAGCGTCAACGCAACTATCAAAGAAGCGACAGGATATTTGTGCTGTTTTTTAAGTAAACTGTATTTCCCGAAGTAAGAGAATCCAGTTGCACGAGCCTTACTAGCCACACTGAGCATTCCGAACAAATAGGCTAAAGAAATTCATGATTGGAAACAAAAATTGGTCACTCGTCAACATTTCAACTTCCTATCACGGTAGTTACAACAGTTATGTTCGTTGTATTTGGATTTAAACTAATTACAATAAGTTTTCTTTTCTTTAGATTTTGCAGGCATTACACGAAGGAGTTCCCATAACGGGATACACAGCGTGGACACTGATGGATAACTTTGAATGGATGACGGGATACACGTAAGTGACAATCAATGATGGTAACATCTATTTACTAGGTCTATTGTCCGGTATAAGGGGACCACAGTAACTCCCCATGACTGGCAATGTCACGACATTTTGCTATCACAGGTCCTGCCGGGGATTCGGAATTGTCCGAAAGGGTTCCCACGACCCCGGTACAGGAAAGGTAAAGAAAAGAATATTTGTGTGTTTTAGTAAGTCTGACACTCCCAACCAAAAGCGCACGAGATATCTACCTAAAGGTAGATATCTCGTGTAGAACATGCGTTACCCTACTCAACGTATGTCCGTTGCGATTTTTTAAATTTTGGATGTGATGAAAATAATTATATCTGTCAATCCATCTCGATTTTATTATTTTTTACTTAATAACACGACTCTTTTTTTCCTCTCAGGGTTCAGTTCGGGCTGTACTCCGTGAACTTCACAGACCCGATGCGCACGCGCACGCCCCGCACCTCAGCCAAGTACTACGCAAACGTCACCAGGACTCGCATGCTTTATCTTCAGAATCAAGAGATATACTAGAATCTCATCTCAGCCTATAGCAGTCCACTGCTGGGCATAGGCCTCTCCATATGTTCTCCAGCGCGACCGGTTCATTGCCACCTGTATCCAACGGGACTAGAATAAAGAGTAATAATTCATCTATTGTGTATTGTTTATCTTATTTTATTGGTTATCCTTATTTTTATAAAGATATGTTTTGTAACAAAGTCTTTTTGTCTGCATGGATGCTTAAATAGCTAAATTTTATAACATCTTCACAAAGATTAAATTTTTTCATGCAGTTATGTATGAACCCGCAAGTAACGGTAATTGAGTGCCTAAAAATGCAAGAAAAGAGGAAAATAATAAACCGTAATAGTGCGCATAGAAATCTTGGGGGTTTCCTTTAGCAATAACGAGCCCTAAAACCACATCTTACAAGCGACCTCTGTGATAATTTCAAGGAACTAATCTTGTTCTATGTAATACTATCTGGCAGATAGTATTAGATGCTATAGATAGCATAGCATCTTAAAGCATCGGTTAGTTGTGGAAAGTGCGATGATCCGTTTACTTGTATTCAGGTAAGTTTTTTTGTATTTAATGCTTATTAGATACTGAAGTGATTCTTGCTACTATGTCGTTACTAGCTGTGTCCAGGTCATACCGTTTTTTTAATTTTGGCAATGTTTTGATAGTTGAGCTTTAGATCACTAAATCAATGCCCATTATGCGGGAGTGTGTTAAGATCAGATTTACGAAGTACCAATATTTTTTTCTTACTAATTTTTTTTTATTACAAGACATCAAATGAAAATGTATTGTTTCCCCCCGTACAATATTTACGGAATGCTAATTGAGTAGGGAAATTAAGTGCAATATACATAGTTCATTGAATGTTTTGTGATTTGTGTAACATGGTAATTCTTTCAAGGAGATGTTAATATTTCGGTTATTTTATTCATAATTAAAGACGCTGTCTGTTGGAATTTCTCCGATCGAATAACAGATCGTTTTTACCTTTTTCGCGGCAGTAGGATTGCATGCAGCAGTTAAATATAAACTATATTGAAGGTACTTCGATTGAAGGCAATGTGAGGCATAAAAGTATCCAACGTCTTGCATACTCTAACCGTACTATTCACGCCGCGACATACAACGAGCGGTTACATTTTTAATGACAGGACTAGTAAGTTTGGTACGTGTTCCAAAGCTTCACAGCACCACAGTGTCGGAAACAAAACGCTGACGTCGCCCGGTGTTGTAGGTTAATTCAGTTAGAGTATGACACTACCCGTCACCTCGTTAAGGACTCGTAAGGTTCTGACTAGTCCAGGTTGGCAGTCAGCGCTGTGGAACGAGTCCTACCACTTGTAAGGCTTAATTTATGGTTCAGCACTTGCATCTCCGATCCATTTCCGAATATTCCAGAGTGAAAAGTTTTTTCTGCACCCAACTTTTACTATCTATTCGGATAAAACAGGATTGATTATGAAATGAACCGGTGGCGTTGTCGCCAATCGTTGGATTTCGCTATTAGCGTGATAAAACTCATTATAATTATTTTTCAAAGTGGCTCATAAAAGACAAATTATGTAATTAATCGCTTTAATTTATGATTCCTTTGTACAAGATTTTCAATAGTATTTACATAAAGAAATCTTTTTTTCTGTGTTTTAATATTCATTTAAAATAGAGCTATTATACCCGATGAAGTCGTTTCTACCTTTTCGAAACCTGTTTGTTGTTTAGTCTTCTCATGCTCAATTCTTCTGTTCATGAAAATTAGCATTTGCTCAGCTGTTCATCATTTGGACTAGATAAATCCATTAAACGTATCCACAGTGTGTTGTTCGTGGGTTGCTGTGGCTCGGAACCGCTGCGTTTCCCGACGTGGTTCAAGTTCGGTGCCGCATCGTCTGCCTACCAGGTCGAAGGGGCCTGGAACGTCAGTGGTGAGAAAAATTTAAATACCTTCTTTCATGGGGCGAGGGGGATTCGCCAATATTATAACGTTTCGAAAGTGCTTGGAAAAGAGCCCAATTGAAATAAAAGCTTATGATTCTGATTTTATGTGGGTGAGGGGGTGGGGATAGCAGGCAATGAGATTTTTAAGTCTTATTTTCTTCCATCTTTCTTCTTCACAGATAAAGGAGAAAGCATTTGGGACTATTTAGTGCACACACGCCCAGAAATAGTAGCTGGTGGTGGTAACGGTGACGTGGCGTGTGACTCCTACCACCTGTGGAGACGAGATATTCAGATGTGTGAGGAGTTAGGGCTGGACACGTACAGGTGAGAGGTACCTACAAACAAGAATGGTATTGTAAAGAAACGTGTAGTATTGATAGGAAAAAATTTTGTTTGGGGCACCTGTAAATCAAAAGAAAATTGATTAAATATGGGCTATAAAGTAAGGAGTAAAGAGGAGCTCGTAACTAAGCCATAACCGCATAAGTGATACGATCACAGGTTGAGCTATGCTTGACGCGGTTGGTCTGTAGATGGGTGACCATCTTCGTCATAACGAGTTCCTCCGTGTTTCGGAAGGCACGTTAAATTGTGGTTCCCGGCTGTTATTCCTACATCTTTGACAGTCGTTACAGGTAGTCAGAAGCTTGAAAAAGTCTGACAGCCAGTCTAACCAAGGGGTATCGTGTTGCCCAGGTAACTGGGTTAAGGAGGTCAGATAGGCACTCGCTCCTTGTAAAACACTGGTACTTAGCTGAAACCGGTTGGACTGGTAGCCGACCCCAACATAGTTGGGAAAAGGCTAGGCCAATGATGGGCTATAAAGTAACTTTTTTTGACGCAACCCAAAATAAACTATATTGACGGCACTCCGTACCATTCGCTCTCCAAAGCTTCCTTTGAAAGATGATGATGATGATTAATGATGTTATCAAATGACAGCGCCAATGACTGAAAAATAAAGATGAAGGTCAGCAGTGTGGCCAAGGACCACAAGCAGCACACCTTCAACTGCAAGAAGCTACGAATAAGCCTTTAAAGTGCATGAATGTTAATAATAAACTGCTTCCAGATTTTCCATATCCTGGTCTCGTTTGCTCCCGTCAGGATACCCCAATATCATCAGCGAGGACGGCAAGAATTACTACAACAATTTGATAGACGGACTGCTCGAGAAGGGGATCGAACCGGTTGTGACGGTACATCATTTTGATTTGCCGCAGTCTTTACAAGACTTAGGTGAGATTTCTAAGAATATATTTCACTTTTTGGATATGTTTTTTTTATGATTTATTCTCCTTCATCTTTTATAGAAACCGATCAAAATGAATGATTGTTTAATTTCTTGATTTATTAAAAAAAATGTCATAATATAATCATTTAAAAAGTCTTTGACATTTTACGAACCCGTGAAAAAAGACGAGCAGATTTAATTTGACTTAAAGACGTCTAAAATGTGTGGTGATTTTGAACTCAGGAATTTCTATTGGATATTTCCAGAATATTCCTCTGGACTACACCCCTATTCATCTGTTCCATTTTTGGTACTCTCTCCAGGTGGCTGGGCCAACCCCCTTATAGTCGACTGGTTCACAGACTACGCGCAAGTAGTATTCTCTCTGTTCGGTGACCGAGTCACGTACTGGGTCACTATCAACGAACCATTTATTCTCTGCGAAGGGGTTTTCCCTCTGTTCCTCGCTCCGTACTATGACGATCCGAACATTGGACGGTACTTATGCAATAAGAACGTTTTGGTCGCCCATGCTAAGGCGTATAGAATGTATGATGACCTGTTTAGGAGTAAATATAATGGTGAGTTTGATTATATCTGATTTTTCACACTTATGACTAATTACCTGACATCAAGGCATGTGGTAGTTGTGCCTTTCAAATGTAAGTGAGTGTACTCTATCTTAAAGTGGTTCACAATTTGCAATCCCCCCCCCCCTTTTTGTAAGAAACTGATAATCTTTCATTTGGTATACATTGCGAACGAAAATTGCTGTTTGTTTTCCAGGAAAGCTCTCGTTGTCTACTCTTTTCTTCTGGTTTGAGCCAGCCACGCCAGAAGACGAAGAAATAACTGATTTAATGTTTGAGTTTTGGGTGCGTATGTACATATGTGGTGATACTCTCGCTGAATACGCTACTACTGTACTACTACTACTTATTAGTAAAAAGACACGAATCAAGCAAAATATCCGCCGTTAAATAGCCTGTTGCTTGCGTAGGAGAAGCATTTGTGTGATTCACAAATACTTTTCCTGAGTCTTTGTGCATGTGTATTGAATGTTTGTGAAACTCCCCGAAATACAAGGATTAAATTCATAACGTGAGAGACGTTATTTAACGAAAAAAAAATCTAGATCTTAATTTAACGGTCACCGTTTTGATAATTTTGTCGTATAAATTCTTTTTATAGGAGGGACGATACGCACATCCAATTTTTTCAAAAGAGGGAGGATGGCCTGTCAAACTGGAAAAAAATCTGGCTGATAATGCAAGAATGGAAGGTTACTCACACCCGCGACTGCCACCATTCACATCTGAAGAAATAGATCTGGTTAGAGGTAGATATAAAACAGTGTTTTCGGCAAAAAATGTTGTTTAATGGCGTTTGAACGAAATTTAGAAATATTAGAAGCTAACTTTGGGTGGCTCAGGAAGAAAAGCTCCAACAGTTCAATAATAAATAAATATTTAATTAAATAATTAAAAAAAATATTAGTCAAATAGGGCCTAATTAGTAAACAGACTTGACTTTGCCAAACCGAGCAAAAACATTTTAAGCAGACTTTTTTCCAGATATTCAAAACGAACATATTATGCACCGTTTCTTGTAAAAAATAAATTCATCTTACTGAATTAATCTTTGTACTGCAATAATACAAAACATCTCCCAAAGGTACATACGACTACTTTGCTTTGCAACACTTCACGAGCCGGCTGGTTCGACGCCTGCGCCCTGGAGAGAGGAACCCCATGTGGCCGCTGATAGGTTCCTCGGAGATGGGCATTATCATGGAGAGTCATCCCTCCTGGGTCAGCGTCAACGACTGGTTTGCGGTACGATGCCTTATAATTCTATGGAAGCTTTTAATCAATTTATGTTAGGCTCAAACGTAGCTGGTATGAAATGTTTATCAAACGTGCTCGTATTTGAGCTTGTAAAATGATTTTTTTTGTTACACACTTTATCAGAGTCGTATTAGATTCTTGTAGCGATGGTTTTGTGTAACGATAAAAATAAAATAAATCTTTTTCCTTTCCAGATATGGCCTCAAGGTTTCCACAAGCAACTGAACTGGTTGAACACAACATACGACCTGAAGGAGATCTTCATCACGGAGAATGGGATTCCCTTAGGACCTGATGTGGACGACACGCTGCGAGTGGAATACCACAGGAGTTACTTGGAACAAGTTCAGTAAACCTTTCAATCTTCGAACTAATGACTAAAGTCATGCTTAGTGAAACTGGGTAAGCTACTGGCGCGAACTATACATATATGATCAATTTAATATTGCTCTAGCTTGGAAAGAATCGGACTGGTCATCTGGTAATCTGGTCACCTGGCTAAGGTGTATTTTTTATGTTTAGATCTTGCAAGCTTTACACGAAGGAGTCCCTATAACAGGATACACAGCGTGGACATTGATGGACAACTTTGAATGGGTGTCAGGATATACGTAAGTTGATGGTGAAAAACCGAAAAAAAATTGAACACGGTGTATTTGTGAAGTATTTGCCCCACACACTAACTTCTGTTCCTATAAAAATGATAAAAACTCTTCTCATCAGGGGTCTGCTGGTAGAGATCTCTTATGAAATAGACAGCAACCCACATAATGCTTATGTGTTTTGCAACATAAAAAATATATTTTTGAAAATGATGTGTGTTTCCATCTATCGATTTCGTGTTTTTGTTGGTGTTAATTATATTATATATTTTTCACTCTCAGGGTTCAGTTCGGGTTGTACTCCGTGAACTTCACAGACCCGATGCGCACGCGCACGCCCCGCACGTCAGCTAAGTACTACGCAAACGTCACCAGGACTCGCATGCTCTAACCTCAGAATCATACCAAATGAATTGTGTTGTGAATAAATAAAAACTGTTATTAATTATGTCACAGTATTTGTATCTTATTTGTATTTAATTTTACCTTATTCTTATATAGATACCTACAGGGTAATTCGGCTAGGTCGTACTGAAGATCTGATTTGAGAATGTAAGCCAATGCCAATGCAACCAAAACACCGGATCAGCTGTTTAAGAAGAGTTCCATGACGTACATACGCATTTCCCGTGTCACGATGTTAGTTACCGTACTTCTCAGAAACGGCTTAACCGATTTTTAACAAATTTTATATGCGTATTCAGTAGGTATGAGAATCGACTAACATCTATTTTTCATACCCCTAAGTGATAAGGGTTGCTCACAGTAAAAAAATATTTTATTTTTTGGACGAAATTGCTTGCTCTTTTTATAATGTGGCATTTAAATACATACAACTAAAAAAAAACATATTCGGCAAAACAACGTTTGCTGGGTCAGCTAGTTCGAATATATAAAGATGTTTTTTTATCGATACATTAACAAATTTTTTTGATATTTGAATGAATTACTTAGATTTTATAACATCTTGAGAAAGATGTCTATTTTACTAGTCGGTATGCAGAATAACGAGGACTAAAGAAATTATGCTGATAACACAAAGCACTTGTGTATGTTTTAACGAACTCTTTTTAATCTATATAGTGCTAATCAACCTTATAAACAGTATCAACACTGTTCACACGTTTACTGCTATATTGAGGGCAATCACGAATCTAATAATGGTGAAAAATATATGTATGAAAGTGAATATATCACACCACTTGCTCACATTTATTTATTTATTCAAGAAAACACAAAAACTGTATCTGTGGGCGATAATAGAGCTATTTCACCGTTGGCAAATTTAAGGGTGTTCCCCATCAAAGGACCGAAACGAGCGTAGCGGGAACAACAACGAAAAATTCGTATTAATTTGAACTGTCTAGCTATAGGAAATCAAAAATAAATTAGCCAATTTAATATATTAATTGCCAGGGTCCAATGTGCTCAGCGCGGTTGTCCGAAAGGGTTACTGTGGCCCCGGTTCACGAAGGACAAAAGAAGGAACATGGATGACCTTTTTCCCGCTCCACCCAAAGCGGAAGGAATCATTTGATGATTTCCCATCGTAAAAAATAAGTCTATGGGTCCAATGAGCAGATGTTACCTTTCTACTAAACCACCTATTAAACTTGGAGTAGTCAGGGTTACACAATGTACAATGATATACTCAATGTACATACGGGCAGCCAGACTCAGTGTTTTCTATCGTAATATGGTTTCATTTTCCCCCGTTGAGTATAGAACCTATTTTTTTCCAGATGGGAAATCATCAAATGACTCCTTCCACTTGAGGATGAGCGGAATGGAGTGTCAGACACCCAGTTACTAAACCCCACCCATGTAACCCTCTCGGACAAACCCGCTGCCCCGGCAGGAGTATAGAACCCTAAGAAACTGTTCATTTTCAATGCTCTAAGATCATTTTTTCAATGTTTTTTGTTTTTGTTTCGGTTTAGTGGTATTTGAAGGTATATCCAAAGAACGGTTCTTGATAACGCTTGCGTAGTAGATAGCAGACTCGCGAGGCGTGCGAGTGCGCTTCGGGTCGTTGAAGTCTACCTCGTACAGACCAAACTTAGTGCTGAAACAAAACAAACATTATATTGTTAATCAAACGATTCATGAGAAACAGCCAACGGTTTTTATTTTTGTGTGTAAGGGTAAAGATATTGGAAGATGGAAGACCCTGTCCGAAGCGGAACTCTACGAATGGGATTATGATTTAACCCTCTAGGTGCAAAACTTCTTGCAACAACAATATTCTTTTCTAAAAGAAGTTTAAAAGGACTAAAAACTTAATGATTTGGCAGAGTCGCATTGAGCGTGCGTGAGCGATCCCATGACTCTGGCTTAGGCAAAATAGTTGGACGGGGTGTTTTTAGTTCGCGAGAGTCTGACATATCCTCACGCCGTGGTTGAACTCATTAGCTTTTTATTTCGGAAAAAAAGGAATGTTGTTCTGGACATACTATTATTTTAATTCTACTCACGTGTAACCATCAGCCCATTCAAAGTTATCCATGAGTGACCAGGCGGTGTAGTGAGTCACGTTCACCCCATCTTTATTAATTGACAGCAAGATCTGGAGAAAATAAATACGATTCGCAATACCTGAATACTAAGACCCCACAAGCACACAGTCACAATCACAATTAGTCGCACAGTAGAGATGACAAATCAACGGTCAAACTCATACGTCGCTGGTTACATTGATACTGGTTATCTTCAAGAAAACCTTCTCATGGACACACCTTATCATTTGCCGAGCGTTTTTCCAATTATGTCGTATTAGATTTCCAGTTTAACAAGATGCATCTGAATACCAGTGTCAACCTACGTGTCGAGTAATACGATACCCCTAGGTAACTCACCTGATTAAAGAGGATGTACCAACGACAGCAGGACAATTGTTATGACATAGGTCGTCACCCATCTACGGAGCGAGCCAAGCCTTGCGTATGCTGCGGTCAGTCGATCCTTAAGTGGCTTAGCCACGAGGGAATAGATATCCGTAATTATTTGATACCTGTTTTAAATTCTTCTTGTAATAGTCGATTCTCGCGGTGTCGTTGAGTCCATGATACGTGGGAAAACCGTTTTCTGTGATCATGATCTCCAGGTCCCCGTACTGCTGCTTCAGCCACGCCAACTGTTTGCGGATACCTTTTGGGTTCACCTAAAATTGTAAGATTTTTTTTTTCTTTTGTTTGCTTAAGTTATCACGCGCACATTTGGGTTGAACTACTTTCAGTACTTACGTAGAACCAGGGGACGACAGTGGCAGGCCATTTATCTGATACAGTCATTTTCGCCTTTAAGTCTGGGGCGTCTCCGTAGGGCCAGGGCAACAGCTTCTCGTCGGGGTGAGCCTCCCGGATCAGACGGCTCGTGTAGTGGTTCATGCCGTAATAGTCGTATGTTCCTGTAGGAAAGAAAAGCGGTAACACAACTTTTATTTTATTTATTTGTTGCCTAAAGATAGCATCGATAGCAAATTGAGTGCACAGTTGTATTATAGGTTATTGTACCTAAAACAATTGTGTGAAACCTGCCGCGGTTTCCATGCTCTCATACGTCATGCGCTTGTATTGTACATGAACGCGTGCTAGGCAGGTGTCCTTCTATAATCTGTATATTCTAGGTACTACTAATGTATAGTATTATTTAATTAGGTTGGAGCATGCACTTTAAATCACATTCCTGTACCTTTGACCAACTCAATTTCTTCTTTTGAGAACGACGGGAAGGTAGACCTGGGATATCCTTTCTCTAAGCAAACTTTAGCGATAACTTCCTCCACGCCTGGCGGCCAGCCTCCTGCCTCGGAGAAGATTGGGTGGGAGTATCTTCCCGCCTGAAAACAGGGCTTAAGTTAAGTGAGCTGATTTTCAGAATGGATATCAAAGATTTGAGATGAAATGAACTACTTAACTTACCGAATTTTGTAGGGCAAGTTCTGCAAGGTCGGTGTATTCTTCTGAATAAGGTTCAATCCACAGTAAATTGTTGGCCAGTGATACTCTTCCTGTAAAAAAATAAGTATCGATCACCCGCCAGCGACAATAAGGGGAAATTTTCGGATTCATAGAAAATGGCTTACCATTAAACTTAGGTCTGAATTCCTTATCATACAGTCTCCAGGCCTTAGCGTGAGCCAATAGGACGTGTTTGTTACATATGTAGGCTCCAACATCAGGGCTGAGAACACCGGGGGCACCGACCCCGGTGTTGTAACTACCGTCACAGAATGATATAGGCTCATTGACCGTGAGCCAAAGCTTGACGCGGTCGCCGAACTGCGTGTAAACAACCCGCGCGTAGTCCTCGAACCAGTCCGCGATGAGGGGGTTAGTCCAGCCACCTGGAAGAACAGTTTTTATTATAAAACGGCAAAATCTATGTAGCCCAAGGACGAGATGGGAAAGGTATAAACAGATGCAAAAGAAGATAAAACAGGAATAGGATGGTTGCGAAGGGAATAGAGGGATTGGTATAAACATAGGGCGACTTCTGTCCAGCAGTAGGTTATTCAAGGTTGATGATGATGTGTAAGTGAATCTGACCAAACAAACTATCTACCAACGAATGGTGTCTGACGGCTCACCTAACTCCTGCAGTGGTAGCGGTAGGTCCCAGTGGTATATAGTAACCATGGCTTCGATGCCCTTCGCTTGAAGACCGTTGATCAGCTTATTGTAGTACTTCACGCCATCCTTGCTGATCTTGTTGGGGAAACCCGTTGGGAGGATCCGCGACCAGGAAAGTGAAAACCTCAGATTTTAAAAAGAAAGCTTAAAATGAAAAATATAGAAAAACTAATGTTTGGGGGAAGACCAGAGGGCCCTCAGAGTCTTAAAATCTTTATGGCAGGAGTTAAACTAGGAAATAATAATAGATGTATTAACTTATCCAATTTCCTATGTAACTACCATTATAAATATTTAAATGTATCGAAGTAATAATAGCAACTATGTAGCTGTAGCCGTGTGTAATACTGACTTTGATTAAAAAAATCACACTTTGTTTAAAATAACATAACCTTCAAAATATTATACGACTTTATAATAAGTGACGTGACTTTCATTTCAGTCAGGTTAGTACATTTGATCAAAATGTATCTTGTCTACCAGTCCTTGTGTATACCTGTAATAGTCAAGTCCCAGTTCAGCAGCCATCTCCACATCCCTCTCCCAGTTGTGGTAGGAGTCGCAGGCGACGTCTCCATTGCTCAAGTCTTTGATCGAAGTCGGGTGGTCATGCACAAACTTATCCAAAATATTTACACCTTTGTCTGAAACATATCACGAACTGACTGAAAAATACCGATACTTAGCTGCACACCTTTCGCTTGGATGTTGACCCCAAATGTAGTGTAAAAAGTTAGGCGTTTATGTTGATTCTTTCTTCCCCTTATTTTTGAACTTCATCACACCACTAAAGATTCCAGAAGTTAAAAGTCAACCTACGTTGATTGGAGGGAAGCTTATAAAAAATGTTAGTGGTTGTCTACCAAACAGTGTTATGGTTTCTATGTGTATTTGTAGGCTTAATAGGTACATATTTAGAACAACGCGTTGAGCTAGCGATTCATTTTTTTACGTCTGTTCGTTATCTCCATAATTAAGTTTGAATGCTGCTTATACTGGCTCACCGCTAACATTCCAAGCCCCCTCGACTTGGTACGATGAAGTGCCTGCTCCGAACTTGAAACCCGGAGGGAATTGTCCGCCCAGGTCTTTGCCGTAGCATCCAGCTGCTATAGCGCTACACACCGAAAAACAAATGCAGAATTACTTAAAAATACTCTAAGGGTGTGTACCACGCTACCACTATTTCAATCGACAGCACCAACCAATGGTTTAGTGTCTTGATTGATTATGATCTCGAGTTTCTAGAGGAAATTCACGGTCTGACCAATCTCAGATTGATTAATGTTCAGCGCAGTCGGTCCTTAAGTGGTGACCATCCATGACCATATGACGGTTGAACCCATTCCAGAGGCTCCGTGTTTCGAAGGCACGTGAATATGTGGTTCCTAGCTTTAATTGGTATATTTGTGGCAGTAGTTACTTGTAATCAGAAGCTATAAAGTTTAAAAAGACAGTCTTCGTTATCGTGTCACTTGGGTGATTGAGTTCTGGACCACAAGGATATAGGCAGTTTGCAGTAAGTAAGTAGTAAGTTTCTATGAAATTTTTACCTAAAAACAGCCGCCAGGAACCAGATCATGGTGGATACTAATTCACACAAAAGTTACTCGTTGTTAAGTAAAATGATTACATTAAATTACATTTGTTAACGAGAATTTTGAGTTGGTATGATTGCTGATAAGTAGTTGGCTTGTTGTACACCTACAGTCAGCAACCAAAGTTGTTCGCCAACTGTATTTTCATAATAATAACCGTATATACTAGTATTTTATAGAATTTTTTATTTATGGTATTTTCATGAATCGGTAGAAAAGCTCTTTTTCAACATCTGAGATTCAGGTTTCCTCCTTATGATTTTGCTGGTACTTGTCTGCTTTGGGATCGAACCTACGCCTATTGCATACAAATCCAATATCACCATTGGTACTTTTCATCACTTCCTTAACGGCACTGCAAAGTACTGGCACTTTTTGTGTAGTTTTATAACAATGACACTCGAAGAGTTAACTCAATCTCAGGTTACGTGTTAAGGAGGTATGTTGGTACTTAGTTTCCATTGGTCCAAGTTGCGATGTGTTGTGTGTGTTCATGTTCTTAAAAAACTAGCGCTCATTATATTTCTATTTTATTAGTGTGAAAGACGCCCTTGATTAACAGTTTCTTAAAAAAGCGGGACCTAAAAATGATTAACGACCGGTAGCCCATGAGTCACTAGGATATCCTAAAACCCCTTGAATATGAACACATTCTGTAATTTAATACCTGAATTCTATATACAACGTAATAAAGTAATTATGATTGTGGAAGCGTGACAGAGTAATACATGACTAGAGCAGCACATCTCTTTCACACCCGCCATAATTTCACTTCAAGACTTGCTAGTAAGCCCCTTGACAGTCGCAAATCGTGATCTACATATTATAAAAATGAATCCCTATTTTCTTTGGTCACGGCATCACGCGTGAAGGTTCTTTAAAAAACTGTCTACCTATACGGTATTAAAAATAAATTAGCCAATTTAATATATTAAGTGCTAGGGTCTAATGTGCGCCGCGGGATTGTCCGAAAGGGTTACCGTAGCCTCGGCACACGAAGTGCAAAAGAAGGAACATGGATGGGTTTTTCCGGATGGAAAGTTACCAAATGACTCCTTCCGCTTTGGGTTGAGCGGAAGGGAGTGTCAGACTCCTACTCACTAAAACCCACCCATGTTCCTTAATTTACCCTTCGTGTACCGAAGCTACGGTAACCCTTTCAGACAATCCCGCTCCTCTTTCAGGAGCATAAACACCCTAAGAAACAGTTCAGTTTCAATGCTTTAAGATTTTTTTTTCAAAGGTCTTTGTTTTTGTTTTGGTTTGGTGTTATTCGAAGGTATATCCAAAGAGCGGTTCTTGATAATGCTTGCGTAGTAGTAGGCGGACTCGCGAGGCGTGCGCGTGCGCTTCGGGTCGTTGAAGTCCACCTCGTACAGACCGAACTTGGTACTAAAACAAGACATAAAAAATATATTCATGTCTAATTGTAACGGTTAATGAGATTATTCTTTCTCGTGGAAGGATAAACGAATAGAAAGACGGAAGATCCTGTCAGTAAGCTGAACTCTAAAATTTTACCCTTTAGGTACGGAACTTCTACAGTTCCGTAAGAACATTACGAAGTCTAAAATGACTAAAAACTTAAGGGCTTGCCAGAGGCGCGCGTGAGCGATCCCATGACTCTGGCTTAGGCAAAATAGTTGAGAAAGATGTTTTTAGTCCGCGAGAGTCCAACATATCCTCATTATTAAAAATGTTGTTCTGGACCAGCCAGTTACAATTACTTATTAATTCTACTCACGTGTAACCATCAGCCCATTCAAAGTTATCCATGAGTGACCAAGCGGTGTAGTGAGTCACGTTCACCCCATCTTTATTAATTGACAGCAAGATCTGGAGAACATAAATACGATGTATGATTACATGAAAAATTTCGTAAATCTGAATACTATATTCAAGATAACTTTCGCATGGACATACCTCAGCCTAGTGTTTTTTCATTTATGTCGTATTAGTCTTAGCAATACGATACCCTTTGGTAACCCATCGTCTTAGCCTTCTCCCTACTATGTTGGGGTCGGCTACCAGTCTAACCAGATTCAGATAAGCACCAGTGTTTCAAAAGGAGCAAGTGCTTATCTGACCTCCTCAATCCAGTTACCTGGGTAACACGATACCCCTTAGTTAGACTGGTTGTCAGACTTTCAAGCATCTGACTATCTGTAACGACTGTAAAAGCTGTATGAATAACAGCCGGGCCCCACAATTTAACGTGCCTTCCTAAACTCGTTATGACAAAGATTGTCGCCTATCTACGGAGCGAGAAAAGCTTTGCTTATATTACGATCAGTCGACCCTTAAGTGGCTTCACGAGGGTAAGGATCTACATAATTATTTGATACCTGTTTTAAATTCTTCTTGTAATAGTCGATTCTCGTGGTATCGTTGAGTCCTTTATACGTGGGCAGTCCGTTCTCTGTGATCATGACCTCCAGGTCACCGTACTGCTGCTTCAGCCAGGCCAACTGCTTGCGGATACCTTTTGGGTTCACCTGAAAAGTGTACGATGTTAGTTTAGGAGTTTTTCCTTTTGTTATTATCACGCGCACAGATGGGTTAACCTACTTTCAGTACTTACGTAGAACCAGGGAACGACAGTGGCAGGCCATTTATCTGATACAGTCATTTTCGCCTTTAGGTCTGGAGCGTCTCCGAAGGGCCAGGGCAACAGCTTCTCGTCGGGATGAGCCTCCCGGATCAAACGACTCGTGTAGTGGTTCATGCCGTAATAGTCGTATGTTCCTTTAAGATTACAAAGTGGTAACAAAACATTTTTTAATTTATTTTCTTCTTAAAGGTAGCGGATTGAGTGCACAGTTGTGCAGGTCACAATTCCCTTACCTTTGACCAACTCAATTTCTTCTTTCGTGAACGACGGGAAGTTTGACCTGGGGTATCCTTTTTCTAAGCAAGCTATAGCGATGGCGTCCTCCACGCCTGGCGGCCAGCCTCCCGCCTTAGAGTAGATTGGATGGGAGTATCTCCCCGCCTGAAAACAGGGCTCAATTTAGGGAAAGGGAATATTTAAAATACTAGCTGTATGCATCGAAATCACTGTCTAATATATACGTAAATCTTTCTACAAAGTCATGGGGAACTCCTGCTTGTTTTATACAAATACTTGCATGTACATTAAATTTTCTTAATTCATTAGAAAATTTCATGTCCATGCAAGGCTGTGGTTTTGCATGTGCCGGGACCATACCTAGTTGTAAGCATCTGTAGCAAGACAGCATGGGGTAAATCTATTCATATGGAATAACTAACCGAGTTTTGTAGAGCTAGTTCTGCAAGGTCGGTGTATTCTATTGAATAAGGTTCGATCCACAGTAAATGGTTGGCCAGTGATACTCTACCTGTAAGAAAGAATAATAGTCATTGCAAAAAAAAAACAGTTTATTTTTGTTTGTGTTTAAGTATTTTGTATTTGACATCTCGTTGTTGCTGCTTGATGCCCCATCGAGTTTCAAGATGAAGAAATACTTAGTCTTATGGTGCTTTGAACACTTGTGTCGAGTTCTTTACAAAATAAGTAAGTATCGATCACCCGCCAGCGCCATCGAGAGGATTTTTTTTGGATTTATAGAGAATAGCTTACCATTAAACTTAGGTCTGAATTCCTTATCGTACAGTCTCCAGGCCTTAGCGTGAGCCAATAGGACGTGTTTGTTACATAAGTAGGCTCCAATATCAGGGCTGAGATAACCAGGTGCAGCGAGACCGGAGTTGTAACTACCATCACATATAACTATGGGCTCATTGATCGTAAGCCAAAGCTTGACGCGGTCGCCGAAGTGCTTGTACACAACCCGCGCGTAGTCCTCGAACCAGTCCGCGATGAGGGGGTTAGTCCAGCCACCTGCACAAAACCGTTTTAAGTTGGTAGATAGAGCAAAATTATAACTGTATCAAGGTGGTCAAGATGACAAAATCCCCATAAACCAAGGGTGAGATGGACAATTGATATAAAAAGATGCAAAAGGAGATAACTCAACCAGGAACAGAAGTAATGCGAAGGGAAACATACAGAGGAGAAGGATTCGAATTCCTGAACTAGGTATTGTCTGTTAGTACTAATTTGCTGTTACCATATGGCAAAGGCAACTTTCAAAACTTAAACTGTCGACTCACCTAACTCCTGGAGAGGTTGTGGTAGGTCCCAGTGGTATATAGTAACCATAGCGTCGATGCCCTTCGCCTGAAGACCGTCAATCAGCTTGTTGTAGTAGTTTACTCCATCTTCGTTGATCTTGTTAGGGAAGCCAGTGGGGAGGATCCGAGACCAGGATAGCGAAATCCTAAGATTTTAAAAGGCTAGCTTAGCTTATCTAGACATATATAGAACACTGTAGCTACTCAGGGGGAAAAGAGACCAACTGACGGTACTTAGATTCTTCAAATCTGTTTGGTATAAGTTAATCTTGGAAATAATAATAGCTTACTTATCTCATTTCCTATCCAACTGCCATTAAAATATTGAAATATATTAAAGAAAGAATCACAACTATGCAGTTGTAAGTCACTTATAACCTTCGACAATTTATACGACTAGGACAATTGACGGGATTTTCATTTAACTGTGTTTCGTGTATGTGCGTTTTATCTGGGATAACGCTTGGAAAAATGTATTTTGTCTACATGCTCTTGTGAATACCTGTAATAGTCAAGTCCCAGTTCAGCAGCCATCTCCACATCCCTCTCCCAGTTGTGGTAGGAGTCGCAGGCGACGTCTCCATTGCTCAAGTCTTTGATAACACTCGGCTTGTCATGTAAGAACTTATCCCATATATTTACACCTTTGTCTGAAAAGTATATTTAATGCAATTTTAGGCTTCTTTATTTCTATATTACATACACACCAGACCACAAACAAAGAATTGAAAAAACTATTACTAAGCTGGAAACAGTTCGTCTGGATGTCGACCCAGATGTAGTTGGCGAAAGGCTGTCACTTTCCTGTCTTCTCTCAATTTTTTAACTGGATCGCCCCAGCAAAGATTCCAGCTCTTAAAGTGAACCTATGTTGATTGGAGTGACGCTTATAAAACACGTTAGTGCTCATAAAAACAACTCAATAAAACAAGTCGCCAAGTGCACCAGACAGTGTTATGGTTTCCATGTGAATAATATACTTTTATATACTGTACCGACTTTACGCATATTTCTTTGGCACTCGTAGGCTTGAATGGTATATTGTAAAGGTAAAATTAAGTTTTAATATTTCCCACATTAACTTACTGCTAACATTCCAAGCTCCCTCGACCTGGTACGCCGCAGTAGCTGCTCCGAACTTGAACCCTGGAGGGAAATCCTGGTCTTTGCCGTAGCATCCAGCTGCTACAGCGCTACACACCGAAAACAAATGAAGAATTACTGGGTATCTTAGGGTGGCAACCACTCCGATCGTCAATCAAGAGCACCCATCATTAGTGAAATGTCTTAATTACTTATGATGACGAGTTTCTAGAGGAGACACTAGACCGTGAGTCTCCTAGGTCGGATTCAGATGAAGCAATTTTTGGCGTGATCGCTCAATGGGTACTGATCATCCGTGTTCCGAAGGCACATAAAAAGTGGGTGCTAGCTATTTATGCTGGCATCTGCGGCAGTATTTATTTGTAATCAGAGACCAGAAAATCTAACAACCAGTGTTAGTAAGAGGTATGGTAAAGCTTGGGTAATTGAGTTTTGGAGGTCAAGGTTAAGGATATAGGCAGTTTGCTGTATAAAAGGTAATGTCTACGAAAGGTTTACCTAAAAACAGCCGCCAGGAACCAGATCATGGTGGATACTATTTCACACAAAAGTTTCTCGTTGTTAAGTAAAATGATTACATTATATTATATTTGTTAAAGTGAATGTTGGGTTGCTACGATCGCTGATAAGTAGTTGGCTTATTATACACCTACAGTCAGCAACTGAAGCGGTTCTTCAATTGTATTTATATAATAATAACATTTCAATACCTGGGATCCAGCTTTAATGTCATCACTGTATTGATAATTTAAAAGTACAAGTAAAAACTAATTTAAAACGTATTGGTGCTTGTCTGCATTGGGATCAAACCTAAGCCTCATGCTTACCATGGAATATTATGCACACAGAAAACCACAACAGCTGTTGTATAAAATTTTTGAATTTTGAATCATATTTAATGAGTTGCTATTTTGATATTAGGCTGGCTTGACACGCAGAGTAGTTAAAACATAGGTACTTATCATCACTTCCTGAATGACACTGCAAAGTACAATTTTTGTGTACTCCAACTTTTGTTACTGACTGTACAATAATCACACAATGCCGCAACTATTGGCTACTTTGGCGCGGCTTTGGTAGTTAGTTTCAATTGGTCCATGTAATTGCGATGCTGTGATGTGCTGTGTGTTATTATTCTGTTAAAAATCAATATTTGGGGCATTTCTTTCAGTCTACATTGTATTAGCCGGCAGCAGATACGTGTTTGTCACGGCACCAACACATTTATTTTTATATTGTTTTCTATACTACCTAATATTGTAAATGGAAAGACAGCGTGCTTCTGGGGAGTTTGTTGCGCAGTTTCTTCTCTAACAGCAAGCGTACTTATGAAGCGGTGAAGGGTGGGCGAAACTTTTTGCTGTCCATTGTAACCTGACCTTCAAAAAGTGCTACTTTCATAAGCCTAATTTGAATAAATTACTTTTGATTTTGACTTTGATTTTATGGAGTTCCTTGTAATGCAGGGGGCTTAAAGAACATTCATATCACATGCGCAAATACACCAACACTCACGACAAGCATTCGTCGATCACACAAATGATTGTCCTACGGGATCGCAGCCGCGACACCTCGCGCTCAGTGGGTTTGGCGTGGTGACCTCAACCACTCGGCTATCTGTTCTTTTCTGACATTGTTTAATAAATACCGATAACAATAATTAATCAGTGATACTCTAGCTTTATTTTTTTTACAACGTTAATTATACAAGATTTCTGTGCATATATAATTGTCGCGCGGGTTGTCAACGTTTTAAATCACACAACATTTGTTCAACACATATTTAATCCGATTTTATTCATCATCTTTTGATAGATCCCTGTTTATGCTATGCTTCGTCTCGTGGTGGCAAAGGCAGAAGGGCGTGGGCTCGCGTCACTTGCGAGTAGTACTTGGCCGACTCTCTAGGTGTCCGAGTGCGATTCGGATCCGAAAAGTCTACAGCATACAGTCCGAAGTTTACTCTGAAAGGAAAAATATTTTATATTAGATGATTAAGTTCTGCGAGTTTCCAAGCAATAATATTATAAAAAAAGTCTTTGAAAATAAATTTAGTAGATTATACTGTACTTTTTGTACTTATGTATTTTATTTATATTTTGACAAAATATTATTTAAAACAACACTATTTTGTTGTCAATGCTCAGGAAAATAAGAAAAAGTCAATTAAATTAAATAAGTATGATGCCAAGCAAATCAAATCGCGATACATTTTCAATAACGAAAAAATCACCCAGCCATTGTTATTTGGCCGTAACGAAACGTGGCGTGTTAAATTTAACTCAACAAACAAGTTTATTTTGTTTCCATAATCAAATCAAAATTAAAAATCATTTATTGAAATTAGTTTACTATGTCCTACACTCTGAATGGAGGTCAAATAGTCACTTGCTCCTTGTAAAACACTGGAATCGACTCCACATAGTTGGAAAATAGGCTAGGATGATGATGATGATGTTACGTCGGCCCTCACTTGGTCTGTAAAACATCCCACTAATATTATAAAGGTGAAAGTTTGTTGGTGTGCATGTTTGTTACTTCTTCTTGTCAAAACGGCTAAACCGATTTTGATGAAATTTGGTATGGAGTTAGCTGACACCCTGGATTAAGACATAGGCTACGATTTACTACGAGAAAATATCTTATTTTCTAACCACGCGGACGAAGTCGCGGGTAACAGCTAGTTTACAAATAAATTCATGTACAAAACTCACGTGTATCCAGACGTCCATTCGAAGTTATCCATGAGAGTCCAATGAGTATATCCAGTTACATTGATACCTTCCTGCAAGGCCAGTTGCACCTGAAAGTCAACAGCTTCAATACTATTTGGTTCTACACTATCATAAGTTCTTGAAGCTCCTAACATAGAATCTGTGTTGTGTTTCATTTCAATGCCATTCTATACTATATACTATCGTGCAATTGTTGCCTGTTTTTACCTGTTCCAGATTATCCCTTATGTAGCCAAGTCTCTCCCAGTCATCAGTACCCTTGTACGAGTCCATGTACCCATTCTCTGTGATTAGGATCTCCTCAACTCCATATGTCTTCTTTAGCCAGCGCAACTGGTGTAGGAGACCCTCAGGGTATAACTGCAAAATAAAGACAATTTTTTTATTAATTTGGTTTTATCAAAAGGTTGCTTAAAAAAGGGGAACCGGATTGTTTGATGAGATACAGAACTAGTTATAAGATTACTACTCAAGAGCGCTTCTTGAGAAAAATAAGATAAAGTTAAAACAACAACAACGCAACGCGCGATCGCTCGCGCCGCCCGGCAACGGCGGCAACGGTCATTCGGCCACAGGAGAACTGAGCGCACCGGACGCGCACTGCGCACGCGTCGCTCACCTAGACTCTATCTATCTACATTGTAATATTGAGCCGTTTCAATTTAATATATAATTTCAAGTAATCAAAGTTGATCGTTTAATTTAATCATCAACATCAACTGAAAGAAGAATAGTTATTGACTAGATCATTTTCCAGGGACACTAATTAGGAAGGACTTTTTCATGACATATTTTTGACGACATTTCCTATCCGACAAACCTGAGTTGAAATGTAAAAACAAACAAATAGACGGGAATCGCTGTCTCTTTTAAAGTCTAGACAATCCTTCAAAAAACGGCTAAAGGATATGAACAAATGCAGACTATTTCAGGTACAGGCGTTTAAAAAGAATTTCATTAAGATTTATTTACCGCAAACCAGTTGAGAGCAGCCTGTTTCCAATCGGGATGGTTCTCGAAGACAACGCCGAGTTCAGGGGAACCGTAGTAAGGCCAGGAGAACACTTCTCCTGGCTTCGCTTTCCTCACCAGACGCGATGAATAGTGGTTCAAACCGTAGAAGTCGTAGGTTCCTGTAAAACATGGTGTGTCTATGAGATGAGTATATTTTCTTTACCGCTTTCGTATCTCTGTCTATATTTGTGTTCCTGGTCCTGATCGTGTTCAAATTCATGTTCGTGGTTGACTTCGCGTTCGTGGATCTACCCGATTTTTTTTTCGAGGTGTGTGATGTTTGACTTTGGTCTTTTATCTAAGTGGTCATTATGGGCTTACTTTATGTTTGAAAAGATTGACTATTCAAGCTGAGGTGAGTTCGAGATGAAAATGGTTGTCAGGAGGACTAACAAGAATGCCAGCGAATTTTTGGCTTACATATTATTAAAAAAATGCGCTTAATGAAAATACCTCTAACAAGTTCCTTTTCTTCGTCGGTGAAGGGTGGCAGAAGAGGGTTGGGATAACCTTTCTTCTTTCCATCCTCTAGCAGGAACTTCTCGATGGCTGGAGGCCAGCCACCTTCCTTCGAGAAGATGGGGTGAACGTAGCGACCCTCCTATAAGTAAGGTTTGAAAGAATGTTTATTTTGTTAACTTAGCAACAACGCTGTCCTGCCAATCGATATAATAGTTAAACAATAGCAATATTCATAATAATGAGGATCAATTAATAACGTGATGTAAAAAAATATAAGTGTGTTATTTAATAGGATCGCTGTTTGTTCAGTCTCGTTGGAAACCAAAACGATACTGAAAAGTAATCAAATAAAAAAAAATGAATAGAATACGTAGCTAAAAATCTGTGTTGTATGAAATATTACCCAATGCTCTATTACAAGATCTGTGAGCTCCTGGTCCTCGGGGGTCGCAGGTTCATACCAGATGAACAATGTCGACAGTGATACTTTACCTGTAAAAACAAGTTGTTTAGTTACCACTTATTTGAAAATGACCAATTTAAGAATACGGTCAAAATTTTAACCGTCAATGTTCAAATTGGATTTTATCTAGATCTAACCTATCCATTAAACCTACCTATACATTAACCTATCCAGAAAATCATTCATTGTCATTATATCGTGATTTCGTGATCGTATTGATAGGAAACCACTGAATCGTATGATTCAATGATCAAAGTTACGTGAACAAATGAGAATGGAATGTCACCTTTGAGCATTCTGTACTGGTGTCAACAATTGCAGGCTTAGATAGAGGCAAGTGTTAGAAGGATAGACATACTTTTGCACAATGAACGAATGGTATTATAATAATAATAAATAAATGCGGACAACATCACATACATTGTTCTGAACCCAAAGTAAGTCGCTAAAGCACTTGTGTTATAGAATTCAGATACAACGATGGTACCACAAACACCCAGACCCGAGACAATGTAGAAATGTTAATTTTTACATTGACCCGACCGAGGATTGAAACCGGGACCTCAGAGCTAGCGACACCTTGAAACCGGTGCGTACGCCACTCGACCACGGAGGTCGTCGTCGTTCAATGTTAACCCGTCCATGCTGAATTGTATGCAAATATGAAAGGTTAGAAAAGAACGGAGAAAGCCATAAACGGCGTCTTCAATACTGCCTGTACACGAAACTCAATCATTGTCAATTTTTTACGTTAGGTAGTGTAATTTGACTTGTATATAGATAGTTTCCGATGACGTCACCGCGGCCGTCGGTCGCCGCTTGGGTGATGCGGAAAACCATCTTACCATGATATAAAGGTTTGTATTCCTCATCGTAGACCCTCCAAGTCTTAGCATGGGCCAGCATCACATTCTTATTGCACATAAACCTCCCGAAGTCGGTGTTGTTCAAGTACGGTGCATGTTGCAAGTTGTACCCTGCGTCGCATATGCCGAATGGCTCGTTGAGAGTCAGCCATAGCTTAACTCGGTCGGCGTAGAGAGAAAATACAACCCTTGCGTAGTCGACATACCAGTCGATGATGAGGGGGTTGGCCCAGCCACCTGGAAGACGGTGCAAAAGTTTATTATAATCTTCTGGGGTTTTTGGAGCCAAGCATGCAATTTGGTAAAAATAATTATTGATTATCAGATTCGCTGATATATTAAATTAGGATTGAAAAGATAGTAGTTTTGGATTTTATTTTGCGTGGTCCAAGAAATGCAAGTCCGCGTTCTTGTCTGTGTTCGCGATTGTTTCCGTAATCGTGTTTGCGTATGCTGACATAAGTAAGTACTATCAGAAAACATTACATTTCAATTTTGTCAGTACCTTACCATTGGCGAATTAACTAGATGATGGTATGGATCAATAAAACATTCGAAACATACCCAAATCCTGCAAAGACTGCGGCAAGTCGAAGTGGTACATGGTGACAAGTGGTTCGATCCCCTTCTCCAGCAGTCCGTCTATCAGATTGTTGTAGTAGTTCTTGCCGTCCTCGCTGATGATGTTGGGGTATCCAGTCGGGAGCAAACGAGGCCAGGATATGGAGAACCTGACAGAGTTAACATGTGTCACAACTATGAAGTCCTTTTTCTGGCAGATTCTTTCACGTCTCTTCTCGTTCTTGTTTTCTTTAGTTGCGGGGGAAATTACTTTAAAGAAAGCTAGTACATGCCTGCCTGTCCCTTAAATTATACCGATTTTACCTATACAAGGTGAGCCCCAACTCCTCGGCCATCTCGATGTCTCGCATCCACAGGTGGTAGGAGTCGCACGCCACGTCGCCATTCGAGCCGTCCTCTATCGCCGCGGGGTTCGTGTGCACTAGCCTGTCCCATGTGCTCTCGCCCTTATCTAAAAGTAAGAGACTAAGGGTGAGCTCAATGCCTACAGACAAGTTCTATTTTTTCAAGCGGTATTGATTCAATGTATTAAACTAAAAACTTGTTAAAGGTTTGTTTAAGTACTTGTCAAAGGGTACGTCGTCGTGTAAAACAATCATTATATTCGGGTTCAGGGTTCTGTATCCGAAGGGTAAAAAAACGTAACCCTGTTCCCGCCTTCTCAAAAAATTCAGTTAAATATAACTCAAGAGATACCCAAATATGAGATTTATTAAGACTTAAAGCAACTGAATGTTTTTGATATTACATCTCAGGTGTTCCCTTGGGTCGTACAGAGCACTTGCTAGTAAACTTGCGGCTATGAAAGATGAATGGCACCAGAATACACCTAGTAAAAAGAAAATTTTAGCTTACCATGAGCATTCCAGCCTCCTTCTATCTGGTAGCTCGCCGAGGCCGCTCCGAACAAGAACCACGGTGGGAACTTATTCTCTTGGCAGCTGCAGGCGGTGGCTGCTAAGCTGTGACAAAGAGACATTTGATAAATGAGAGTAAAATGATTGCTGTTTACAATTTGTGTGACTCTATTGCCTTACCATCATCATTCTACACTTTTCCCAACTGTTGTTGTATGTACTTTCAACACGATAGCCTTTAGTAAGACAGGTTGTCAGACTTTTTAGCTTCTGATTACAAGTAACGACGGTCGCAGATGTACGAATAATTTAAAGTGCCTTCCGAAAAACGTAATTCGCCTCTAGAAAGAGGACGGTGCGAAATAAAAATCCTATAACAACTTCGCCATACGCCTCGACACGTCTAGACATTTTTAAAACATAAACAGGGAGCTGAAGAGATAGATAAAATGATGTAATCTGATCTAACGAGATGGGATAAGATATCGGGCTCCAAGAAGCGAGGACAGAGCCAGTTTATCAACAGGAAAACACCACTTCTAAATTTTTCAGCTGTACCCACTTCAAAAAACCAGCCAAGTGCGAGTCGGACTCGCGCGAGGGTTCCGTACAAACCTGCAAGGTTTACAAAGTTCGTTCATTACGACAATCGAGTCATATAAATATATATTTTGTAATGTAACTAAAAATTTAAGGTTTTCGGAATTTTTCCTTTATATGTGCTATAAAACGTTGCTTCATGCCAAATTTCAAGATTATAGGTCGACTGGAAGTATCCTTTAGGTTTTGATTCCCTTGCGAGTACTTGCGAGTTTCAAAATATGCAGCTTAAATTGCTGTTTCTTTTGATTGCGTTGACATAGAAGTTTGATTTTATTACAGCTTAAAGGTATTATAGACCTGAGTATTTGGTATGAATTTCAATTTAATACCTCTACGCGTTTATGAGGAAATAGGTAGTAAGTTTAAAAAAATGGTTTTCGTAATTTTTCCTTTATCTATGCTATAAGACGTTGCTTCGTACCAAATTTCAAGATTCTGAGTTCATGGGAAGCACCCTGTAGGTTTTGATTCCCTTGCAAGTGTCGAAAATTTGCGGTATAAACGGCTGTATCTTTTGATTGCGTTGGCTTAGAATTTTTTCACAGCTTCAAGGGACAGTAGACTTGAGTACGGTAAAACGGGGTGAATAGAGAATAGTGCTTTTTAGGGGGTTACATGAATATTTTCTTACATTAAAATGCTTAGACACACTTACTTTATGAAATACTTGTGAGTTTGCGTATAATCTTTATGTTTTGTCTAGTTAAACGTCCAAATTTTAATAAAAACTCTGTTTCTATCCACCCCAAAAAACCCTCTATTCACCCCGTTTTACGGTAATTGATATAAATTTCAGCTTCATACCTCCACGCGTTCCCGAGAAAAAGGGTCTTGACAGACGGACGGACGGACGGACAGACGGCCAACAAAGTGATCCTATAAGGGTTCCGTTTTTTCCTTTTGAGGTACGGAACCCTAAAAAGGTGAAAGTCATCATTCCTAAAACTGGAAGTTGGAATCACTTAAGATTGTGAATTTAAATCTAACGTAGATTAGGCGCTAGTACTTTTTTTTCATTTTTCCTTGTATAAGTGGGATTTGTGTTAAAGGTATTCTTTAAGTATCTATTTCAGACACCAGTATCTCACAAAAAGTGTTTCTTTTTTGCCATTAATGTATTAGATTGCTTTAACTGTTATGATAAAAGGTAGTTTTTTCTAATAATAATAATAATAAACCCCTCGGGGCTAGTCGTTCTCTCTCTCCATGGCAATAACGCAAGACCAGAGGGCATATTAGTATGCTTTTTCAAACCTTGAGATAAAAATAAAAAATGTATCTGAAGGTCTATGTAGGAGCATACATCCGCAGGGCAGCTTGTGGCGAGCTGTTTGTGAGTAGCGACACAACGGAACCTGAATGCCCCAGGGGGTCACTCTTTATGGGGACTCCCAGCTCTTTCTTGCCTTAACTGGCTGGCTAGAGAGGGGTCGCTAGAGCTATATGCTCGGGGGTGGAAGTGTCTAATGGCGTAATAACGAGGAAACCCGCTCCGGGTCTGTGACCCGCGATGGTGAAATCGGTGTCGCACCTCTCTACACCCCTAGCCGCTCGCACTGGTGTTGCCCACCTGCTGTCAATCGTGACGGTATCATAGGGGGCCCATCTAGTGAGTGGCGAGTCACCGCCTGCCAATTTATTTACATTACCATGTGTAGAGAGGCAGGTGTCATAGTTTTCTGGAAAATCCAACTAACTGGTCCACATAACTTATCATAATATAATAGCCTAATTGTTCATACACACATTCTTGCAATAGTTTTGTATCTACTTTGGATTCTTCATGTCCGTTCTCCCATAGAGCGGAGGTGAATGATCCCTAGTAGATACCCCATCACATATTAGATTAAAATTCTCAACAAGGCCTCTACATGTTGGACCTGTGTCCCCGTGCAAGCCTTTAAAAAGGACCGGGTCTCTTCACATGAAGTGATCCCGTGACTATAAAGAGATACAAATAATAATAAATAATGCGGACAACATCACAGACATTATTCTGAACCCAAAGTAAATTGCTAAAGCACTTGTCTGACCTTGGCGACACCTTGAAACCGGTGCGTGCGCCACTCGACCACGGAGGTCGTCTTATCATCCACGGGATAACTTTATGAGATCGGTCTTTACCGGTCCGGTAAAGGCGTGCATGGGGACTAAGACACGTAGGCCTAACGTGCAGAAGGGTTGTTGAGAACTTTTAATCTAAAATGTGATGAGGGGCCATCCACCCCTGTACTATAAAAGAACAGATATGGACGGCCCACAATAACTACAAAACTATTGTCATTCGTAGAGATAAAACTACTTCGGCTTGTAACGCAGGGGAAAACAATTGAAGATCACGCATATTTCTTCCCGTGCCCGTGCGGGGTCGAACTAGCAGTGCCTTATGCATAGTGGACATTTATGTGATATACTAGCTGTTGCCCGCGACTTCGTCCCCGTGGGTAGAAGATATAACTTATGATTTATACCTACCCTGTTTTTTTTTCACATTTTCCATTGTATCTACGCTCCTATTAGTCGCAGCGTGATGGTTTATAGCCTAAAGCCTTCCTCGATGAATGGTCTATTCACCACAAAAATATTTTTTCAATTTGGACCAGTAGTTCTTGAGATTAGCGCGTTCAAAGAAACAAACAAAATCTTCAGCTTTATATATTAGTATAGAGTATAGATTCTAAAGCCCGTTTACAGGTAGTTGTTCTATTATTACGTATCAACCGTATAAGTCAACAAATTTTGACAACTGATAGACAATTAATCTATTAGTACTTCCAGGTTGTTTGACTGATATGAAATGTACATTAGCAAGGTGGTCATATTAAAAAAATAGTCGATGTTCTTTCAACCGCCAATTGATATTTTATATTTCGTTATGTTGTTAGCTTACAAAACTTTGCTCAAAGTGAACTTATTATTAAATCGTTATGTATAACCACTTAAAAAAAATGATTCTGTCTTAATATTGAAGTATCCTTCTCTGTGTTTGTAGTCGCTCACTTAGTAATGCAGTCGCTCGGATAAAATTTTAATATATGAAATTAATTAATCACAATCCCATTTTTGTAAGCTCGTTCTGAATTTTATTATTAACCAATATTTGTCGTTAGTTTCGTTATTTTTTCTCAAGTAATTAATACAGTATGTCATCATCAGTCGCAAAGCTTTTTTGAATCGGTCGTTTTATAATTCCCCTTTTATATTTGGCAGCAACGATTTCTAGTGCGTGACGACCACTGGCTTCAGCCGCTAGCTTTGTAGGCTCCGCCAGTTTCTCATCTTCTTAAATTCTTGGTGACGAGACTTTGTATCGAGTTCCGTTTCAATCGAATTGAGAATACCGGCGCCAATTTCTGTATTGGTACGAGTTGGAACTATGCTCAATTGACATGGTTTTGATCAATCATGGTTTGGTTCAGCTTTACCAGACGTCCCGATTTTGGCTGGACGTCCCGATTTTTAAATCAAATTTTAATGTCCCGCGCGGGACAGGCTCGGTCCCGCTTTTCGGAGAGAACTTGACCCTACGTCTTTCGTAGGATTCACACAGACTATTGTTTGAAACCAGTGGCGTAGGGTGTTTCACCGTCGCCCGGGGCGGATTCACTCCAAATACGAATCTAAAAAAAAGGTCGATACATTTTTCGCGGAGTTAAGTTACACTTGTACGCTTATGTTGTTCGCGCGCGGAACATCGAACATCAAACATCAACTTTACTATGTCCCGCTTCTGACGGAAGAATCCCGCTATTTTCACTCAAAATGTACCAAAATCCCGACTTGCAAAAAAAATATCTGGCAGCGCTGGTTTGGTTCCATAGTACTTGTTTAAGATCAAACCGGAACCACAACGGAGGAAGCGACGTGTCAGACTCTTACTAAGCCTGAACCGCCGTGCAACATATCCCGTGCCTGGCTAGTGCATGGCAATGATTTTGCAATTCACAAAGGACTTTGGAAGTAAGCCTGCTGATCCGTGTACACACAGTAGTACATTCAAAACTGGAGAAATGCAGAAAAAGTAAAATCAGTGCATTTTTCAGTTTACGTTGCACGGCGGTTTAGGTTTACTCAGAAAGAGTCTGACTAGGTCTGAGACCATCTACACCATACCCCGACGGAGAGAGTGTCCATTACAATTTCCCATGATACCATAAAAAAGCTAAAAGAAATGGAGACCACATTGCTTAACACACTGATATTTCTTATATAGGTATGTCATAATAGCAAAAAGCAGTTCAGTTTCAGATAAATAATTCACGAAACTTACCAGAATACGAGTAAGTAGGTTATCGCCATCTCCACAACTAAACAACTCTATAAGATGCGGTAGATAGTCGTTACTAATATATAGATCAAGATTAGTTCCGAAATTAAACACAGAGGACGCTTTGTGATAACTGCATTGTTGAGTGCTAAAGTGCATTTTTTAGACAGTCAGGTTTCTAAGGAATTTGGTGGAAAATTTATACTACTACTTGTCTGTTAGTCTGGTGGTTGGTCGCCGTTACTGCTATAAAAGAGGTTTGATTCCCACCCAGGACAAACGTTTGTGTGGTGAGCATTTTTTTTTTCTGTGCCTGGGTTTTTAATTTATCAAGAATCAGGAATATTTAATTGTTAAACATAGGTATGTTAAGTGCTATTGTTAAATATAGAGAAAATAAAACAGAATATAAAAATAATTAAACCGAATCATTAGCAGTGAGCAGATATTTTTTTACACTTTATTAAAGGCATTATTATGTCATCTGGTATTGTATTATAAAGTTTTGAAGCATTACTAAAATAGTTTTTTATTTAAACCCATTTACATGATATATGACCTCATTTTGTACATTTATGTATTGCAGGTTATTTAATCTAACTAATTACTATACAAAGGTTGAGTATATTACGCAAAACACAGTAAATGCGAATTGTCGTGGGTTCGATCTTTGCGTAGGACAAGCATTTTTCTGATCAACGAATGTTTTTCTTGAGTCTGGGTGTCTTTGTGCATGTGGCTTAGAAGTTTGTGAAACCCCCGCAGCAGCAGCAAAATAAGAATAATGAAATATGTAATACACATTCAAAATAATCAAATGAACTCGAGAACATTTGATAAACCTTCAAATCAGTTACGAGGCGAACAAATTTTTTTGATTCTAACTGAACTCCTCCTCTAGACCTTTTTTATAGTCCTTCTCTAGACATATATTATTAATTACAGATACATTTTACCGAGATCTATTCGCTGACGCTGACGCTGTATGGATGGCACTCCATGATGATGCCTAAATACAGCGAGCCAATCAGCGTCTATATAGGTTGCTTCTCGCAAAGGTGCAGGCGTCGGACTGGCCGGGTCGTGATGCAATGCAAAAGTATGCGTATGTGCCGTTGCGTATTGCGTAATTAATGCAGAGTACGTAGTTTTAAGATCCTGTCGGTGAATTTAATTCTTGGGAATTTTACAATCAGGAAAAAAGTGTTTTAAGTAGTAAAAAAAAATTCACAAATTAAAAAAAAATGCTCAAAAGCAAGCCTGCTTGGACTCTTGGACAATGTAGTCGGTTAAGTTAAGAAGCTATATTAATTGAATATTTAAATCTTAATGAACTGCTTGTTATTTAACTCTTATAAGCAGTCCATTGATAGGTGTAACAAAGCTATCACAATTAATTCCAAATATATCTGAAAGTAGGAAAAAAATACGTACCATTTTAATTTTCTTACTCCTGAAATTTCAGCGAGAGCAATGTACCTACATGTGACGAAAACATTTCTTTCTTAAATAAGTATTACGCAAGAAAGAGAGTGTTTAATATTTGATTAACTTAAAGATAATTATTTTTTAAGGGTTCTCTCTCTCCCATTTTTATGCTTTTTTATGGTTTGGGACAGCTACAAAGTAATAATTAAAATCATGTTTAGCCGAAACTCAAACATTACATCTATGTAATGTTATTGCAACTAGAGTCATCATTGTAAAGTTTTGAAAGTGCCTGGAAAACGGCCTACTTAAAATAAAATGTTTAGATTTTAGATTTTTTTGATTGCTCTTTCCTTATTACGTAATAAATAATAATAAAAAAAAATCCTATTCTCGCACTAAATTTGGTTGGGGGTCATTACAATTCAATTCGCCCTGATGCATATTTATTTAGGTACTCCTAAACCGTTCAGCATAAAAATTAAAAACCCTGTTGTCTGCGTAGATGTTACTATCTTCTGATTAAATGGGCTTTATGAGTTAGTAAGCTAGTAAAAAAGCCGGAAAAGTTAGAATCAGACAGTCGACACTGAGAATTCCAAACAAATGGGCTGATAACAAATATATTGACGACGGTAAGAGCCGTTGCTTAATCTCGAAGTTTATTTTTCATGTAAAGTCGGGCCCCTCTGTGCAAATAGAAAGTCAGTTACTTCATTATTTAGACAGATGTGAGATTAATAAAAAGAGTATACATCAAAAATATAATCGTTAAATATTCACTTGATAATCAAAATTATATCATTACTATCCCGGCGAACTTACGTACCGTACTACAAAAACACGTCACTAGGGAAGATGGACATATAGTTTCCTATTCGTTTCCTATTTTAATGCAATTAATAATATAATATAATATCATGGGACAACTCACACACGGTTATCTGACCCCAAGCTAAGCAGAGCTTGTGTTATGGTAACCAGACAACTGATAAACTTACTTATATATTTCTAAATACATACATATTATAGATAAATTACACCCAGATACTAGAACAAATGATCATGCTCATCACACAACATTTGTCCTGGGCGGGAATCGAACCCACGACCTCCGGTATAGCAGTCAGGGTCACTAACCATTAGACCAACAGGCCCGTCAATTAGCGAAAGGACCCCGATTTCACTGGCATGATTAGAGACATCATCTTCGCAAAGTACCCAATAAGAAATACGCTTTAGGCCTAATTGTAGACAACCAGACAAGAAAATAAACAGAGAGCTGAGTCCTTGTCTAAGATCCATTGCGACATTACTCATCAAAAACCTTTTTCGAAAATCGCGTGCAATAGTCAAATAACTCTTCCTAATTTTTGTTGCCCGAATCCCCTGAGCTTTAAACTGTTACAAATAAAAAACCACCAATTTTTCTATTTTTGCCATGTGATATTTGATAATCAATTGGAACAATTCCGCGGGGACTTTTTCTTTTACCTGATTTGATTAAATTCTAAACAGCCATCTCCTCAAATATTTATCTTCGGAATTCCCAAAGTTTATTTATTCCTTTGAGGGGGGGTCTTATAGTGCAAAATGTTCTGTCAGCTGATAAGAAGCCTAGTAATCCATGTCAGATAAGGAAACGATACATTTATCGCGAAACCCGACTGGCTGATGTTAAAAATCAAAAGAACGTTAAATTAAATCAGATAAGTCTAAACATGATTGGAAACGTATTCGTACATGCGCTGTTTTGGGACTATAATAGTGGCCTATAGACAAATTCGTTCCTTTTGGGCCTATCCCAAAAGGAACGAATTTGTCCATAGGCACTTGTTACTTCGTAGTACTAATTATGACTATGTAGGTACTATGACTTTGTACACAGAAATCTCAATCACAAATTGGGTGATTATTAATTTACGTGAAATGTATATTTGTCTGTTGTTGTCTGTCTGTCTAACTTCACTTATATTTTTTCATCGATAAGACGTTTTTCAAATATCTTTGGATATTTTTTTTATAAGAACTTAGTCTAGTAAAGTTCATCTGCGTGTTGACTTGTCTCAATTGAACGCTTGTCCCCCTGCTGGGCAAAGACTTCTTTCGATATAAGGAAGATTTAGATATTGATTACCTTAAAACGTTAGCTCACTTCGCTTCGAGATTTCAAAATCATGATGATTTCTTTTACCGTTTCTCAGGAGTGTTTCAGAAATACGGAAATATACATACGGAACACATTTTGCCGTCAAATTCCACCACGCGCGATCACATCGCATCTTCGTATACACGGTGATTTTTTAGTGGTCTTGCAAAAGCAGCCCAGTTCATGCCCGACGTAAAATACCCCTAGGCGCGATTATTATCTTTTTTTCATCAACTAAGATAATAGGTACGAAGAAAAATGAAACAAGAGAAATCTGAAACATACTCTTAAAAATGATAAAAACGCCGCCGCCCGCGCCCCTTACCATTGTTACAAGGCTCGGACCGCGCTCGCAACAGAGCTGTGTTTCTAAAAAACTACGAATTGCATCATAATATTGAATAAAAATTGCATTTTAAATTTATTCAATTCTCATAAATACCTATTTTTTTGATCATGAACGTGTTCTAGTCATTGGATACATGAACTGGGCTGCTTTTGTAAGACGACTAAAAACTCACGGTGTATAATTATATACGTAGATACCAATCCCACATTTCGTATATACCTTTACGTAAGTGCCTACTTTTTGAAAGTCAAAAGACGCAGCCGTAATTCATATTGTGTAACTACATTTGACCACCTTTTGTATTATATGGTGTAGGTAGTAGTACAGCCAACAATAGAAAAAAAAAATAAACCTAGTGAAATAAATAACTTCCTGTTCGTTTTACGTGTGTAACAAGCCTAATACTTATCTGCGGTCGTGCCTACATAAAATTTATTTTGACAAATGTATTTCATAAAATGTTAATCGCCGATAAGTGAAATAGTATCCACCATGATCTGGTTCCTGGCAGTCGTTTTCAGGTAAGCCGAAAATTATGCATAGTATTTAAAAAAAATACACGATAAATACGAACGTATGGATCCGCAAGGAATGTGTAATTAAATAAAGTATTATTATATGCGTAATAAATATAGGCCTATAAATGCCACTACATGTAGGTACTGCATTTAAGTATATATGCACTTAATATAAGGAATGTTTGAGCTTCGATCACCACGCTAGCCTCCTGCGGGTTGGACATTTCAGATTCCAATAATTAAAATCTAGATTTTCTCTTGTTACATCTTATCATGTCAAAGATAATGATCTCAATGATGTCATCTTGATTTTAATTTAAATCTAGTTTGAAATTCGTTTTTTGATAAGTCTTTTTTTTCTTGGTGAAAGATTTTCCCTCTGGTGGATAGAAGCTGAAATTGATTTTATTCGTGTAACTAATATGTCCTAAGCATGCATAAATAACTTGACCGTCTGTCAAATTCCATGTCAGGGGCTTTTTTTTTTGTTTGTTTTAAGAATAAGAATAAGAATCATTTATTTGCCATCATATATTTAGGTTTGCAATTAATTAATCATAGTCGGGATCATTGATTAGACAATTAATTTAAGAGATCTATTTGCCCTTAACACCGGGGGTAGCTTTACGAAATGTTTGGAAGCAAGAAAATAGCTGAAGCAGTTAAATAAAATAGCAGAGCCTTGAATGCAAAACTTGGTAATTTCTTATGTGATCTAAACATATTTTTGTCTCGGAAATTGGATTTTTCTTGGAGAATAACAATTAAACTTCACATTGTTGTTTTGAAATTTATTATTACGTATCTTGCGCTTTTCTAGTAAGAAAGAGGCTCTCGATACCAGTATTTTTTGAACTACACGTCTACACCTACTAATATCATTTTTCATTCAGTTTTCTCGTTTGAGTGCTGTTTTTTTCTCTCAAACAAATTACATTCGATTTCGAAAATAAATAGCATTTTTAATTCACTAATGAATCATTCAGATCATTTCCATGAAATATTGGACACGTGTTTTTCTTTCATTAAATCAATAAAATGTATCAAACATGACAATCATTTTCGGGCCACTTGTGTTTGAACAGTCGTGTAATTAATTATTCTATGACAAAAAACGTGTCATTAATTCACACTTATTAAAATTATTATGAGCACTTGAATAAACAAAAATTGACATAAACAAGGTAATATCACCAGACGTTAAAGATGTTTGTCTTAATTTTTTTTTTTTTTTGGCATCAAACTGTCATTTACAAAAAAAAAATATATCATCATCATCATCATTAGTCCATATTCATCCACTGCTGGACATGGGCCTCCCCAATTGCACACTATCGAGATCTATCTTCGGCTGCTCACATCCAGCTCCTGCCAGCCATCTTTTATATAAAAAACATATAATTGCAGGTATTTAATTCTAGTTGTATGTAATTCCCTATCATAATACTTAATACTCGGTGATATAATACAACCTAATCTCTTCAGAGATCTAAAGAAAAGGCCGCCCACTTGATATCTAATCCGTCTCCTTCAATCTGTCAAAATATGCGACAGCGTCACAAATCAACTAATCTATTCACTCAGCATTCATTCAGAAAAACATGGTACTTAATACTTAACCAAAACCAAGCCAATCACTTGTTCATACATGTTGTTATTGTGTTACGAAACTGTCGTACTTAAGTACTGATGTTCTACATTAGACGACAGCCTATATGACCTCCACGACTCAGTTACTTGAAACCATGACATCCCTTACTAAGTTAGCACCGCGTAGATGTAGGAATACCCAAATCCACAATCGGGACCCAAATTCTAACGAACGTTACAAAATACGGAGGAACTCGTTTCGATTTTGTCAAAATCATCAGTGCAGACGCGCCAAGCGTTCTGCAGCTATTGCTTAGCCTCGAGCTCCCCAAAAATGACTTAATTAAAATAAAAAATAACACTAAATTTTTATCATAGATCGGTACTACCAGGGACCTTTTTCGTTGAAGGCAATCTTAGGGATCTAAAATGTAAAACAATTGTTTTTCGGTGTGCAGCGCTGTAGCAGCAGGATGCTGTGCCAAAGACCTGGAGTTTCCTCCAGGGTTCAAGTTCGGAGCAGCTACTGCGTCGTACCAAGTCGAGGGGGCTTGGAATGTCAGCGGTAAGTCAACATAGGTTAAGTTCAAACAAGTATTAATCCCTACAAAATCCTTAGTAATATATTATTCAAGCTTGATTTGTGGATACCTATTCTCAAACTGTTGTTCTCAAAATGGCCGTAAGAATGTCCATGTCCGTTGCTTAACCACAATATTGATTTTACGGACCGCAAAAAATCGTTAAATTAGTTTAGAGTCAAGCTCAATAGTTCACTCAAGTCTCAATAAGGTAGAATACAACATCTTTCATCTTAAGATCACTTTAAGGATAACTTAAATGTCATCCGCTTAAGCTGTATAACATGTCTAAAAATGTCCGTACAGTAAACATTAAGTTCAGCCACATTTACAGTAACCCTTTATCTGGTGCATCTGCAAATTCTTCTTAAGCACCACTTTAATCTTCTTTACAGACAAAGGTGTTAGTATTTGGGATAAGTTCGTTCATGACGACCCGGCTACGATCGTGGACTTGAGCAATGGAGACGTCGCCTGCGACTCCTACCACAACTGGGAGAGGGATGTGGAGATGGCTGCTGAACTGGGGCTTGACTATTACAGGTATACACAAGAGCATGTAGATACCTCTTTTCAAGCTCTAACACGGAACAATATGCTCAAATGTACTAAATACCGAGATTTTTAATTAAGAATGTACTCCACGTCATAATCCTGCACGGACCGCCGAGTATTTGACGTCATCATGTCAAACAAAGTGTCGCGGGATCGATTCCTGCGTAGGACAAGCGTTTGTGTGATCCGCGAATGCACGTTCTGCGTCTGGGTGTTTTTGTGTATGTGAATTGAATGTTTGTGAAACCCCCGCGACACAATGATTAAATTCCTTAATGCGGGATTTTTTATAAAGTTCATGTCGACACTTGTCGAAATGTCACTTCTATCATTTTGAATGTTTCTATTCCATTTCTATTTTAATGCGATGTATTTACTTTTATCCATTCATCTAGTGTATTGTCAAAACCTCTGATACAATATCTATGACAGTTGATGACGTTAATTTGATTTGTATGGTATTGTTTGTCAGATAGCTTATCTTTATTCGGAGAAATTGCCTGTGTTGTACACTCTTCTATAAGTACTCTATTTTTATGTAGTGGAATTGGAATTTACATTGTACAAACAAAAATTTTGTTTTGTCAATCAAATTAAAAAAATAGCATGGTCCCAAACAAGCATTTATTATATTGTGATATGCGTTTAATATTTCCCAGGTTTGCCTATAAAAATATGCCGAGAGCCAGTATTGTAACGATTTAAAAGTCCTTGAAAAAAAACCTTACTTATAATAATTTAAATTACATAGAGTCATAAAAATCTCCTAAAGCAAAATCTAAAATATTGATTTTGCTTTAAGCGATATTTTATAGCTACGTTAACTTTATTTTCTCATCTCAATGCTTTTATTTTCTAGAATTTCGCTATCCTGGCCTCGCATCCTCCCCACTGGCTTCCCCAACAAGATCAGTGAAGACGGAGTGAACTACTACAACAAGCTGATCGACGGTCTCCGGGCGAAGGCCATCGAACCTATGATTACTTTATACCACTGGGACCTGCCACTACCATTGCAGGAATTAGGTGAGGATGCCATCTGTATCTAGTTAGTTCGGTCAGGTTCAATTTCATATCTTCGTCGTCAGACTTGAATAAGTCACTGCTGGGCATAGGTATCCCCTTGTTTATACCATTCTCCTGTATCTCTTGACCTTCACACCAATCCTATTTCTTCTTCTTCTGGATCTTTTTATATCTTTTGCCCTTCTCATCCTTGGCCTATGGAGATTGTCCACGTCTTGAACACCATGTAGTTATAAACTTACTCCATCTCCCATGAAGTTTTCTAATCAAAACTATTCTTCCAGGTGGCTGGACTAACCCCCTCATCGCGGACTGGTTCGAGGACTACGCGCGGGTTGTGTACACGCACTTCGGCGACCGCGTCAAGCTGTGGCTCACGGTCAATGAGCCCATAGTCATATGCGACGCTACTTACAACTCAGGAGTATCTGCCCCCGGATATCTCAGCCCTGATATTGGATCCTACATATGTAACAAAAACATCTTGTTGGCCCATGCTAAGGCATGGAGGCTTTACGATAAGGAATTCAAGCCTAAGTATAATGGTAAGAATTTTTTTATTACACAGAAACATAACCTATTTTGTTATCACTTAATTTAACAACTTTCAAAGAAATGCAAAGAGCTATTGAGTTAAGTATGCTGCTCTGACTTAAATCTTCATGAGTTGATCAAATCCAAATATACAAAGATTAAAATTATTACGGTATTTCTCAGTTATGACCCTTATTATTTTACAGGAAGAGTATCTCTAGCCAACCATTTATTGTGGTTCGAACCTTATTCAGAAGAATACACCGACCTTGCAGAACTTGCCCTACAAAATTCGGTTAGTTAAGTAGTTCATTTCATCTCAAATCTTTGATATCCATTCTGAAAGTCAGCTCACTTAACTGAAGCCCTGTTTTCAGGCGGGGAGATACTCCCACCCAATCTTCTCCGAGGCAGGAGGCTGGCCGCCAGGCGTGGAGGAAGTTATCGCTAAAGTTTGCTTAGAGAAAGGATATCCCAGGTCTACCTTCCCGTCGTTCTCAAAAGAAGAAATTGAGTTGGTTAAAGGTAAGGGGATTTTGATTTAAAGTTTATGCTTGAGAAAAAAGAATCTTGATCAAAAAGTTGTTAAAGGCCTTTGTCGCGTTTTGTTTCAAGAATTCACAGATTTCAGAAAGGTAACTAGACTTAGTGCCAATCCGTGGATCAGAAAAATGCTTGTGTTATGGAACAATAGAAACTTCGACATGTTTCACACAGTTGTTGCCACCCTGTCCCCCTGTCCAGTCAATCTGCAGGCATCTGGAAAGTTAGTTATTTTACCAGTGTATCTATTTTACAGGAACATACGACTATTACGGCATGAACCACTACACGAGCTCTTCCCGACGAGGAGCTGACAGCCTGGCCCTTCGGAGACGCCCCAGACCTACACGGGAAGACACTTAAAGCAGACAGTTGGGACGTCTCCGTAGTTTACTGGTTCTACGTAAGTACTTGAGATAGTTCAACTTATCCATAGGCGCAGTATTATATATGATTAGAACGAACATGCATATAGGAAGAAATATCTAACCTATGTCTTTAATACTTTCAGCTGAACCCTGAAGGTCTCCGCAAGCAGATGGCGTGGCTGAAGCAGCAGTATGGTGACCTGGAGATCATGATCACAGAAAACGGACTCCCCACGTATGATGGTCTCAACGATACCACGAGAGTCGACTTTTACAAAACGCATCTGGAACAGGTATCCAAATAAATGATTGAACAATTATGGGGAACCCTCCCAGTTCAAGGAAAGGTTATCTTGAAGATGACCTGTGTGTGCTTGAGTAGTGGGTGTGAGTTATTGATGATTTTTATTCACTAAAATATGGACACACGGCTAGCGTTTGCCTGCACAGTGTGCAGTGTACAAGCCTGACAATGCCAAAATGTAGTCAAGCAAGTAAGCGTAGTTTGTCGCAAGGTGACGTCGAATTGCAGTCGCAGTTACAGAGTGATCCCCGCCGTATGTGCGGGCGGGTTCAGATCCAATTTATTTCTAGTCCAACTTATCATTGATCTATTACCAAGGTGATATTTGTGTTTTCAGGTCTTGCTGTCAATTCATGAAGATGGCGTGAACGTTACCCACTACACAGCCTGGACGCTCATGGATAACTTTGAATGGGCTGATGGTTACACGTGAGTAAAGTTAAAATATGCCGTTTTTGCCGGTTGCCGGCTTTCTATTTATAATGGAAGCTAAAAAATCCGGAAAAAAACATGTACTCCAAAATCCTTAGACATTTTTAACGAGTTTCATTAGTAGCAGATTACTTAAATGATGCCGAAGAAGTCGACTTATGCTTGGTTTTTGTTTTGTTTCAGCATTAAGTTCGGTCTGTACGAGGTGGACTTCACCGACCCGAAGCGCACGCGCACGCCTCGCGAGTCCGCCTACTACTACGCAAGCGTTATCAAGAACCGCTCTTTGGATATACCCTCGAATTACAACGATATTACGCTATCGTAATACATTGAAATTGGTCTGATATTTAATAAATATTTGTTGTGTAACTTCTTTTTATTTTTCTATAAATTGTCCTCGAGAATTAGGAACTAGACAAACACTAAGTGTACCTAAACAGTTTAGTCGTCGACGGAAGCTTCACTAAAAAGATTTTTTTAAAGCGACTAACTTCTCATTTTAGATTTCCGCAATCAACGAGTAAACTGTACGCCGTATCTTATTAATGAGGCTTTGCTGTCCATCAGTCCGTCACCAAGCTGTATTTCTTGAACCGTGATATCTTGACAATTTTCGCAGATGATACCTATACGGAACCTTCAGAGCCGCGAGTCTGTCTTGACCGGTTTTCAATTATTTTGTATTTTTTTTTGTACAACAAATCATTAGAAAATGTATGTATACATACATATTCACAGATAAAATTAATTTCCTTATTTTTAATAAGTTTTTTATCATAAATTTTAACTTTTTATACTATTTTTTAATTCTTATAATTAGTTATCTAAAAATGACACAATTGAATTAATCCTATTCAAGGTATCTTCATTGAAATGTCAAAACTTGGACACTCGCATACAATAGCTTTTGTGTAACAAAATAATATATTTGAACACAGCCAGATAAAATCTAAATAATTAGTTTATAAATTTCGTTAACAATTTTCTAAAAATAGTCGTCAAAATGTTTTCGTTCACTGCAGTCGCGTTCAGGTAAAATATACAAGATATTTTTGTAAAGAATTTTCAAAGAGTAGTTTATAAATGTGTGTTTTTTTTAAATTAATGTTGTTAAAAAAAAGCCAATCTTAGAATAATTAACTATTTTTTATACTAGAATAATTTTGATAATTTCAGAAATCTGGTTTTTTGCTTTTATTTTGCTAAAAAGTGAGCTATCGAGCTTATTAAAGCTCAAATCTTTCCTTTACGTGAAAAGGCCTGTGCCTAGCAGTGATACATTCTTGAGCTAAATTATTATAATTCGCTGAGAAAACATACCTTGTATATTGTTCATTGACCATCACTTGAGTGCTGGACTGAATTTTATTCCACTTGTTCGTAGTACAATATTTAACCACCGACGCAAAAAGTAGGATGATATACATAAGTTTCATGTTTCTGTCTGTCTGTCTGTCTGTCTGTGGAATCATAGCCACCGAATGGATTGAGCGATTTTAATTTAGTTTCATTTAAGGTGAATTATGTGCACGTATTCTTGGACATGTTTGATAAAAATCTGTTAAGTCGTTTAAAAGTTGTGAGGGTTGAAAGTGGGTGGGAAAATGGGATATGAGATCAATTATTATCAGTCTTTACATTTCTGTTCAAGGTGCTTTGTCATTTGTTATTTTCATTTTTATCTTTTTAAGGAAAGTTCAGCTTCAATATTTTTCAACTTAAAATATCTATCTATTTCCATAAGAAATATTCTTAGACAAGTTTTTACGAGCATGATCTTGATAACATAAGATTTATTGATATTAAATGCAAATGATCTTAATTTATAACATGATTGTCTCACGTGAATCATATTTACGAGATGTTGTATCACATCTAGCTGTGATGACGCATTACAATGTCTTGCCTACAAATTATTACGAAAAGAAATATTTAAACAATAATAAATAATATTAATATTTATTATTAGAAGGGTAAAACTGGAACCTTTATACTTAGGCTCCGATGTGTGTTCGTCTGTCAGGATATTAAAATTTTCCCATAATATATGATTGATTTATATTTCCACATTATTCATTTTCCGCAGCGCTTTGTTGGGACTGTCGTCTGCCTCAGACCTGACCTTCCCGCCAGGATTCAAGTTCGGAGCGGCGACAGCTGCTTACCAGGTGGAAGGGGCTTGGAATGTCAGTGGTAAGTCAAAATGTAGGGCCTTGCGAGTTTCTCCTTATCATAATCAACAGCAACAGAGACCTCGCCAGTTGCCTAAGGGCTTCTTCTTATTGTATACTTAATGCACAACCTGGTGAAATGTTTGAAATCGCCTGTAGGCCTTTGAAGATTCTGTAAACACTATAATTTTAGGGTGTTACTAACGGTGTTCCACTCTTTTCAAAACGAGACAAATACTAGTTAAATAGTTTTTCATTAACTAATGCGGCTGTTAACTCACAGTTAATGTGAGTTACTGGTTCTTGTTCCAATAAATGATTTGAATTGTTTAATATTAGTTTCAGACTATTTTGTTACCTGCATTGATTAGAATGTCCTATTAATTTTATTACTATGTTTGTCGAGTCATTTACTGGTAAAAGAAAGTCACGTCTCTAACCGAACCGAAATGCCAGTGCCATTCATTAAAACATTTTCAAACGGCGAAAAGTTGTAGAAATTAATCTTGATTAGAGCAGAATGTTCACTTCCGAATTAATATTTTTACTACAGATAAAGGCGAGAGTATTTGGGATCACTACAGCCATGGCCCACGCAGCATGATCCTGAACCACGATACCGGAGACGTCGCCTGCGACTCCTACAACAACTGGGAGAGAGACATCGAGATGGCTGCGGAGTTGGGCTTGCATTACTATAGGTAACGTCTATTATATGACGGGATCCCGACAAATCAAGGGGCGCTTAGTATCTGATGTGTGAAGTGACGTAACATTGTTTTTCCCCCTTTTATATAACTTCTTTTAGTAAATCTAGTATAGTATTATTTCAAAAATTAGAAGTCAGAATGCCTGATTCTCGAGTTGTCAGTCAGTGTGACTTGTCATGGGTTCGATCCTCGCGTAAGACAAGCATTTGCGTGACTCACAAATGCTTGTTCTGATTCTCGATGTTCTGCGCTTGTTTGAATGTTTTAAATTAATTAGTGCGAGAGTCGCTTTTTTATATTTTTGTACAAACTGTCACCCCCCTGTGATTTACCCTTACTCAGGTTCTCCATATCGTGGCCTCGCCTTCTCCCCAAAGGTTTTGACTACAAGATCAGTGAAGATGGGAAGGCCTACTATAACAAACTGATCGACGGTCTACTACAGAAGGGTATAGAGCCAATGATTACGCTCTACCACTTCGATTTACCCCAAAGTCTTCAGGATCTTGGTAAATATGAGAAAAAAATGATTAGGCTTTGATTAATTTCCCATTTGTCATCTTTTTGTTTATTTTCGTACTTCTCAGTCGTGCTTTAAGAAAAAAAAGCTCATTGCCAGGAACTGTTAAACTCGCTATAGGCTAATCCACTTTTTGTGGTTGCTTGAACGGTGAATTCCAACTTTGAATTAGAATTTAATCATCAAGGTATAAGTGACTTTAAGCTTCCTTTAATCCCAATACCTGAAGTTCTATGCGGTGTTGTTACAAGAAATAAAAAGAGTATTCAATATTTATCAAACTGTTTTCTACTCACCAGGTGGTTGGACCAACCCCCTCATTGCCGACTGGTTCGCGGACTACGCGAGGGTTGTCTTCTCCCTCTTTGGCGACCGCGTGAAGATGTGGCTGACCATCAATGAGCCGATCGTCATCTGTGACATGACGTACAAGGCTGGTTACAACCCTCCTGCGATATACAGCCCTTACTTCGGGGCTTATTTGTGCAATAAGTACATTTTAATGGCCCATGCTAAGGCTTGGAGGGTTTATGATGAGGAGTTCAAGGCAAAGTATCACGGTAAGTTCTAGAATGCTGCTGTAAAAGCAGAATTTTCTGATCAAAAATTATGTCTCTTTAATGAGGGTCTCCTTTTTTTGTTATAATGAAGAATGAATACTGAATGAATAAATTTATTGTAAGAAACATAACCTTTTTTACTAAAATCGCCACCATTCTTTATGCATCCATCGTAAAATTATATTTTATATTAATTTATTTTGCATTCCTGATATGGGTGAATATTCTAAAGGTTCATACTGGTTTTACTTATTCTTATTACATTTATTCACAGGAAAGGTATCCTTGGCTCAACACCTGCTTTGGATCGAACCCGCTACAGACTCTGACAAAGATCTCGCCGACATTGCCATGCAGGCTAGTGTGAGTATTTTGCGGATGCTAAATAACCTATCCTGTTCCGGTAATGGTTACCCTCCATCACAAAATTGTGCTTCCAGTCGATAATATACTTAACTTAAAAAAAATCTGCATAAAAGGTGACTTTATGTCAATTCATGTGTTACAGCGTACTTAAAGCGTCATTCTATCTTGCAGGCTGGTAGATATTCGCATCCCATATTTTCAGAGGAAGGAGGCTGGCCACCAGCTTTAGAGAAAGCAGTGGAAGAGCTCAGCAAGAAACGAGGATTACTCAAATCTGTACTTCCGCCATTTACACAAGAAGAGATTGAGTTGGTCAAAGGTAATGAATACATTATCGTGGTCAGTTTTAGCTGTAAAGCATGAAGATTTTTTATTCTATTTCTTATTTAGACTATATTATTTTTTATTGCAAATCTATTTTTATATTTTTTTAATTCTATCTACATTTCAAATGTTTTCCAATTCCATACTTTCTATGTCGGTTAAAATTTTAATAAAATCCGTTTCCTATTTTTGAAAGAATATAAAAAATCCACATATTCCTACGTACTCTAATATTATTCGCCTCACCTTCTGCGTTTTAAATAATAAATAATATTAGTAGGATTATACCGTACATTTCAATTTGTTAACCCCTATATTTTGCCCATGGTAGGTACCCATGACTTCTACGGTTTCAATCTCTACACCAGTCGACTTATCAAGGCGAAGACTGAGGACACAGTTGATCGCTGGCCGCAGACAGACGCGGCGGACCTCGGGGCTGTACTACTGGAGGCTAATGAGTGGGGGAAATCATCGGTTAATTGGTTGTCTGTATGTTCATGTAACACATTATACGGAGTTTACAGACTATTCGTGTAAATCTAATAATATGTGGATAGCCGAATGGTACAGGTTTGCATTTGTGTGATCCAAAATGAACGCTTGTTTTGAGCCTGGATGTGTTTGTACATGTGACTTGATTATTTGTGTGTGCTAAAATAAAAATCTCTGATAAGGGTGTCGCTTTCAGAATATTATTATTTTTGACGTTATACATTAATTTTAAATGTTGCACCGTACAAATCGCTCCAAGAAAGAAGCTTGAATAATTTAGAAAAAATGAAAATTTCGCGGCCATTTTTTTGTCTTACTTTCGGTTTAAGGCAATGTCGTTTTCTCCCATTCATCTAGCTCATAATGAACGAGAGGTTTAACATTGAACAACAATCTATCTACATTTGTATATGACACATTATTATCATTAACATACATACAGGTGCATCCCGAAGCGATCCGCCGCCAATTAAACTGGCTGAAGAAGAATTACGGGGATCTGGAATACGTCATCACTGAGAACGGAATGGCCACAAGTTCTGGTCTACAGGATGAAGACAGAGTCAATTATTACAAGAAATATCTTGCACAGGTGATACGCACATTATATTTAACAAGAAATTACAGCGGGATCCTTCTAACTGATGGATGGATTTGGGGAGGCTTTAGCCCAGCAGTGATACACACTGGTTTAGTTAAAAAAAAAACACTATAATTGCTAGCTCCTTTCGAAGAGGTAAATTTTTTTATCGCTTGTGTCAGAATGTTGTTCTTATTACAAATGGTTAAATTTAGTATCTCGAGGTCTACTGCTGAACATAGGCCACCGCTCAAGTACTGTCACAACACCAATAATAATTTTACTAAAATAAAATTTGTGAAACGAAAATATAGTTAACATACGAATCTTTTCAGGTGTTACTTGCTATTAAAGAAGACGTAATAAATGTAACTCACTACACAGCCTGGAGTCTCATGGATAACTTTGAATGGATGTACGGATATTCGTAAGTTAATACTATTCTCAAAGAACTGACGTTTCACAGCAAGAAGCAGAAGAAAAACAGCATGATAACGAGTGGTTGAGGTTTGATCACACCAAGCCCACTGTGCGCGACGTGTCGCTGGTTCGATCCCCGCGTAGGACAAGCATTTGTGTGATCCACGAATGCGTGTTCTGAGTCTTTGTGTCGTTGTGCATTTGATTTGTATGTTTGTAAACCCCCCGTGACACAAGGATTAAATTCCTTAGTCATGGAATGAAACCTAAAATGATTGCAATGAGGTTGAAAACCTTAAACCTAAAGTTGGATACATAACTGTTTCAGTAGTTTAATAACTTTCTGCTAAGTTCAAGGGTTTAACGTACCCTAGTTTGATTGAAAGTAGTTCTGATTATTTCTTGTCTTTACTTTTTCAGCGTTAGATTCGGATTGTACGAGGTGGACTACTCGGATCCCCAGCGCAAGCGCACCCCGAGGCAGTCAGCAAAGTACTACGCAAACGTGATCAAAAGCAACTCGTTTGACGTGCCGAGTGAATAGTTCTATTCATATCATTATATTTGTCTTAAAAATGTATTGAAAAGATGTAGATATATTATTTAAAGACAAAGTCCAGTTGTAATAATACGTATCATTGTCCTTTCTGATGTTCAGAAAGGTATAATTTGACAAAACCTTGATTTATCAGGTTAGTTCTGTGAAAATGTAAAACGTCCAAAATATGTACCAACATTTTAATAAAATAAACTTATGAAGCATTTGTTAAATTGTTATTTTCACCTTTTTACTCTGCAGGTTTATAAACCCTTTACAATATCTCGAAATTTCTATCTATTCCCATCTTGAGAAATACTTGAAGGTCCACGAGTAGTTTCGAAACTCTGACACGTTGCATCTGCATGTTATATAGCACACAAATCAAAAGAAAAGAACAACAATAAGACGCAGCCGTAAAAGAATATACAAATAAATGTTTAATTAGTCTTCTAACGTGTCCACGTTATTTTTATCTTTATCATGTTTATACCTGAGCATAAACAAGAAGGCCCACATTGTATACCACTAGTGATGACTACGTAAATCAGACTTTGCTCGCCAATTTTTATTTGTACCAGTTCAGAATAACTGTTATTAATGATATAACTACATCAGTTAGACTTGCCACCCCTATGTCGCGTCAGCTCATGATTAAGGACTCCTAACGACCGAAACTGGTCTTACAATCTCGATAAATACTCACGAAAGGTAGTATGACTTTAAAGATTTACAATTGAAATGAAAATACTTTTTCGGATTTTATCGCGGTTTAATTTTTCATTTTAGTTGTTTGATTTCAGTCTGCCCGTGACCATGATACCTGCAAAGGTGTCGAAACGTCGGGAACTAAAATCAAAAATTAAACCGCTATAAAATCCGTAAAAGTAGTTTCATTTCAATGTCTAACATTCGCGTAAACCTAAGAAACCAAGATTTACAATGAAGTGGAAAACTGTACCTATTTGTTTTGCATGCATATTTGCATATACGGCTAACAGTCCCGCCTATAAGGTTTAAATGAAATACATATGCTCATATTTTCTCCAACATGAGGGATAAGTAGAATAAAATAAATGCCTACATAATCTTTAAACTTATCATAATCTTTAAATAAACAAACTATCAATGATTATCTGATATGCTAACAAAACTATAAATTTTCAATTTACTTCTTAATCCGTTAAAAGCGATAGCTACGATCAAAGGCTAATCAATACTATAAAAACTAATTGATGATAAGGATCTTTCAGTGTTTAACATGGGTTGGTTGCAAGCTGTGCTTATAAGGTAAGGCTAAACAAATAATAAGTGGCAAAAGAAACGGCAAGAGTTTGGAAGATGCTTGTCATTATCAGAGAGCGTGAAGCTGGCTACCTTCTTAAATCATTTCAAGCAAATAACCTATTTAATACTACATGATGTCACCAGGAATTTCAGTAAACAGGGTTAATTTTCAAAGTGAATTTGAAAATTTTAAAAATAACCTGTTTCTGAAATAAAGTAAATATTGTCTGAGTTTACCGTGGGCAAATATTTTATTACGGTTTACTCACGCGTATTTATTGGGATTGCCCAACTGATCATGTACTGTACATACGCAGGAGTCAACCGTGATTAAATATTTAGGAATCCATCTCAGGAACCTCACTAACGAGAAGACAGAAACGGGGATTCCCATCGGATACATATCTTGACATTTTTTGAGGCGGATCTCAGGCACCCGGGACTAGAATAAGCAATTCGAAAATTCTAATCTATTTATATTACCTACACAGCGCCGTACTGGCCGTGTCCTGTACAGCCTCTAACTGGTCCCCGTGTCCTTCCCGCCAGGGTTCAAGTTCGGAGCCGCCACAGCCTCATACCAAATCGAAGGAGGCTGGAATGCCACTGGTGAGTAACAATTGTTAAAAAAGTAGTATCTGATGTAAATCTTTCTACAACTATCATAATTCTCTGTACTATAGACAAAGGCGTGAGCATTTGGGATCGGTTCGTCCATGAAGACCCGACTAGAATCCCGAACAACGACAATGGAGACGTCGCCTGCGATTCATATAATAACTGGGAGAGAGACGTCGAGATGGCTGCGGAACTAGGATTACACTTTTATAGGTAGATATTGGACTTTTTACGAAAAGCAGCCGATTGTATCCAATTGTATTCGATCCTAAAGGGCTTTCAATCCTGACACACCATCATAATTCCCCTGTTCTTATTCCTTTTTTTATTTTGAGGTCTTCGCGGCATGATACTCATAACTCGTAGTGAACGAAATATCACACAATCCCCGAATAAAAATCGAACCAATTGTAATTGTTCCAGATTCTCCCTATCCTGGTCCCGTATTCTTCCGACTGGTTTCAACAAACGCATCAGTGAAGACGGAGTGAGATACTACAACAGCCTGATCGACGGTCTCCTGGCGAGAGGCATCGAGCCCTTCGTGACTCTGTACCACTGGGACCTGCCGCAGCCCATACAGGAACTTAGTAAGGACGTTTTTGCCACTCCAGATAACTCCCTGTAATTACGATGTTTATTTATTTTAGTGAACCAGAAAACGGTTCAGGTGTAAACCGGACTCATGGTTAAAGGGGTAAAAAAGTTAAAAGTAAATCGATTGGGGAATAAATAAATTTGAGGGATTTTGAAACCTACAAAATTTTTTTTGTATACTCGTCTAAAAAGTGTTAAACACGATTTTTTTTGTGTTTAGAGAGGCAACGAAAATTCATCATCTGAACTGTCTGGCTATTGCAGTTCCTATACAGTCTGTAGAAAAACGAACAGATAGCGGTCCCTCTGTATCAGGGTTCCGTTTTTACCCTTTGGGAAGGAGACCTGAAAACCAATAAAGTTTCTGTCCACTTTCAGGTGGTTGGACAAACCCCCTCATTGCCGAGTGGTTCGCTGAATATGCGAGGGTTGTGTACACACTCTTCGGTGATCGCGTCAAGCTATGGAACACCATCAACGAACCGATTATGGTTTGTGATGCCAGTTACAACACTGGGTCATATGCTCCCGGGATTAAAAATTCCGAAATAGCTCCTTACGTGTGCAATAAGATTCTCCTCCTGGCGCACGCTAAAGCTTGGAGGATCTATGATAAGGAATTCAAGCCGAGATATCATGGTAAGAGTGCATTTTTTTTCGAAATACAACTCCGAAGACTCTTGAGTTTTCTCTCTATTATCCTACGGAAAAGTCTGAATTTAGCCTTACTCTAGCTTATGAACATTTGCACAGTAGTCGTACAATCACAGCACGTATTTCACGCAAGTATTTTGTGACATATATAGCGCTTTCGAAAATTATTTAAAAATTGATCCCGTTCATTCACTGTGCATTGGGAATTTTCAGTAGCCGATATTTTGATAACCAAGATCGAACATTAATAATGTCTGTGGGCACTATGGACACGTGGAGTTTTGATAGGAACACAATCGTCATCGTCACCTCATGTGCAAACAAGTTAATCCAAACTTTATTGTTAATACGCATGTTTATATCTTGTAAATAATACAATAATAAATTACAAAGTGTTATATAAATGAATGATGTAACCTTTATAATTGTCATAAAACAGTAAACGTAATCACAATGTCATAAATTGTTTGTGTGATGTGATTATTGTTTATTGCCAATACCTAGTGTATAAAATTATCATATAGCGAATGTACAAAATTGAATTCCTCCGTAACGGCTCGACCGATTCTTATAAAATGTGTACACAACATTTTATAAGAATCGGTCGGGTATTCGGTAGGTTTGAAAATCGGAATACTTCTATTTTTCATACCCTTTCTTGTTCCCTAAAACTGATTTGTATGGTGAAACAATTTTTTCCTGAGACAGCTAGTGTTAAAATTACACGTCAAAGCTAACCAAACTTTTTGACGAATAGAATTTTATAGAAGCGCCTTTAAAGTATTAACGGGTGAAAACCCTCCAATAGCTTATACTTCGAAAGAGACGAGCCTAGTGCATTGCAGCAGCTCCATTGCAGGTTTTGGTCCACCACTAATATAAATACACTCCTTTCTTTGGCTGGAAAAACATAATAGGAGCTTGTGATACGAGCACCGTGTACCGTACCAGCATGAGAAGGAATCTCCTCAATCGCTCAGCATCAACAAAAGCTTACTAAATTGTTTTCTTTTTCAGGCAAGGTGTCGATAACAAACAATTTAGTGTGGTTCGAACCAGCCAGTGATGAGTACAAGGATCTTGCGGAACTAGCTTTACAGAATTTTGTAATTATAAATATTTCTCATCTTTAGACATCTTTTAATCATCCTACAAGACATAAAGGCTTTAAAAGCAGCTTGTTGCTATTTTCTGAAAGCATAATGTAGCGCCATTTCAATCCAAAATGTACAGCCATCACTTGCAAGACAAAACGAGATTTCAATTTTTTACACATTTTTAAATTTTCGCCGTCATTTTTACAACAAATGCTAATAATTTCTAGGGAGGTAGATACTCTCATCCAATTTACTCCAAGGAAGGAGGTTGGCCACCAGGTATTGAGGAAGTTATGGCAGAAAATAGTTTTAAAAGAGGGTATTCCAAGTCTCAGTTCCCAGCATTCACACAAGAAGAGAAGGATCTGGTCAGAGGTGTGTTCAGCGATATCTTTCTTGCTTCTTATTCTTTAATTTTAGATAACATATTTATTGTATATCCTGGAGTCGGAATATCATCCCCTAAAGTAAATCGTGAGAGATATGAAAGCGCGATCCCGCCTCATAGTGCTAGGTCTTGCCTCAAAAATTGCAACAGCTTCGCATTAATTAGTGATGGTGGCAACACCAAATAAAATGTATCTAACCTTAATATTAATGGAAGCTTATCTATAGGAACCTACGATTTCTACGCCTTCAATCATTACACAACTCGGCATATTCGCAAAGCAAAAGAGGGGGAGACGTTCACGGCCTTCCCGATGGGAGATGCTGAAGATCTGGATGCAATCAGCATTTTACCCGAAGGGAGAGAAATCGGAGCCACGTCTTGGTCCGTGGTAAGGAAATACTTATTTTGTTGCCAGCTGTTGCCGATACAAATAAAAATGATCCTACGGTAACATAATCCTGAATTTTAATCCCGATTTCATTCCCGATTATCTTGAAATAACTTCCAAGATATAAATTATCTGTGTATCAAGTCGTCTACATCCGTTTAGTGGTTTTTGCGTAACATAAATCAATACTTCAGTCATTCTTATTTTTCTAAATGTGTTCGGATCAATTTTTTGATACAAGATATTTTATTGGATGATGTTTGCTCCTTCTTTAATTTCCAGGTGTATCCCGAAGGTATGCGTCATATATTAGTTTGGTTAAGGGAACAGTACGGTGACATAGAGTTCGTGATCGCTGAGAACGGATTCCCGACGTATGGAGGTCTGGAAGATAGTAACAGAGTTAATTATCACAAGGAATACTTGGAACAGGTGAGGGGATATTGAGCTCTAGTTTCCAAAATAATGATGAACTAGAATGAACCGAAACCTACTTAAAATTCCAGATATTACTTGCCATCAATGACGGAGTGAACGTAACTCACTATACTGCATGGAGTCTCATGGATAACTTCGAATGGGTCGATGGATACGCGTACGTATTCTTTTCTTTATACAATCCTTTAAAATATATGAGTTGTTTCTACACACTCTGGTGATTTTTTCTCTTCAACTCGCTCCAGGTTACTGGGCTTTTAAGTTACTTCCAACATTAGTCCAACGAGTCGAGGATAGCAACCCTCTTTTATCCATAGCAGTCCGGACCACTTTTTATTTCATTAAAAAAATTGCAATATGTGTTTATAATGTTTGCTTTATGATAAAGAAAGAATATACGTACTTATACAAAGCAAAGCCTTAATATTAATTATTTTTTATCAGTTTTGTGCAGGCGTTTAAAATTACATTCAATATTTCAGCCCCAAGTTTGGTTTGTACGAGGTAGACTTCACCGATCCTAAGCGCACGCGCACTCCGCGCCAGTCCGCCTACTACTACGCGAGCGTCATAGCGCAGCACTCACTCGATGTATCGACAGAGTAAACATGAAAACACATACTATGGACCTACCACGACTTCCTAAAGCAAAATATTACGGTCGTCAAAGTGAGATAGCATACGTACTACTTCACGTAGCGGCATCTCTCTTCAACAACGGCAACACTAATGGTAGGTCGCTGACAACAAAAATCACAATGATTTAGATTCACTATTGATAAATTATAATATTTTTTTTATAGATATTTGAGAGTTTTCTTTTTTGCTGCACCTGTAAACCAGGATCAACAATTATAACCGGCAAAAAGCAAGTAGCACTTAAGCTCGATGCGTTCTAGCGAAATGAATGACTGTCCAAACCCAAAACGAAATTAATCAAAAGTTACAAATGGGGGGAACAAAAAATAATCTGCTTTACTAATAATCTAGTCTGTTTTCAGCGGCTCCGCTTTGTGTACGTCTGTCTGAGAGTCTCTAGAAGTCTCTAGAGTCTCGAGAATCAATAGCACTAGAAAGCCTGCATCATGCCGGGTTCTAACACTTTTTTAGTTCACAAATTTTCTGACAATATTTTTATTAGTTAATCATGAATGGGATATCAATAGCTCCGTCATGTAGAGTCGGGCCGCTCTCTGCTAATATAGACTTAGTAACTTGATTATTTAGACAGGTGTCAGTCGTTTAACAAAAGTGAAATTAAAAACATGATCCATCAAACATGACGATGTTTCTTTACAAATTGTCAATGACTAGCTATTGCCCGTGACTTTGTCTTCGTGATCGCGATGGTATGAATTTAGTATTAGACAATTCAATAATCTTTAAAGTATAGCTACTGGTAATGGTTGGTAATAGTTTTTAGGCTGGTTCTTTTCCTAAATTACTTTGTCCTATTAAAAAAATTCAGCCTAGTCTTCTCCCTAGGTTTGCAAATTCGTTTATGTATTATACAAACAGTTTTTTTTCTGTCAAGAGGACGTCGTTACTACTAGGCGTAATTGATTCGTAGTGTTTACTTTGTCTATATGAGACAACATACATGAAGACAGACGGACCAAAGTAAGTAACGTTCACGCAGCAAGTATCCTCTACATTGTACAGCCAATTTTATTATATTTATTTGTCTTAATCCGCCAACACCGTGTCACGACTAAAGTCAAGCTCATACTATAGAGATAAAAAAGTAGTTATGATCTGTTATTGTGCGTCATGGGTTGGTTGCAAGCAGTACTCTTAAGGTAAGAGAAATAGTAATATGAATAAACTAATAAACAATCAATTTTCATTTAAAATTTAATTTATCTTTTTATTTTGTAAAAGATTTTTACAATAAATTAGACTAAGTAATATTTAATTTACATTTTTAAAACTATATCAATATAAAATGATAAATATACATTATTTACAAAGCGTCAAAAAAGACATCTTCATCCCTGCCTAAGTCGGGAATCGTGCCGAGAAGACTGGCTGCATTGCCACGTTGTATGGCAATGTTAATTCTTTGGGCAAAATATAGACCAGCCTTCTGAACATAGGTAGAGTCGACCAAACGCTTTGCGAGTTCTTTATAAAGAACTCGTGCACCTGGTCCCCATGTCTCGAACGTTTCTACCCCAAACGGCTCAAAAATATAATTAACAAACAATTTTATTTGCGCTGGACTGATCGGTATCTTTGAATTAAATTAATAAAAGGACCGTGCAGTAAGCCAGTATTTAAGGTATTATTTTTACTTTGGTAGCAGTTACGTCATGTTCCCTTTCTTTCGCTGACCTTTGCATCATGCTCGTGAACGGGTGTTGCCTGTGTTGACGGGTCGTACTGCTGACCTCGTTCTAGTCATACCTCTTTACTGTTTTGCAGCGTTTCCTTAATAAGAAAATTATGATACAATTTTGAACAATACTTTAAAAAGCGACAACGTGCATTGGACTCTGTTGCGTTGTTTCTTCTTCCCAGCCATGCTGTCTATATAATTTATTCGTCTAAATGGATTTGATCTTGATTTTGAATGTCTTCAGCGCCTTACTGGCTGTGTCCTGTACAGCCTCTAACCGGACCTTTCCACTGGGATTCAAGTTCGGAGCCGCCACAGCCTCATACCAAATCGAAGGAGGCTGGAATGCCACTGGTAAGTTTAACACCACACTAGCACTTTTAGCCCCCATGAAGTTTTAAGCATACGCAAACCAAATCTTGTGTCCAAAATTTCGACCTTGGACCGAAATCTCCCGTAGGCTATAAGTTTTTTTCACCCTGAATACCTCTTCTCTGTACTACAGATAAAGGCGAGAGCATTTGGGATCGGTTTGTCCACGAAGACCCGACTAGAATCCCGAACAACGACAATGGAGACGTCGCTTGTGACTCCTACAATAACTGGGAGAGAGATGTCGAGATGGCTGCTGAACTGGGACTACATTTTTACAGGTAGCGATCAAGACTTGTGTACTATTACTAATAACTCTGGACTATTACGTGAAAATCTGTAATGGATTTTTTCGACAATTCTTTGATCTATCTAACCAAGGGCGTATCGTCGAAATCGACTAGATAACGTCTAAATTACATTTCGGATTTATTCTTCCAGATTCTCCCTATCCTGGTCCCGTATTCTTCCGACTGGTTTCAACAACCGCATCAGTGAAGACGGAGTGAGGTACTACAACAGCCTGATCGACGGTCTCCTGGCGAGAGGCATCGAGCCCTTCGTGACTCTGTATCACTGGGACTTGCCGCAGCCGGTTCAGGAACTTAGTAAGGAGTTTTACAGATGTTCAAACAGGATTAGACTGCACAAACTACTTCTCAAAATTAGAGTCAAATTTGCGAAGATTATCCCAAAACTTTTCCGTCAGTCTTGTAGGTGGCTTGTGCTTTTTCTTTTGGTTCCTTATGATCACTATTCTGTACAAAAAAATAATTCTGTTTCCAGGTGGTTGGACTAACCCCCTAATTGTCGATTGGTTCGCCGACTACGCGAGGGTTGCATACGCGCTGTTCGGTGATCGCGTGAAGCTCTGGCTGACCTTCAACGAGCCCGTAGTTATGTGTGATGGTGCTTACAATACTGGACTTATTGCCCCTGGGATCTTGAACCCAGACATAGGGTCTTACATGTGCAATAAGGTTCTCCTTATGGCTCATGCTAAGGCTTGGAGGATCTACGATGAAGAATTCAAACCGAAATATCATGGTAACACATTTTGTTTTTTTTTACTTGGCCTGATCCTCTTTGCACGACGTGCCGCGTAGGACAAGAATCTGAGTGCTTACCCTGAGGCTGGGTGTCTTTGTCCTTATGACTTGAATGTTTGTGAAATTATGGAAGTAGATTTTTCTTTTTTTTTTTAATGTTCTCGAAATACATTTTTTTGTTTTGCTTTAAGTTTTTTTTCAGAAGAAGCAAAATACTCTTATCTACCGCGTATTCATATTAAAGTATTTAATGTAATCTTTGTATACAATTCATTAAGGAATCCCAAGATTTACAATCTCAAGGCATTAAGCGGCTGTACTGGCTGTCGTGTTTATATCAATATTATAAAAATGTGTGACGTCACTAGTGTGTCGTTTATAAATTACTTGATTTGGGTATGTGTTTACAAAGTTGGTTCTGTATATAAATAATTATACTGTTTGAGTGTATGCCACTGAACTGCACGCTTTATTTTGAAAACTAAATTTTGGAACCATAAGCTTATTAGTGCAAAAATCTGTTAGCTAATAAATTTTACACTTTCAGGGAAGGTGTCCCTAGCAAACATGTGGGTGTGGATCGAACCAGCCACTGAAGATGACAAAGATTTAGCAGAACTAGCTTTACAGAATCTTGTAAGTTCTCAAATTTGGTCCATCAAGTGAATGACTGCTACCTGAATGCTACAAGCAATAAAAATTCTAGCTTGGCTGCTTATCAACTTAAAGAGCCGAATGCTGATGGCAATTAAGAAAGAGGCAGTGGCTTGCGGAAATGCAATATGAAAAGCAGGAGATTTTACATGAAAGTTCAGTATTAGTCAGTAAGAGTCTGACACCAACCCTTACCTCCTATAAATTGTGTATGAAAATTCTCCCGTGTAACCAAAAAAATGCGTGTTTCTCTTACAGCATCTAGTGTGGTGGATGCTGTCTCATTTTCTATACTGAGCACCTTTCCAATCCTCAACGAGAATGTCGTGCCCCATCGCAATAAACGGTGCATTTTGCATATACTCTAGGTTAAGTGGATAGCTACAATTTAGCCAGTAGATTTAATTATTTTTTTGCCGAAATGTCTCTCGACCCTGGATACAGTTACCGCTAAGTTATCTTTGTATTATTTTTTATCTTAATCTTTTATTATTTCTAGGGAGGTAGATACTCTCATCCAATTTACTCCAAGGAAGGTGGCTGGCCACCAGGTATTGAGGAAGTTATGGCAAAGAACAGTTTTAAAAAAGGATACTCCAAGTCTCAGTTCCCAGCATTTACAAAAGAAGAGAAGGATCTGGTACGAGGTGGGTGCAGAATTGTGTTTTGTAATTTTTTTCTACTCTTTGCTGCAAATAATTAAAAAACATAGGCCTATAGTAAAGCAAATATCCTTTAAATACTTTTTGTTTACGTCACTAAACACCAACTTGGTCCAACTTAGTAGTTCGCTTCTGACATCTATTCTTATTCAGACAAGGTTCCAGTGCTTTGGTGACTAAATTGAATTTGATTGCAACCTTCATTGCATTCCAACAGGTACTTACGATTTCTACTGTTTGAACCATTACTCAACTCGTTTCGTTCGCAAAGCAAAAGAGGGAGAGACATTTGGGCCTTTTCCGATTGGAGATGATGAAGACATAGGAGGTATCATGATGTTGCCAGAAAACAGGGAAGTAGGAGCGTCGAGTGGGTCGGTGGTAAGTAGACTTTTGAACAAAGCTTTAAAAAAATCAGGAGTTATTTAATGAATAACGGCTTATTCATGCGTATTGATTGACAGCGCGACTCGCGATTATTTACTTTAAAAATATGAATCCGACTCATAAAGATATTATGAAATTTGCAGAAGTACCCAGAAGGCATGCGTCGTCTTCTGGTTTGGTTGAAAGAACATTATGGAGACATAGAGTACGTGATCGCCGAAAATGGATTCTCTACGTATGCAGGCCTAGAGGATATTAGCAGAATTGGTTATCACAAGGATTACTTGGAGCAGGTGGGGTCAAAAAGACTTTTAAAAAATGCAATGTTTTTGTAGCGGTGACTTGCGCTGCGTGTCCTACACGAAGTGCCTGAGCTTATCCTCTTTCGAGTTTGCTTTCAAAAATATACACGACTGGGCCCAAGAATCTTTCCGTATTGGGTACCATATTCCGGTTTTGAACATTGATCACCTCGCTTATTACTCTTGACTTCTTCCTTTGCCTTTTTTGGGATCCAACATTCACCTCATGCATTAAAATCCACCGCCACCACGACAGTAGGTCTAGGAAAAATAAAGCTTTGAATTCTTAACATTTCAGGTGTTACTGGCGATCAATGATGGTGTGAACGTAACTCACTACACAGCCTGGAGCCTCATGGATAACTTCCAATGGAACGATGGCTATACGTACGTATTTTTTAAATCCAATCCACAAAAAGCAGATTATTTTCTGCCTCGACTAATTTAAACATTTATTTAATACTCTTTTGTTTTCAGGTACAAGTTTGGTTTGTACGAGGTAGACTTCACCGATCCTAAGCGCACGCGCACTCCGCGCCAGTCCGCCTACTACTACGCGAGCGTCATAGCGCAGCACTCACTCGATGTAGCGACGGAGTAAATAATTTACTAAGGTTATAGGATCGTTATATAATATTTATTCAGAAGCAATAAATAAATAAAAAATGAATCATATTCTCTTTCACGCAGCAAAGAAGAATCCTTTTAGGAACTATTTTCAATTACAAAATAGTATGCGTCGAGATCTAGTTTATAGAGTCATTAAGGCTCTTCATCTAAAAAAAGATATCCGCGGTAAAACAGAAAAAAAAAAATTACAAATATAATAAACACCTAAAACCCGACTCTTCTTTTCTTGGGCATTCGAGCGCGACAGTTGTTGCATCCTATTGTGTAATTTGCTGACACTGATAACGTGTGTTGTGACAGTTTCAGTATTGTTATGTCCAAGGGGTCGTGGAAGAAGAAATAACAACCGATACGTACAAACTCGTTTATTCGACTGACGCAGCAGTCATTAAATCACACGGTGTCCGTGGTCTACCCTATAATTGTTCTTAAAAGATATATGTAGGTACCCACATAACATCCCTCCACCTCTATTTAGAAGAACTTCTTATAATCTACAACAGGCCTATTTCGTTTCGAGCGCGGGTCTGGCTCGGGTTCTATAGAGGGAGTTGCCAAGGTTGCTTCCTCTTCCGTGGAGATGTCACCGTGAACAAGTCCTGAGGTCGTCTCTGGTTGTGCTGCTGACTCCTCAGCAGAAACTTCGGGCTGCAGCTGGTCGGTGCTAGTCGGATGTGTTGGCAGTATGAATGCGGGAACGATCTTTTCACATGACTTATCTTCTCTCCCTCTATATTTGAGCAACTGGTTGGCGTGTCTTTTGATAATTTGACCCGATTCAGTTAGTTGGACTAAATATACAGTTTTTCCTACACTTTTAATAATCACACCACGTGACCAATATTGTTTTTGTTGACTATAAAGTTTTACCAGAACTTGGTCACCCACACTAAACGTAACTTTACGGTTGCCACGATAACTGTCAATCTGCGAACACTGCTTAACTTTAACCACTGTGTCAAGCGCTGCGTCGGATGGCATGGTGGTGGTCGGTGTCAGGAGGTCCAACCGACATCTCAAATTGCGTCCGAACAATACCTCTGCCGGTGATCTGTTTGTGGTCGAATGTTTAGAATTCCTATAATAAAGCAAGAATTCCGATATTTTAACATTCAAATCTCTTAAACATGTACCTGATGACAAGTATGATTTTATTGCCTTTTTTTATAATTTTTACATAACTTTCTGCTTGTTCATTGCTGGCTGGGTTATATGTTGGTGAAGTTAAATGAGTAATGTTATTACGATTGCAGAATTCTTTAAATTCATGTGATATAAAAGACGTTCCGTTATCTGAACAAATCGTATGAAATAAGCCAAATCGTGACATTACTTCGCATAGTTTTTCTATCACTACTCGCGAAGAGAAACCCGTTGAAACATCAAAACATTCCACCCATTTCGAATACGCATCTACTATAATTAAAAATGTTTTACCGCTGATCGGCCCTAGAAAATCTAAGTGTACGCGATGCCACGGCTGGGTAGGGAACGGCCATGGTGTGAGAGGGGTACGCGGGGGCGCGGCGCGCTGCGATCTACACGCGGCGCATGAGCCGACGTACTGTTCTATAGCTACAGACATACCCGGCCACCAAAATCTATTGCGTGCTTCTTCTTTCATTTTTGTGATTCCTAAGTGACCTGTATGTAACTCTTTCAATACTTTATATCGCAAACTATTTGGAATTACTAATCTGTGGCCCCTCATAAGACAACCGTTTTCTACAGACAACTCTAACCGGTGGCTGTAATAAACCTTAATTATTGGTTCATTAATTTTATTAGGCCAACCATTTGACAAGTAGCCGATGACGGCTGTTATTACCTTATCTAGCTCAATCGCGTTCTTAATATCCATCATTGACAAAAATCTTTCTTCTTCGTAAACAAAATACACGTAACTGGATTTATCTACTAATGACTCATCATGCGCCGAGTGCGTGGCGGTTATTGTTAAATCGTCCGTTATCGATCGACTTAAGAAATCCGCACAATTATGTACACTGCTTACATATTCAATTTTATAATTGTATGCGGATAGGAAAATAGCATATCGCTGTAAACGATTTGCTGATATCTCGGGAATGCCCTTGTCTGGATTAAAAATTGTAACCAAGGGTTTATGGTCAGTTCTCAAAATAAAAGGTTGGGGTCGACCATACAGATATTGGTGAAATTTTCTTATACCAAAAATTATAGCGGTAGCCTCTTTTTGTATTTGGCTGTAGCGTTTTTCGGCTGCATTCAGTGAACGAGAAACATACGAGATAGGTTTTTCTATACCGCCTTCGACCTGTGATAACACGGCGCCTAAACCGGTCGGTGACGCGTCGACAGTTACAATTAACAATGCCTCTGGATTAAAATGCGCTAATGTAGTCTCAGACACTAACTCGCGTTTAATTGTTGACACTGCTTCATCATGTTTCTTAGTCCATGCCCAGGGCTCATTTCTTTTAAGTAAGTCATGCAGGGGACTTAAAATCGATGAAGCGTTTTTAATAAAATTCCGATAATAGTTTACCATTCCTAAAAATGATTTTAGTTCTGTAATATTACTAGGAACTCGACTTTGCGTAATAGCTTTAATTTTTTCTGGAGATTTATGCAATCCATTACGGTCAATGACAAACCCTAGATAGGAAACAGATTCTTGAAAGAAGGTACATTTTTCTAGGTTTAAAACTAAGCCCGCTTCTAGCAACCTACGGAAAACTTCATTCAACCTGCTCATCATCTGATCTTTGTCTACTCCGCTAATCAAAATGTCATCTAAAAATAAAAGAGTACCATCTAACCCTGATAGAAGCGCCTCCATGTTCCGCTGAAAAATGGCGGGGGCACTCGCTAGTCCGAACACTAAGCGAGTAAACTTATATAAACCTTTGTGTGTGTTTATACAGGTCAGCATTTGTGACTTCTCATTAAGGCATAATTGATTATAGGCATGCGAAAGGTCTAATTTACAATAATACTTGCCGCCGTGCAGTTTTGAAAACAGCTCGTCATACCTAGGTAAAGGGTACTTATCCACAAGTAACTGTTTATTAATTGTCACGGAGTAATCGGCACACAAACGTAACGAACCATCTCGCTTTAAAACAGGCACAACGGGACTCGCATACTCTGCGTATTTTACAGGTACTAACACTCCTAAATCTACAAGACGGTTCAATTCTTTTTCTACCCTTTCTCGAAGCGCAAATGGTAAAGGTCTGGCTTTAAAAAAAATCGGTTTTGCGTCTGACTTTAATGCTAAGTCTACCTTTACGCCTTTAAAACAACCTAATTTATTTCCAAATAGTTGTGTGTATTTTGAAGCAATATTTTTTACAAAATCATTACAGTTATTTAACGAACATATTTGCAAGTTGAAGCGCGAAAAGAAATCTCTGCCTAATAAAGGGGGGCCTCCATTCCGTACAACATAAACTCCTATTGTGAATGCTTTATTGTTATATGTAAACAGTAGGTTTATTTTACCCAGAATAGACAACTTATCACCGTTATAACTATGCAAAATAACATCACTGACTTCTAATGTTATGTTAAAAAAGTATTTATTATAAGTTTGCTCAGAAATAACGGTAACTGGTGAACCAGTGTCTATTTCAAAAGTTAGCTGGATCCCATTGACACAAACAGACTCCCGCATCGGCTCGCCGCGTACGGTGCGAATATTATAGCACATGTGCTTACCGTCATCACCAGCATCCCCACAGCACTCGACATAGTGTTGCTTATTAAAAGTTTGTTTACACATTCGCTTTAGATGTCCTTGAACGCCACACTTTTTGTACTTATAACGCACAAAACGGCAGCTCGATGCCTGATGACCTGCGTAGCCGCAGGCCGTACATTCGCCGCCGACGCTGCCGCCGCCGTTGCCGTAGCTGTCTCGAGCTCGCTCGCCGCAAGCTGTGGTTAACATCCTGCGCGATTGCGCGCTGCGTCCGCGTGCTGCGCTATGCTGCGTGTCCAACTTCATCACTTGAAGTTGCGTACCCGCGTCCACTTGCCGATTTGCTTCTTGTGCTCCCATACGAGCACTGCGTATGCCTTCAGCTATTTCCAAGGCCTTGCTCAGGGTCAGCTCGGACATCGCCTTGGTGAAGAGTTTATCTCTCTCTGGTCCAGGTGCCATGCCCAGCACAAAACGGTCGCGAAGCTGCTCGTCAAGGTTTGTTGACACGAACCCACAGTATACTGCCAAACCACGTACTCGTGCCGCCCACTCTGGCAACCCTTCGCCGACATGTTGCGTGGCCCCATGAAATTTATGTCTCTCCGCGAACAAGCATTTTTTCACATTGAAATGTCCATCCAATAATGCAACTATTTCCGCATAGCTTAAGGTACCGACTTGCCGCGGTAAAGCTAGATCGCGAATTAGTTTATAGCTTGATTCCGAGCAGTTACTCAGAAATATTGCTCGACGTTTACAACCGGCTTTATCCACGTCTACCCCAATTTCGTTTGCAAGAAACCACTGTTCGAGCCTTTCTTTATATAACTGCCATTCTTGCTGCTCATGGCTAAACACTGTTATCGTGCCGACCGACAATGTAGCGGATACTTTTGCCATCTTATTTTACGCGTAATTTATGTACTTTGTCCTCGTCGCCAACTGTTATGTCCAAGGGGTCGTGGAAGAAGAAATAACAACCGATACGTACAAACTCGTTTATTCGACTGACGCAGCAGTCATTAAATCACACGGTGTCCGTGGTCTACCCTATAATTGTTCTTAAAAGATATATGTAGGTACCCACATAACAAGTATGACGTTAGTATCGGAGATAAATGGTAATCTAGACAATGCAAGATCAGATAACATTCGACCTTCAACTCTTGATAAAAACCGTAAGCGATGAATGAATAGCTTAAAGTGTGGGGAAATGGGATCTCTTAACATAAATCACTTCACTTCCAGCGAGCAGTTCGATTTATTGTGTAGAATTTGTGCTTATGCATGTAAAGGGGCCAGAATCATGGAGTGCAAGAAAAAGGAAAAAATATAAGTACAAAAAATCCTGTGACATTTGCATTCCTCTGTGATGTAGCTCGATCTCTGGTAGTTTGGGCACTGAAGAACCATATGAGAAGCCGATTCTTGGTGATGTAAACAGCCTCTAGCCCCTTGCGTAGTATGTATGTCGTACTCACTGTTGAGGGGTATCCTAGCTTAGATGGAGGAAACTGGAGGAATTTAGACAAATACACACGACACGCAAATAAAACAAATTCTTTACAGTAATTCTTACTTATTTTTTTTCCACATTCATCATTACAACATAATATAATACCAGCCTCTAAGTCACTGTTCGGCACAGGTCTCCCCCCCCCCCTATATAGGGGAAGGTTTTATATAGGGGCATTATAAAACAGATTAAAAACTAAATTACAGTTCATCTCGAGTCACAGACACGTCAAGGGAGTGTTCCTTGATGACCTTCTTGTACCAGTGCGCGGAGAGACGCGGCCTGCGCGTGCGCAGCGGGTCGTTGAAATCTATCTCGTAGAGACCGAATTTTGAACTGGAGAAAAATAGAATTTGTTAATTATAGGCTGAGGTAACATACGGTATTCCTAGACAGATCAAAACCAATGCTTCACATAAATCATCTAAAATTGTGATTAAATTAGCATAACCATTTACTGAACATCCCTTGCCCCAAAAATTACAGCTTTTTAACTTTAACAAATACAAAATAATATGTCAAGATACTTACTGGTAACCATCAACCCATTCGAAGTTATCCAGGAGTGTCCAGGCTGTATAGTGAGTAACGTTCACGCCATACTCTTTGATAGCCACCAAAACCTGAAAAGATCCAATATCATTTTAACCTGATTTTTGCTATTGGAGATCCGAAAGCGAACTATTAAAAAGTGAAAAAAAAAACATGAATACTGATTGCAATATAGTATTGTGGTTGCAGTGCGCTTCTATAATTAAAAGAGGATATACATTTGTATTTTTATTATTTTCAAAACAGCTTATAGGAGTCCCATACCTGGTCACAGGCCTCTTCCCATATAGAGAAGGTTGGAACATTAAGCTGTGGCAATGCAATATCAGATGCTTATATTTGTAATGTATTAATGTAATGTAATGAAGTTGGTTAAGACTGACCTGTTTCAAGTACTCCCTGTAGTACTCCACTCGGTTGGTATCATCAAGTCCATCGAAAGTGGCCAATCCATTCTCAGTGATCATGAACTCCAGATCGCCGTAGTTTTCTTTCAGCCAAACGAGCTGTTTACGGATACCTTCGGGATTTACCTGAAAGATAACACAGAAATGAAGGTACTTCAAGGCTTTTTCAATTTAAAGTTGTTTATTTAAAGAATAAGATTATCTAGTCGATGTGATTCTAATTTTGAATGTGATTAAGTGCGGCAGAGTTATGTCACTTCCATCCTGTTAATATAGCAAGAATTGCAAAGTATGTTACATCCAGTTGATGTTAGTTTTGGACTATTAATAAGAAGGTAGAAAATATATTCTGAACCGTCTAGAATATCGCAGTACTGTAATCTTCAAACTCATTTTCCAAGTTCTTAGGAACTTTTCAATCTACTTGGCAAACATGTATCTTTGGAATGAGAACACTCCAACTTTTACAAATGTCTTTAATTCAAGATGAAAAAGAAAATTATGGATGTACTATTTAAATACTTACGAAGAACCATATAGAAGCAGTTCTGGGCCACTCTGGATTGACTTCTATTTTAGCATTGAGATCTTCAGCGTCACCAAGTGGCCAGATCCTGAAGGTTTCCCCCTCTGTCGCTGGGCGGATGTACCGGCTCGTGTAGTGGTTCATCGCGTAGAAGTCGTAGGTACCTGAGTCAAACGTAATGATATAAAATAGAAATAGCAATCCTCAGCCTATTGCAATCTACTGCGGGGCAAAGGTCTTCCGTGGTACCTCTATAGTCTATACCTTCATAGAGACCGATCTGATCAATCAGACTATTAAATAATAAAACGACATGGTTTTGGCACTGCTGTGCAAAATCTTTTCTGAGCTCAGACTTATTTGTGTGTTAACAAAAACTTTAATATTTGCATCCAGGGATATAAAAATTTTTCATTTTCGTATTAATCGAGTGATGGAATCTCTTAATGGTGATGATGGTCGTTAGTGAAGAGTCATTTTGAAGACAAACCTTCAAAAATAATGTTCCACCAATACCAATATCTGTACTAACCTCTAATAAAATCTTTTTCTTCTTGTGTGAATGATGGGAAGGTGGACCTGGGGTATCCTCGTTGCAGGCTAATTTTTTCCATGATCTTCTCGATAGCTGGTGGCCAGCCTCCTTCTTTGGAGTATATTGGATGAGAGTATCTGCCCGCCTGAAATTAATTAATATAGTAATTAATAATGAAAGTATTAAATATTAAAGGCCTTTTGAGGCAGCAATTTTTTTCAGATCGAGTACATTTTTATTATTCAATGATATGAGTCAAGGTTTGGTCTAGTTTGTTGTCGGCAGTTGTGTGTTTCGAAGATTTTTGTCGCTACGTGTACGAAAGGCCTGTGGTTTTATGAGGTTTCTTTTCATCTCACTGCATACCATGAATGTACCATTTTTTGTAAGATGGGTTGTCCGGTAGAACCCTTAGCTATATTTGATCAGAATCGGATAATCATTGTCTTGCAAGATGGTGTCTACAGAATGGCGGAGTACGTATTTTTTACAAACTCCCTAACACTAAAAGTGTCCCCGGAAGTAAAGTTGCTTATTTACTGGAGTTAGTCACATTTATGAAATAAATTAATATACCTTACATATTCAGACGGAGTATGAATCTATTTGATTTTATTGTGAAAAATGTTACATACCATATTCTGTATAGTGAGTTCAGCAAGTTCAGCGTCGGCTTCTGTTTTAGGCTCAAACCATATCAGTTGGTTGGCAAGTGATACTTTACCTGTAATCAAAGATAACACCTAGGTTAGTCGGGGAATTGAGAGGTTAAGGTCATTTGAGCTACATATTTTAGTATTATCTGAGGATCCCCACTACGCGCGACCTCTTATAGTAGTACCTACTATTGTGGTTGGGCAGAGCGGCATCTCTCTTCCACACCTGTCTTCAATACCTGTTATTACTTTAAGACGTTCCGGTATTCTCATGGTCTTTCGATCTCAAACAATGCAACATTGCATTAGGAAAACGAATAGGAACTTCAAGTGTCTTAAAACGAGATTCCCTTTCGACAAACAACTTGATCAGCGTTAGCGTTCGGTATAATTAAACTTTTTACAGACCCTGGACTAAACATGAAATTTTGTCTTTTCGAGCAGTTGTTGGCAGGTCATTTACCTGAGGAGCTCGTGGCTAAGCTATAACCGCATAAGTGATTCGATCACAGGTTAAGCTATGCTTGACGCGGTTGGTCCGTAGATGGGTGACCATCTTTGTCATAACGAGTTCTTCCGTGTTTCGGAAGGCACGTTAAATTGTGGGTCCCGGCTGTTATGCCTACATCTTTGACAGTCGTTATAGCTAGTCAGAAGCTTGAAAAAGTCTGACAGCCAGTCTAACCAAGGGGTATCGTGTTGCCCAGGTAACTGGGTTGTGAAGGTCAGATAGGCAGTGGCTCCTTGTAAAACACTGGTACTTAGCTGAAACCGCCGACCCCAACATAGTTGGGAAAAGGCTAGGCCAATGATGTTGGCAGGTCATTTACATGGTTTATATTCTCTATGCGGTGTCAGTTGATGTGATGTCATGTCATGTTGATGAGCCTCTCTGATTCATTACGTATCTACTTATCGCAAACATCAAAAAGTAATTCACTACGAAAAATAATTGTTTTCTACATTTTATCATGAGATAACAAAATTTTATATACCACACCCGTAGGTACTTCAGACGAAAATTCATAGTGATCTAATAAACTTAAAGATAAATACTGATTTATCAAGCTACTGAGCGATTACATTTTTAATCACAATCATCAGGATAAGTACGAAACTGGTAAGTGCACTTCGGACTCACGACGCCGAGGGTTCCTTACAAATAGGCATTTTGTGATCTCAAGTATATGTTGTTTATTTTAAGTATATGTTGTGCTAGAGGCGGCAGAATTTTAACTATCTAGATATCACAATTCATGAGTTACTACTTAGTGAATTACAGACAGCAGAGCCCTAGTAACAAGATTCCGCATTTACAATTTGCTTACGGAACTCTAAATAAGACTAACCGGTCCACCACACTGTGTTTTTTCAAAGTTAGGAAAAATCGTAAAGAAAACTATGTACCTATATTTTGAAACAGGCTTCGAATAGAGAATCACATCATAAAAAACGGTTAGCAGTATCAGATTATCAAATTAATTATCGGCTGTAAATACACTGATAGTAAGATGGTCCAACGTTTTGGTCGTAAAATCGATAAGGCTTATCAGAGAAGTCGATAACTAAGTGACAGACAAAAAGTCGTATATGTATGCTGATACATCTGTAACCCTGATAGGTAAATTATCGCCATGGGGCGAAAGACTAAGTATATTCTCAAACGACCTCCGTAATACTAAAATTTATACTTGGGGTTTCACAATCATTCAAGTCACAAAGACTCAGGACAAGCATACCAGGATCACACAACTGCTTATCCTACGCGACAATCGAACTCTGGACACATCAGTGGGTTTGGAATGATAACCTTAATTACTTGGCCATCCATGCAGTCTAAATAGAAAAGTATCAAAAAATACCATGATATTTCGGCTTGAACTCTTCATCGTAGATCCTCCAAGCCTTAGCATGAGCCAGCAGAGCGTTCTTGTTACAGATATAAGAGCCAACATGAGGGCTGTATACCCCAGGAGCCAGTCTAGCGGAGTTGTAAGCCAGGTCGCAGATGACGATAGGCTCGTTCAAGGTCAGCCACATCTTCACGCGGTCACCGAAGAGGGAAAAGACTACCCTCGCGTAGTCCGCGAACCAGTCGGCAATTAGGGGATTGGTCCATCCACCTGGAAACAGTTGAGCCTTAATTAAATACTTATTTATATCTTCTTCAATTATCTGTACTTATTAATGGTCTTATCTTCGTTCAGTTGATTAAGAACATGAAAGAGTTTTAAATAAAATTGTTTATTCTACAAAAAGGATTAATGTTATCACTTTGACATGACATTTTTTAAGCTAGCTGGAGTCGACATTCCCAACTGTGAGGAGACGTTGAAACAAAGTCTCTTAACGGCCCCATATATATCCTTGAATTTTTTTAATTATCCACCTCTTCTATAAAAATATACGTATTCTTAAACCTAGACACCAATTATTGGGCATCTATTTATCAATATGGTCTCACCAAGATCCTGTAGTGACTGCGGCAAGTCCCAATGGTAGAGAGTGATGAAAGGTTGGATGCCCTTCGCCAGAAGACCGTCGATCAACTTGTTGTAGTATGCTGTGCCATCCTTACTGATGCGGTTCGGGAAACCAGACGGCAGGATACGAGTCCAGGCCAGTGAGAATCTAGGATCATGTAAAATAAACTTTGTTAATGATTATATAAGTTGTATGTTGACGCACTGTCTGAGAGAGCTAGCCTACTGGCTATTCATTTCATAATCTCTGACATTTTGTTAAACTTGACCAGTTGAACTTGGTTCAAGCGTAGGAGATTCCTCGACACAAGAATGACTAACCGGTAATAATCCAGTCCCAACTCAGCAGCTATCTCGATGTCTCTCTCCACTTGGTTGTAGGAGTCACAAGCGATGTCTCCATTTTCCTGGTTCCTGACTCTTGTTGGATCTTCATGGACAAAGCGATCCCATATGCTCTCGCTCTTGTCTGTTGGAAAAGAATGTATTTTATTTACTTTTATTACTTTCTGATGGTTCCTTCGTAATATCTCCACTTTTAGTCTTAAAAAACATTAAAAAAAAACATTTTTGGGTCAAATATTACAGCAGCACGGCATTTAAAATGCTTTTCGCCATCTTAACATAACACATCAATGGTTGGATACGTTAGCTCATTAATTTTTAACGTCGTCGTTATCAAAGAAATACGTGGATAAAAGTCATGCCGTCTATAGAGACGGCATTAAAGTCAACTAAAATACAATTATTATACATAATAATGGTCATTTATTTACCGCTAACGTTCCATGCTCCTTCAATTTGGTAGGAAGCGGTGGCGGCTCCAAACTTGAACCCTGGAGGGAAGCTCAGGTCCTCGGCGCCCCATGACACCGCTAACACAGCACTGAGGAAATAACATTGTATGACTTAAGAAGTGAAGGCATAAAGGATCAATTGATGTGGTCGTTGTAAACGCGCGACTGCCTATCCGGTTAGAATGGATGCCGACCACAACATTGTTGGCAAAAGGCTAAGATTATGGTTATGATGATGAGGTCAAAATATCTGTTTCAACTAAAGGCTATGTTCCAGTTAAGAACAAAAGTAAGTGGACTGCTTTAAATTTACAAGAATCCTTCAGTGGAGTATTGCAATATTAGCATCACATGCTAAAAACGTTTAAAAAGTCTTTGTTCTATTTTTGACAAGCATTTGTGTGATCCTGAATACTTGTCCTGAGTCTAGGTGTATTTGTTCATATAACTTGAATGTTTATGAAACCGCCACGATACAATGGTTCAACATTTTAATCAGTTTCTGTAGAATATTTTCTGATAGCCCCTACTTCTAATACAGTCATCGTTACCTCATAGTAGAAGAATGTCACTCTCGCAATATATTACTATCATATCTGTCATTAATTCTACCTTTTTAAATATAATAATGACTAGGTAAAAATGCCATATGTCATACACTGCGCAAGTGAAACGCTTCTATCTGTTTTTAATGACAAAAGGAAATTGTATATTCATCTAACATTTTATTATTTGGGTTCGTTTTATATCACCCCATTCATACGCCTGATAGACCGATCAATCTCGATCATGATCCGCGATCAACATCCTTCAAACGTGAACACAAAATCTATTGACTACCTTTTTTTTTGTTTAGGCGGGGGAAGCCTCATGAGTGTCCATGAGGATCCTCTCGGGGGAGGAAATGCGTAGTGTCAGACTTTTACTGACTAAACCTGAACTACCGCATCCACGTTTTTGTTTTATGCGTTGCAATCCTTCATACATGTATTGATTGCCTAATGTATTTAGTATTTAGTGTCCGCAATGGCACAGTATACACAATCATACTCAGACTCTTATAAACTGAAAAATCGTGGAACGTACCTACACGTGCAAATATCATTTACATGGCTAACAGGCGAGGAGGCAAAGTTTTGCGGAAAGGTGCTGAAGGGAAGAAGGGCCACGAATTTTGCGTGTTTAAAATAAATATTCCCTTGTTGTGAATTTAATCTTTGTATCCCAAATCAATTGACGTGCACAAAGACTCAGGACAAGCATTCATAGATCACACAAATGCTTGTCGAACCCGCGACATGTCGCATTCTACATTTGTCTGGTTCATGTGGATTGGGACTCCTATAAGGTTTTATATTCTGTGGCAGTAGGATACTGATCGCGATCTAATTTAAACTTTTACGGAGCGACAACCAGTTTCAATAGAAATCTATTGTTTTCATTAAGGTTTATTTCGTTCATATCGTCGTCTTAACATAATCTACACTAATGTTATAAAGAGGAAACCTTTTTGTATGTTTGTATTGAATAGGCTCAAAAACTACTGGACCGATTTCAAAACTTCTTTTACCATTACTCAAAGGGATTCTTCCGAATCCGTATAGGCTATATATTTTATCCCTGAAAATAAGCTTAAAAAATAAATGTCCACCCGTGCGACGCCGGGGCAGGTCGCTAGTGAGTTAGTATTATTACAATTGTGTTTGTTGATGCTGCCCATAAGAATGCGAAATGATTAGATTTGTAATACCGGCGTGTCTACATGAGCCTTTCTGACCTTTGGATGGTCGGTGCGATCATTAAATATTATCATCACTAAAATACCACATGAGCGATAAAACTGGCAACTTTGTAAAGATTATTTACCTATACTAGCCGTTGTCCGCGTCTTTGTCTGAGCGGTGCCTATGGATTTTGCAAAAAATTCGAGGGTTGAGAATCAAAAATCTATCAATTGCATTTATAATTTATAAATTATTAGACAAATATATTGTTTTCTTTTTATGTTTGCTAACGAAAGTTGTCACTTTCATTATTGAAAAAAAAAAACTTAATAATATATCTTACGATGATTAGGTACAATAAAATCAGTCCGCTGTTTTAGAGATGAAAGGGCAATATTACCTACATGCGCCCACATGTATGTTATTTCACAATGATATTTAACGCTTATCTCAAAAGTAAATATACTATTTATTTATTATTTATTCAAGAAACATCCATATAATCTTAAGATAACCAAGACAATATTTGATTGTATGTGTTTTATCTACATTTCGAAATTTCTATACTTATTACTAACAGTTGGGCGATTTTTTGTGAATTGTTTTGTATTTGGATATTTTTTTTTATTTCAAACGCAGCTATTTTTATCTTTACAGGCCTAATACGACGCGAACGCAGCTACTTTCCAAAAAAGTTTCGAATCTAGTTTTTTTGCCTATGCTATTCCTTTCATCAGCAATGTATTAGAACAATTAAGTATGTTCTACTTTTGAAACATCCACATAACCCTTAGGTACTTGCCTGAGTTGGGATTAAACCCGCAAACTAATCTATACTAATATATAATCTATATATACTAATATATAAAGCTGAAGAGTTTGTTTGTTTGTTTGAACGCGCTAATCTCAGGAACTACTGGTCCAAATTGAAAAAATATTTTTGTGTTGAATAGACCATTCATCGAGGAAGGCTTTAGGCTATAAACCATCACGCTGCGACTAATGGGAACGCTGCGAAGATAGAGTGGAAAATGTGAAAAAAACAGGGCAGGTATAAATCATAACTTATATCTTCTACCCGCGGGGACGAAGTCGCGGGCAACAGCTAGTGCATACACACCCATACAAAGAACAACATGGCCACCAAGACACAAAACGTCAAAAAACAAAACTAATAGTCTTATTCTTGGCCATTGAACTCTCATTCATACGCGCAAGTAACTTATTAAGCATGACTATCATATTTCATAGATAGTGCCGGAAAATAACTACTATCTTATCGGTTAAAGCATAAACACATTTCTACAAATAGTAATTGAATAATATCACTCAGATATAGCTAACTGACGCTGTTTACCAATAAATGCAATGCTAAAAATTTGAAGAAATAGTACGCTACTGTTGAGTTTGTTGAGCCCTTTCTTCTTCACAGCAAGTGCAGTCTCTTCGGAAACGGGTACACTAGGCTTTAACGCTTTGTTTGATGACTGCACGGAAAGCCGAGTAATATAAGTCACCACGCCTAACCCACAGTATGGGACGTGTCGGTCTAATCTCCGTCTAGGACCAGCATTTGTGTGATCCACCAACGGTTTTTTTGAGGCTGCGTGTCTTTGTGCATGTTAGTTAAATGTTTGTGAAAAGATACTAGTTATTTTGAGGGAGTCGTATAAAATCGTATGAATTTGAACTTTATCAATGTATTATTTACTTTGTGTTCACTGTGTTGAGTCATCGGAATAAGGAAACAACGGAATAAGTTCAAGACAACATAGTAGGTATTCGTTGATTGTATGTAATTACTCAGAAAGTCAAAGACCTCTACGGAGTTCGTAGCTGTATCACGCTTACTCATGACTTGCAAGTTTTACAGAGTTAGCAATTTTCGGTAATCAGCATCTTCCCATTTAAAAACGAGGAAAGTCTAACTTGTTTTTAGATCGAGTATACGTAAATTTTGTTGCTTTCGTAATTTAGTTTTGGGTGTCTCTAAATGTTGAATTGAATGTTTGTTAACTCCCTCACAACACAAGGATCAGGCCTTAAAAAGGTAGTCGTTTAAAAAGAAGCAAAAAAACTGGTTTTTTTTTTAGTTTAAATCAATGGACGATTGAAATGGGAATTATTCCTAAACATATTTTATGGACAAAATAAGCATTGTTTATACATAACCTTCTTCAAGCATTAAGGAAAATTATATGCTAGTTAGAAGAAACACTATTTTTTTTGCGTTACAACATAATAGGTACCTACTTATGTCATATTATACCTAATAACAAATAGACGTACACCATTAAAGGGACTTATAGCATGTATGTTTTTATGTTTTATAACATCGTTGACGTCGACCACAAGTAACCTAAGGCCCCGTAATCCGTATTTCCTGTCAAGTGCGAGTTCGACCTGGCATACAAAGGGTTCCGTACAAATAGACAAAAATAAACAAATCGTTGGGTGATAAATTATGTGCGGTGTGTGTTGGTGAGAGACAAATACATTTGAGGGGTCCCCCCAACACCAACAAATTGATGATGATATCTTGTTTGATAGTAACAATCGTTTTTTAGTCTTGATCTATCTACAACATAAATACATCATCTGTGGAAGCTTCAATTGCCTAGCTGTCACGGATCATGAGATGAGCCTGGGCCCCGATTCTGAGATTGACAATAGCCGATGAATGAAAGGAAATAGAATTAAAATGACAATGTTCGTATTCTAAATAGCATTTTTTCAACACAATGATTAGAAATTCAGTATGGGCCGGAACACTCACGGTCAATACAATGGATTTCTAATTAAGTAATTAAGCGTGTCGCACTCACAGACGAAAAGCGAAGCCTCAGAAAAAGGGTTTCCTTCGAACGCTTTGGGTACAGAACGCTTAAAACACTCGTATCGATTTAAAAATCCATACTTATTAAAATGGTTCAATACACCAACAAACATGTATTTAATAAACACAATTGTAACACTGATTTAATAACTAATCACTAAGATACGAATGGCAAACACAAATATTACACTCTGTTACACTTAACACCGATTTTATCTCAGTTTATTACTATTATTATCAGCTGTTTACATCCCACTACGAGGCAAATCTTTCCTTCCAAAACATGAAACAAATGAAAAAAAAAACACTTGACCCGATTTTTAATCGTCAGATAACTTTTACCTGAGAAATAATTCGTTTATTAGAATACTAGCTGACCCAGCAAACGTTGTTTTGCCTAATAAATTATTTCTAGTTGTGAGTATTTTTAATGACACATTATAAAAAAAAATCATCCAATAAATAAAATATATTTTTTTAGTGTGAGCAACCCTTAACACTTAGGGGTATGAAAAATAGATGTTGTTCTATTCTCAGACCTACACAATATGTATAAAAAATTTCATAAAAATCGGTCGAACCGTTTCGGAGGAGTACGGTAACTAACATCGTGACACGGGAATTTTATATATTAGATATTAGTTTGACATATTTTCTATACAAAAGCTGTCAAAACGTCAAACATGTTCGTCGAATAAAAGTTATTTGGTGATTGAAAAACCGGCCCTAATTCTAATACATATTCAAAAAATATAAAATCATTCTTATTAATATCAATTCACTATTTAGGACTACGGTTATGTCCGAAACTATTTCAAGCTATCTTGATAAACACGCGTGAGTAAACCGTTATTAAATAAATATAATCCACCTCATGAAAGTTTTTTTAATATAAAGACATACACACAACAAAACCGTTTCATAAACAAAGAATCCGCGAAGACACACAAACACAAAAAACGGTCAAATAGAGGAACCTCCTTTCTGAATCCAGTTAAAAAACCCCGTATACAAGTCATCACAGTTCACAATCGATCGTTAATCTCACCTTAACACAAGTGCCCTACACCACCACATGATTGTAACTGAACTGAACTCGTTCAAACATTTCTACCTATTTAAATAAACTAAATAGATTACCGGCCTTGGATTTGATTAGCGATATGTTATCTAAATTATTATAAACAATCACTATGCCATTTGTTTCTTTACGTAAATCATACTGAGTTGACAAGAATGTCAAGTAATCTAAGGCTATGAATTTTATCGAGGCACTAGCTGTTTCCCGCGACTTCGTCCACGTGGTTAAAAGATCTTAAACCGTTTTCGCAGCGCACGTAACGGAAGCCTCAAATATGAATAATTTCCCCCGTTTTTTTCTACATTTTAAATTGTATCTTCGCAGTTTTCTTCGCATTAGTCGCAGCGTGATGTTATATAGCCTTCCTTGATAAATGGTCTATTGAACACAAAAATATTTTTTCAATTCGAACCAGTAGTTCCTGAGATTAGCGCGTTCAAAAAAACAAACTCTTCAGCTTTATATATTAGTATAGATTTGTAGGTAATAGGTAGTAGATAGAATATGTTTAATCGTACAAACAGTTGTTTTGCATAGTTTGTCAAGTTTTCACGTACTTGGAGGTAGTTTGATTAATATTATTTTTGTTTTGTGGGACTTTTTAGATTAGATTCCTAAGGTAAGTACTTTGAATGAAACAAGATTATAGTCCTAATCAAAGCTGTAACAGGAATGACCTATATATAATGACATATCAATGCTTCCAAAAGTAGAGAATAGGGAGTCAAAGTTGATTAAAATTCATAGTTTAAGTTACATTTTTTAAGAGAAAGTAATGGAGTTTCTTTCTGGTAATGACATTTTTTAACCGCACCGCGTTTCTAGAGCTCCAGTTTTCGACCTAGTAGAAATAACAACATTTTGTCATTAAAAATTCATTTCAAACAGTATTAAAGAAAAGTGCGCCTCTATGGTTTGAAATATTAACGATGACTTTGAATTTGTTGCGCCTGTCATCTAACAATTACTGTCGTTTCACAAGCATATGGCGATAAAGTTTGTGCCAGGAGCTTTAGAGATCAGTTAAGAATTGGCATAAGCCTGCCGCGGTCGATAACAACTTAGACGTGATAACTGTAAGACTAGACAACCGATTGTATTTACACAAACAAATGAAGGTGGATAATAGAAGATATCAGGATTATCCGAATACTTTGGAATTCGTATACAATCGCCATATTACGAATTTTGTATACATTGTCAGAGAGATTCAAGAACTATTCAAAGCAGTCTCTTACTTATCTATACTTCTATACTTCTATACTTAATATATAAAGCTGAAGAGTTTGTTTGTTTGTGTTTGTTTGTTTGTTTGAACGTGCTAATCTCAGGAACTACTGGTCCAAATTGAAAAATTCTTTTTGTGTTGAATAGACCATTCATCGGGGAAGGCTTTAAGCTATAAACCATCACGCTGCGACTAATTGGAGCGAAGATACAATGGAAAATGTGAAAAAAACAGGGCAGGTATAAATCATAACTTATATCTTCTACCCACGGGGACGAAGTCGCGGGCAACAGCTAGTTATTAGAATATAATAAGAGCTCTTTAGCAATAGATATAGCTATAGTCTGTCCGGCTCTCCGGCCGTCTGTCCGGCTCTCCGGCCGTCTGTCACGGTGGTATCTCATTAGGCAGGTAACCCTGATAGTTAGACAATTAAAATATTCACTAATGATGTACTCTTTTACCGGTACAACGACTTATTTTTAACATCCATATATTTACGTTAGAGATCGATACCATAATTTCAAATTTGTGAGGACGATAAATATATAAAGATAAAAAACTATTTGCACTTGTGAGTATATTATGCTGACATCGTAATAAAGTAGCGCATTTTGTTTAAATACCATTAATTCTACCATTTTGTCTATCATATTTAAAGACTACGTTTAACTCGGTTTTATTTATAATAATATTCCACCACTTCCACACAACGCCATCTAGTCTCAAACTAAGCAAAGCTTGTATTATGAGTACTAGACAACTGATACCTAAACATCTTCTAATATATAAAATTCCCGTGTCTCGATGTTAGTTACCGCACTCCTCCGAAACGGTTCGACCGATTTTTTTGGACTAAATTGTTTGTTTTTTATTTTTTTTATAATGTGGCATTAAAAATACATACAACCAGAAATAATTCAATAAGCAAAACAACGTTTGCTGGGTCAGCTAGTATTTATATATTTCTAAATACATACATAAGTATTTATATTTCTAAAATGTATAGATAAATTACACCCAGACACAGAACAAATGACTGATGATCGTGCTCATCACACAAACATTTGTCCTGCGTAAGAATCGAACCCACGAACCACGCGGTTAGTAACCACTAGAGCAACAGGCCAGTCAACTTATTAATTTATTTGATCCTTCCCGCTTTTATATACTCTTCAAGTTTTCTGTAATTAATGAACATTTGATCCATTTACTAGTTTCCGTTAAAGCAGTCATTTTACGAGCAAATGTATATTGCATGGCCATGAAAAATAATGATGGCATAAAGATGCTATGGCTCTGATATAAAACAAAATATCAAGTTTTGACTTTGACTCGCATTAAGGAATAGTTCTATCCCAAAGAGAATACGCTAGCCAAAAAGTTTTTTTTTAATGCATACTTACCGTACTAGGGCTTTCGATTTAGTAGAATATATTTTTTGGTTATCCATATGACGCGATTGCTTATCTAACCTCCATTATGCATTTTTAAGGATAACATGTTTTAAATGTCCTATTATCATACTGGCTCTCAATGACTTAACGACAGTCAAAAACAATATTTGTCATTCGTGAGAAACGGCCTTCTGTAGGCCCAGACAATGTCGAGCTATTGAAATAATCGTGTTAAATACATGCACAACTTGAAGTTATAAGAATAACATTAACTTTTTTACAGGCGAAAATAACATCCATAAATAGTTTCTATTAAAAAAAAAAGATTCTCGCACTAAAGAATTTAATCCTTGCGTCACGGGTTTTTTAAACATTCAAGTCTCAGGCACAAAGACACCCAGACTCAGGAGAAGTATTGGTGGATCAGATAAACGCTTGTCCTACGCAATGATTGAACCCGCGATATATCACACACCAGGGGTATAGGGTAGTGATCTAAACCACTCGGCTATCGTTTCAGTCAACATCATTAGCGCTCGGAGGAATGTAACATGCCTGCAGGCAACGTGTTGTTTTCTTATAATCTGAAGCTGAGATAGCTTAGTGGTAAGACTGCGAGACTGCCAAGTCATTCTCAAGTTTAATCCTTGTGCATTTTAGGAATACATAATAAAGCACAGTTTCCGTGTTTCAGAAGACAAAATAAGAATGTGAGTCCTCTCCTGATCACCGAACGTCGTCTCATAACGTCCCATAAAGCTAAGAGAATACATCTGTGTTGGGGCACACGTTTGTGCACTATAATATAACCTGCATAGTGCCTGACGCCAATAGCCACCGCATACAACATCACATCACACTATTATTACCCGCCATATCCAGTAAAAACACAACTTTCTGCACAATTATTCTTTAATACTTTATCAACATACAAATAAACAATAGCTTAATTTTCATAGTACATCTTGCGTCACGTTCACGTCTAGGGAGTGGGCTTCAATGATCTTCTTGTACCAGTGCGCGGAGAGACGCGGCGTGCGTGTGCGCAGCGGGTCGTTGAAGTCCACCTGGTAAAGGCCGAATTTAGAACTGAAAATAGAGAAAGGTTTTGTTAAAATACTGAATCGTAAAAATCAATACCGATATTTACTTCGGAAACTAACTAGTCCGGTGCGAGTCTGACTCGCAACACTGAGGGCTTAGTACACTAGGTAACAAATAAGTATAAGGGTGCCCACAATTTATTGGTCACGTCATAGACTGACGACTAGATGGATATGTAGACGGTGGATAACCATGTACTCAGTCTAGGTTCCCTTGAGAGAATTAAAAAATTGCGAAGTTAATAATTACTGATAGCCATCCATCCATTCAAATAGATCCATCAGACTCCAGGCTGTGTAGTGAGTAAGCTTGATTCCATCTTCTTTAATAGCTAGTAAAATCTGAAACAAAACATTTATAATTTAATTCCAAGTGCTTAATAAGGTTTTTACACCCAGCGAAACGTTAACGAAGAATTTTATTAGACACACGATTAGTCCAGGCGTTTAGATGACGTTTAAGTCACGGAAAGACCGTCAGAATGATACCTACGTCGCAAAAAAACATTTTGGGCATACCTCCCGAGTCACAGTTCCACAGTGAATTTGTGCAATTTTTACGCCATGATTAATAAATAACGTTATTTTTGCTACCGACTCCAAAAAAAGAGGAGGTTATCAATTCGTCATCTTTATGTTTGTTACCTCATAACTTCGGATTGGATGGTCAATGTTGATTATTTTTGTTATTTAAAGTTAAGTAGTCATTTAGTCATCAAACTCCAAGACCGAGTCCGTAATGTGGATATCCGAAAACGAACCAAAGTTCGAGACGTCGGTGACACAATAACGAGGCTGAAGTGGAGCTGGGCAGGCTACTTGGCCAGACGAAGTGATGGCAGGTGGATTAAGGCGGTGACAGAATGGTGGTCAAGACAAGGCAAAAGAAGCGTTGGTCGTGCGGGAGCAAGATGGGTCGATGACATTATAAAGGTCTCGGGTCGAGTCTGGATGAGGCTAGCACAGGACCGTAGAAATTGGCACGAAAAGGGGAGGCCTATGCCCAGCAGTGGGAGGATAAAGGCTGTGGATGATGATGATGATGAGTCATTTGGTCCCATTTATTCATTATGTTTGTCCCATTTCTTTTTTATTTAAAGTCGGTTGCATGTTTTTGCACCAACAATATGCTTAGTTCCCTTACCTGTTTTAAGTACTCCCTGAAGTAACTTATCCGATCGTGGTCGTCAAGTCCTCCGAGGGTGTCCAAACCATTCTCTGTGATCACGAACTCGAGGTCACCGTACTGTTCTTTAGCCCAGCGCAAATGCTTACGGATTCCTTCGGGATATACCTTGAAGATAACAGGTAGTTCACGAAAAGTCATACTATAATGATTTGTTATTTCCGTCACTCTATTTGCGACCTTTTTAAAAGATTCAGTCATTTAGTGTATCCATGAGAATTTCAATTCGATGGTCATGGCTGGAGGTAAATTAATACAACTATATTCTTAAAAAAAAACAAACCAAACAAAGCTTAATTTGTGAGGACTAGACAACTGATAAAAATACTTATATATTGCTTAATACATACATAATATTGTATAGTTAGATAAATTATACCCAGACACAAAACAAATTTCCGCCGACAAACTGTGACACAGTTTGGTGGGTTTAATTATTTTGTTATATGTTTATAGAACCAATAAAAGATTTTATTATTATTATTAAATGATCGGCTCACGAAGATTTGTCCTTGTTAGAACTAGAAATCTCGACCTGCGGTATAGCAGTCCGACCAATAGGCTAGTAAAGTCACTTGCGCGTAATATCGAAATATCACTTGACCAGTATCTTAACTAAATAATACTTACATAGAATATCGAGGATGCAGTCGGGGGCCAATGATCAGGGAACTCTATTTTACCGTTCAGGTCTTCAGCGTCACCTAGCGGCCACGGAGAGAAAGTTTCGCCTTCCTTTGCCCAGCGGATTTGCCGACCCGAATAGTGGTTAAAAGCAAAAAAGTCGTAAGTACCTTCAAAATAAAGAAAGATAATAAGATTAATAAAAATAAAGATTTTACTCAAACAATATTTTTAATTCAATTTATGCAAGTATTTCTTAAATACAAAATCGCCACAAACAGCTATGTTACAGGAAAACGCCAATGGTCCAGATTTACTAGAAATGAGTCAGAACCGCGTGAATGCAGACAAAAATTATAATATAATAAGGAATTAATTAAATAATAATTATTATATTAAAATAATATCTAAAAGACCCTTATTTATACTGGCAACTTTTTGAACAATAAACCAATCCACTGTCGACTCATTAAGAAAAAATAAGTAACAGGCGCGTGCAAAAATTATGCACATCAGACGCACAGCAGATGCATACCAAATTTCTCTCAGCTGTTGAGACAAGTAGATATTTTAGACCATTACTTGAGTAAGTATCGTACTTAAATAAGACTGCAAACCCCACCCACCTCTGACTAAGTCTTTCTCTTCTTGTGTGAATGCTGGTAACGTAGACTTGGAGTATCCTCGCTCCAAACTGAGTTTCTCCAACACCTTCTCAATACTTGGTGGCCAGCCTCCCTCCTTGGAGTAGATCGGATGACAGTATCTACCAGCCTATAAAAGATTTACATGACACATGTTGTTCATATAGTTTTTGTGCAGAACGCTTTCGAATTAATACTTATTACACATAACCAAATATGAATTGCGATACAAAAGATCTTTTACTAGACCACTTAACTGGATGATCACCGAATGTCGATTAACATTTACAGAGACCTTATTTCTTTCTGACAACTTATCAATATTACTCAGTATTTCAGGCCTATCGTGTTAGGCGAGGCTTCAAAATTACAAGAACCTTAAATATTAATATTTATTATTTATTTTAATAAGGTCATTATGCTGAGACTGTTAAAACGGTGCAGTGATGTGTCTACGTGCACGATTCCAAAATGTCAACCTTATAGAAATCATTTATACCAACCGGACTAACGAACATGCTTATGAGGTGCAATAGTATACTTAAGTATAACTTTATCACTTACTAAGTGTTGTAAAGCCAGCTCTGCTACTTCAGAATCAGCTTCGGTCTGGGGTTCAAACCAAAGGAGGTGGTTGGCGATCGACACTTTACCTGTAATTCAAGATTGAGATGTTGAAGTCGTTCGAAAAGATTCCACGGGAATGTAGAATTATTATCTTGTTGGGTCAATACTGCATCATATAAAGTCATGATTCCTTGAAGACTTATGATATCTGGTTGTGTAAAAGGATCAATATCAATTTGGTGGTTAATTAAAAATTCATTTAAAAAAAACCGATGAATACAAACACACTTTACGTAGTGCGAATTTAAGTCGTGTTAGCGTCTAAAGTCGAACATAACTTTCAATAGGAATAATAAACAATGAAACATATGCAAAGTTGCACTAATGATCCACTACAACAAATCATTATATCCAATGTACTACTAGGTGAAGCCATCAAAATCTTCTTACCATGATATTTTGGCTTGAACTCCTCATCATAAACCCTCCAAGCTTTAGCGTGGGCCAACATAATATTCTTGTTACACATATAAGTTCCGACATCAGGGCTGATAATTCCTGGTGCAGTCACTCCAGTGATGTAAGAGAGGTCACAGGCCACGACCGGTTCGTTGAGAGTAAGCCAAAGCTTCACGCGGTCACCGTACAGCGTGTAGACTACCCTCGCGTAGTCGGCGAACCAGTCGGCAATGAGGGGGTTAGTCCAACCACCTGGAAACAATAACATGAATAAATCTAGTATATACCGGCTTATGGGCTCCATTTTTATATTTTGTCTCTAGAATGCCTAGCGGCAAGTCTAAGAGTGAGCATATTGCAATTACGGAAGAACTATACCAAATTCCAGTGATCTTTCGCTTTTACAATTGCAACAGTCTTAATTTAAAAGGCAGCGGCCGGATCCCTGCGATAGAAACCTCTAAGTACTAGACCACAGTTCCAGTTCGATTGAATTCTGATGAAGCCTTCTGAAAATCTGTTTCAAAATCTGAATGATAGCTATTTCTGATCAATTCCAATACATCAGACTTACCAAGATCCTGTAGCGACTGCGGCAAGTCCCAGTGAAAGAGAGTGATGAAGGGTTCGACGCCCTTCGCCAGAAGACCGTCGATCAACCGATTGTAGTAGTCTGTTCCTTCTTTACTGATGTAGTTTGGGAAACCAGAGGGCAGGATACGAGGCCAGGATAATGAAAATCTGGGAAAATATCAAATATTTGTGAAAAGTGACTGTTCTTTTTGAGTTTTCTAACTAATAATGGCATTCAGAAACTTTCATAATATACAACGCGTAAGGTCCTCTGACAGAAGGTATCGGAGATCTCTGAACACTTTGTAGTATTGAGTTGAATTACATTTTCGTATAGAAGCACGATTCGTTGGAACCTAAAGTTATTGATTATCAGAAACTTAGGTTGCCTTTTGTACGGAAGGCTGAAGTGTGTTTTACAACGAATAATTAATTTAAAGTTCACAATATTAATAGTTAACGCCATTGAAATGTATGAAACTCACCGATAGTAGTGCAGTCCTAAGTCAGCGACCATCTCGATGTCTCTCTCCAGTTGGTTGTAAGAGTCGCAGGCGATGTCTCCATTGTCCTGGTTTAAGATTCTTGTTGGCAGATCATGGACAAAGCGATCCCATATACTTTCACTCTTGTCTGCAAAGTAGATAACATAAAAAGGGCCAATGAATTCCTTTTTGTGGAGTTATTAAAAGAGATAATTGGAAAGCTTTACTGAAACGTTTATAAGTACTTACCACTTGCATTCCATGCCCCTTCAATCTGGTACGAAGATGTGGCCGCTCCAAATTTGAACCCTGGCGGGAACGTCAGGTCTTCAGCGCTGCATGATGCGGCTATGCAAACGCTGAGGAAACATTGTTATTGTTAACTACCAATAAGAAGTATCATGACATGTGTTGATAACAAATGTACGATTTAAAAAAACCTTGATGAAATATAGGTGTACCCCAGGGTGGCGATTGACTATCTTGGATGTATTGATCCGAAACTAGTCGGGCACTCCCGATTGCCATAATGGAATTAAGTTGAAGAATTAGGATTTCATAGGACCAAGATAGGACTTCAACCACTCGGCTATAACTCATAGTCTTAGGGATAATGACAAACTATGCATTGTGCCATTCAACACTGCGCTAATGCATAAAAGCGTATTTTGTCTAGCGCCTGTCATTTATTACAAAGTACCAAAATGGATTAAGTCCCTACCCGTAAATAAGTTTACTCTTAATGAATATTTAAATAATGCCTAACACTTGTTACTATATTGTGACGTTTCACTTCAAATATTTGTAAAAAAAATGTGCGCCAATTGCTGGCAAAACATGTATACACCACATTGTGTAACAAAAATACCTCTGTTTTTTTTTTGTAAACATATAACCGTGTTTTCACAAAATAAATTATCTTTTATGCCAATGCACAATAACTTATCCAATCAAGATAAAAACTATCTCTTCCTTCAGAATATTATTTCTTCTAAATTTAAACGATTTAAAGAAATTAAAGTGTCATCCTACTACTATTATAAAGGCGAAAGTTTGTAAGTATGGATGTACGGATGTTTGTTACTCTTTCACGTAAAAACTACTGAATGGATTTGAATGAAACTTTACCACAATATAGCTTATACATCAGAATAACACATAGGCTACAATTTTTGAGGTTTCTAATGTGTGGTCGTAAAAAAAAACATTTTTTGCGCTCACATTGCAAACGCTGACTGAATCCTACAAGATAGATAGAAGGCAGATAGAACTGATAGTCACGCGGACGAAGTCGCGGGCAACAGCTAGTTACAGATATTATATCACCGTTGCATAATCATTGATGATGCCAAAATAATATTTTTGGTTTATACGACAGTCAGAGACATAATTATAATTCATCTATTTCGTGCAAAGAAGATTAAAGTATTCATTCCTTGTAGTCTTTTTAGCCTACATAAACTGTTTTCATGGACGTAAGTGGTTGGTCGACAATCATATCTACATATGTTGTAGGTATGTCTGGCCGTAATTTATCTTTAATGTATTTTGTATATTTATATAAACATTGAAGTTGTTTATCAGTTGCTTAGTACTCATAACAAAAACATTGCTTGGTTTGGCTCTAGATGACGTTACAAGTTTAAGTTAAGCCAGTGATGTGCTAACGGCTTTCACAGAGACCACTTTTGGAAAAACTTTTGGGTACCTACTAAATATGATAATATGCGCGGCATTTAGTTTCTAATTTTACGTTAGTTTATACAGACACCAAATAAATATTATGAAATATTTCAAAATGGAATTTCAGCCTCGACTGATAATCTTAAATGAGATTACTTAGTTACGCTGGAGATATGAGATCATACGAGTGAGTCCTTGAACACAATCGCACAGTAAAAATAGAAAAAATCGAAATCGAATCAAAATCAAAAGTCATTTATTGAAATTAGGCTACTAAGTAGCACTTTTTGAAGGTCAGTTTACATTGGATAGCACCCAGTTTTGCCCACCGTTCACCGCTTTCTAAGTGCATTTTCTTTAAAAGTCGAACATATTAGATTTACACACTGCTAAAACTGTTTATTGACCTGTACAATATTGATTATTTTATTTTATTTTTAATTTTATTTTATTGGGACATGTTTGTTGTCATAATAGCTTAATAATAGATTTCAGGCGTTGAAGTATTTTTGTATCCTTAAATTAGCCCCAACTCTTTCTCGCTATTCATCTCACTACAATTTCCCGCGAAACTAGCCTCTGTTAGATATAAATCAAGATAAATGGAAAGATTCAGTTAGATATTTTATAGACCGAGATAAATGGAATTATTGAAGGGAGGCCTCGACCTGCAGTGCGATGCAAATGGCTGATAATAAAAAGGAACCTAACTTATTGAATTTTAATTTTTCTCATCCTTTGCATTTTATTTTTTTAACTGATTGTTTCATCAGACCTACGATCGGGAAAATACGACTCCCGCAGTGATAAATTCAATCCTCCTATCTTGGAGGATTCCACGAACACTCAAGTCACAAGCAAACTAACAACAAACTGGCAAAAATGCTCATAAGCAGTCATCTCACTACTATTAAATCTCACCTGAAAACAAGTGCACTGTACCAATCCATGTTGAGGACTGAACCAATTCTTACACTTTTTTTAAAATATACAAAAATAAAAAAAAGTTAGCCTTGACTTAGATCGCAGATAAAGTCAATGTTATCAAATGAAAAAAGATCAATATTTTTACCGCTCGAGAGGTTACCAAGCGGTATTTTTGGCGATATCACTTTCAATTGTCTAGTAGTTGTGCTCCTTTAGTCAAGTGTACTTTTTAGTTTTCTTTTTTTTTAAAAAGACTCCGGCACTAAGGCATCCATCCTAATGTCGCGAGAGGATTCACAAACATTCAAGTCACATGCAAGAGCACAACAATAAAGATCTCTGACTTTGAGAAAAACACCCACACTCAAGAGAAGCTTTCGTAGATCACACAAACGCTTGCCTTACGCGGGGATCGAACCCGTGACACGTCGCAGTGGGTTCGGCGTGGTGAGTTGGTGACCTCACTATGCTCCGAGCAATAAATTCAGATTAGTCACGTGACTTTAACTTATCATCTCCATACACTGGAACGTTTATTATTCTCGCTAACTATTGCCAAAATGACACTTAGATAAAGGAACAACTTTAAGGCTAAATTTTCATTAACACGAAATTACATGTTGGGTACTATTTACAAAGAAATTTTACTATATAATAGCACTATAAACTTTATGACAATATTATAAAATGCAAACTAAACATGAGCCAAATATAAAGTCACTAGAAATATTATAAAACGAATGTCGGTATCACCGTCTGGCGAATTCGCGAGGGGAAGCGAAATGGGGAAACAGTCAGGACGGTTACAATAGGTATTTTTGTTCTATGTTATGAGGCGAAATAAAATATTTATTCATACTTTAATGTACAATTCAAAATCAAAATCAAAAAGTTTTTATTTCAAATAGGCCGTATCTCAGGCACTTTTAAAACGTTATATTACTGACTCTAGTTGCACGGTTCCAAAGTGTCATTCTTATGGAGAAGAACCGGCAAGAAACTCCAATTGTGGTACATAAGGCGGACTTAATGCCGCATGGCATTATCTACCAGTCAACCTTTGAGTCAAATGGAGAAGGTGCTGGAATAGGTACAACAGTACGGTACGAAAAGTACTACCTACATCTGACTATGGATATTTATATTATGTATGAATGATATACGAATACATAATAAAAATAAGCTTTTCCAGCGTTATTGAAATTGGGCCCGAGCTACTGTAGGCCCAATACGATGTGTGACCCTTACGATTTTAGCACAATAACACAATTTTTTATACGTATAATTATTCTTTATTACTTTCTACACAAAAATAAATTAATTTTATTTATAGTTCATCATTTGTTACATCAAGGGAGTGTTCTTGGATGACTTTCTTGTACCAGTGCGCGGAGAGACGCGGCCTGCGCGTGCGCAGCGGGTCCTCAAAGTCCACTTCGTAGAATCCGAATTTCACACTGGAAAAAGGAATAAAAAAATATTAAAGAAATGAAGTCATCATCGGCCTAGCCTTTTTCTAACTATGTTGGGGTCGGCTACCAGTTTAACCGGTTTCAGCTAAGTACCACTGTTTTACAAGGAGCGACTGCCTATCTGACCTCCTCAACCCAGTTACCTGGGCAACACGACACCCTTTGGTTTGACTGGCTGTCAGACTTTTCAAGCTTCTGACTACCTGTAACGACTGTTAAAGATGTAGGAATAACAGCCGGGACCCACAATTTAACGTGCCTTCCGAAACACGGAGGAACTCGTTATGACAAAGATGGTCACCCATCTACAGACCAACCGCGTCAAGCATAGCTTAACCTGTGATCGATTCACTTATGTGGTTATAGCTTAGGCTAGCTAGGAGGAGCTCGTGGAGCTCCTCCTGATTAAAGAAATGAAGTCTGATTAAATAAACTGTCTGTCTGAACGGGAATATGGCCTGAAAAGGAAGCTGGTTTGGACTGAACGCGGAAGGCGGAAGACCGGGTGTTGTGGCGCTACTTAGGGGAGGAATGCTTCCAGCAGTAAAAAGATAGGCTATATTTGTTTAAGTATATTTTGAAATTTGGAGATAATGGTGTTATTTTGGAATAAATGTGCATATTAACTATTAGTACTTACTTGTAGCCATCCGACCATTCGAAGTTGTCCAAAAGAGTCCAGGCTGTGTAGTGGGTGATGTTCAATCCATCTTCTTTAATAGCTATTAAGATCTGAAACGTATCATGGTTTAGCATTCTAAGGGATTTGAAATCATTTAACACCTAACTAATTTAAATACAGAGATCGGCTAGGGGTTTGACCGCTGAATTGCAAAGTAGAAGGTCTTGGATTTGAATCCATGTATATCTTATTGAAATCATATGTGTTTTAAAAAGGTCACCGCCCAAAAAGGGTAAAGAAAAACATGTCAAAAACCGAAACACCTGAGAATTTTCCCAAGAGTGTGGGAAGCTCTGACTTTAATACGAATCTGATTGCAGTTTATATAATTATCAGCATAATGAAGTTGTGTATAAGATGATCGGCCTAGCCTTTTCCCAACTATGTTGGGGTCGGCTACCAGTCCAACCGGTTTCAGCTAAGTACCAGTGTTTTACAAGGAGCGACTGCCTATCTGACCTCCTCAACCCAGTTACCTGGGCAACACGATACCCCTTGGTTAGTCTGGCTGTCAGACTTTTTCAGCTTCTGACTATCTGTAACGACTGTCAAAGATGTAGGAATAACAGCCGGGACCCACAATTTAACGTGCCTTCCGAAACACGGAGGAACTCGTTATGACAAAGATGGTCACCCATCCACGGACCAACCGCGTCAAGCATGGCTTAACCTGTGATCGAATCACTTATGCGGTTATAGCTTAGCCACGAGCTCCTTGAAGTTGTGTATAAGAGTCAAAGGTAATTCCATTTTCATTCCGAACTTACCTGTTTCAAGTACTCTCTGTAAAAGTTGATCCTATCGTGATCCTCAAGTCCTCCAAAGGTGGCCATTCCATTCTCGGTGATCATAAACTCGAAGTCACCGTACTGTTCCTTGAGCCAAAGTAACTGCTGACGAATGCCGTCAGGATTTACCTGAAAGAAGAAGAAAATAATATTATACATTTGTCATCTTTATTTTTGAAGTCTGTAGTTAATATTTCACGACACAGGGAATCCTAGTGTGGAGGCTAGTGCTATAATGCATGTAACCGAATTTCTTTTGTAACAAATAAAGTTAGTATATGGCAACCTACCATATTGTAAGTATGTCGTATGTAGTGTGACCAACTTTTTTCTATCAAAAGAACTTCGCTGCATGGAGAAAAAGACTGGATAAGAAGTCGAAATCTGCTCCGTATACTAGCCCTTGTTAGCCATGGACCGGTATAGTTTAAAATCTATTTCATAGCTTGTAACCTCAAATCACCAACTGAACCTTTAAATGAAAATATTTCGACTAACGTGAAATAAAATGACCCGGATTAATGCTAAATCTCCTAACTGTAATTTTAATGACTTTGCCTCAGGTAACTTCGTACAAATATTCTTCACCAGAACTAAATGACACTTACGAAGAACCACGAGGCAGCGGCCGGGGTCCAATGTTCAGGTATCTCTATTTTACCATTGAGTTCTTCAGCGTCACCTAGCGGCCATTGGGAGAAAGTTTCACCCTCCTTCGCCCAACGGATTTTCCGACTCGTGTAATGGTTAAAAGCGAAGAAGTCGTAGGTACCTGTGGAATTAAGATCGACAAAGCTTTTATATAGATCCTCTTCAACACGGTATTTGCAAATTTGGTTTCGGAAAGATCATAAGGAACACGGGTGGTTTTTAGTCTATAAAACTCAGACACCCCTTTCCCAAAACGGGAGGAGTGATTTGATGATTTCCCATCTTGGTAAAAAGGGCCATATTTTTCTTTTCGCCTTTCTCACATTCGCCCGATTATTTTTCCCTTTCGCTTTGCCAGTAACTTTACTCACCTCTAACTAATTCCTTCTCTTCTTGGGTAAAAGTTGGTAATATAGATCTATTATATCCTCTGTCCCGACTGTTTTTCTCTAACAGCTTCTCAATGCTTGCTGGCCAGCCTCCCTCTTTGGAGTAAATTGGATGACAGTATCTGCCTGCCTGGAAATTATTTCCAAAGGTTATTGACGCATTTTTTTATATGTATTTTGGCAAGGTCAGCCTTCATCTTCTTGATATTGGGCATACCTCGCTTTAATTTTATTTTTACACATTCCAGAAAGACCAAGCGACCTTTTAAAGTCCTTTGCCGAACATTTGACAAATAGCAGCTGGATACTAATACAAGTTAAAACAAAGTTTGTCAAGTTTCGGACCCAACTGGTCGTTAATTATGAGCTGCCGCACTGGTATGTCCGATAAATAAAGTGAGTAAACTGTTGAAATGAAATGAAATTAGGTTCCAAAGAAACAATGTTTATGGTACTGAAACGTATCACCTGTCATCACCTATCATTATGGGCTGGCAAATACACGTCACTTACCAAGTGCTGCCGAGCTAGATCAGCTAATTCCGTATCAGCTTCCGTAAGAGGTTCAAACCAGAGAAGATGGTTCGCGATTGACACTCTGCCTGTAATTCGAAATGGAGATTATGATGATTAGATGTTATTGAAATCTGAAGTAGGTAGATGCAAATAACGCGAACTCGAATCCTGATCACTATACACTGTAATTAACAAGAGATAACCACTTTTCAAATTCCTTCAAGTCTCTTGGAAATAAAAATACATATAATTGTTTGGTGCAAAATCAAATTCCAACCGGTAATCCTTACCATGTGAGATTAAAATTAAAGATAAATTTATCAAAGTTGACAACTCGATAAGAAAGCAATCAACGATACTGCAATGCACTGTTTGCAGTACAGATTGCAAATTACGTGAACCATCCCTAATAGAATATGTGCGCTCAACTGACTGAACGGATAGCCGAGTAGGATAAGTCACTTGGCCAAACCACCTATATCTACTACGTACAATAACAAAGTACTTACCATGATATTTCGGTTTGAACTCTTCATCATAGACCCTCCAGGCCTTAGCGTGAGCCAACATAGCGTGCTTATTACAAAGATATGTTCCCACATCGGGGCTCACAATGCCAGGAGCAAATATTCCCATGATATAGCAGAGGTCACAGGTCACGACAGGTTCGTTGAGAGTGACCCAGAGCTTCACGCGGTCGCCGTACAACGTGTAGACAACCCTCGCGTAGTCTTCGAACCAGTCGGCAATGAGGGGGTTAGCCCAACCACCTGGAAACAATGGGAAGATAGACGACATACCTCTACGATCTAATATTACTATCCTTTTTATAATAACCATTAACAAAATAAACATTAAAATGTGACGTTCATTAAGTTTTGTATGCCAGTATCGTCGATGTAAATTCAATAAAAATCTGGTAACCACTAATAATACACAGAAGACTGAAAATTCGTTTAAAAAACCTAATTTATTTAATAATTTAAGTACGGCAAATCTTAGGTTCATCAGCTTTAAATAAACAATTTCTTGTCATATCCATGACTTACCAAGATCCTGCAGTGGCTGCGGCAAGTCCCAGTGGTAGAGAGTGATGAAGGGTTCGATGCCCTTCGCCAGAAGACCGTCGATCAAGCGATTGTAGTAGTCTGCTCCCTCCTTACTGATTTGGTTCGGGAAACCAGTGGGCAGAATACGACTCCAGGCCAAAGAAAATCTGGGAAAAAGATAAGTAGACATAAATCGCCCCATTTATTATTATGTCTTACATTTTTTGTAATTTTTCCGTATGTTGCGCGATTTCACGCAGCCCATAATGAACGATGGAAGGCAAATGGACACCGAACCAAGATCGGTTTGGCAAAATTCATCACTCGTTACCACAGCAGATCAAAGTTTATGCAGCTATCCGATAATCCCACCCACTTTGGTTTATATGAGTGGAAGTTCCAAGTCGTGGACCTGCATGAAGGTTATACTAACCGATAGTAATGCAGTCCCAACTCAGCAGCTATCTCGATGTCTTTCTCCACTTGGTTATAAGAGTCGCAGGCGATGTCCCCATTGTTCTGGTTAAAGATTCTTCCTGGATCCTCGTGGACGAAGCGGTCCCAAATGCTTTCGCCCTTATCTGCAACAATTATGTTTCATGACACAATATTTTCCTCATTGCTCTAGAAGCAGCTACTTGAATTTGTTTGAGTATTTGAAGGTATCTTTAACTAATTCGGAACTTAGGACGCGCTGAAAAGTAAGCAATATTGGGTACTGGCCAATGTAATTTTACCTTCAAAAAGTGCTACTTGGTAGCCTTATTGGAATAAATGGCTCCTGATTGATGTTATGTGCTGGGGGATAATTCCTACCATGTAATGTAACAAACATTGATAGTGTTTCCCACAATGTGATGCTGGCTTTAGTCTGTTGATGCATAGTAATATGATGCGATATTTTTTTGACGCTGCCTATTTCACAAGCTTTAAATACAGAAGACCAGTGAGACCATTTTTTTTTAATGCAACTTTTAGCATAGAACAAAAATGGAAAAAGTTTTCCATGTTAATTGAGCCTGAATTTTATGCAGATCGCTTCATGTTTAGCAAGAGATATCGGTAACGACATGGCCACTTACCACTAGCGTTCCATGCTCCTTCAACTTGGTAGGCAGCGGTGGCAGCTCCGAACTTGAACCCTGGAGGGAAGCTCAGGTCCTCGGCACCCCATGACACCGCTAACACAGCACTGAGGACATAAAGAACACTTGATTATATAATTTTGTTACTACGCAGAAATAATGGTAACCTCGTGGTATAATCGCTGGACTGCCTTCAAAATCCGGAACGTCATACCCACTGAGCGCGACATGTCCCGGTTTCGATCTCCGTGTGCGTTTGTGTCATTCATGAATGTTTGTTCTGGGTGTATTTGTGCATGTGCAGTTTGTTAAACTTCCCGCGAGACAAGGATTATTAGGAAAAATTATTAAAGCGGGAGTAGTTTTTTTCAAAACAATTATCCATTTAACGGTCTTTAAAAAATCTTTGAATACCAAGTCATCACTATCTAACTATGCTCATTGCTTATTTATTGCCCAACCCTCACGTCGCGAGTTCAACTTGCATTACCTGCCTCCTCGAGAAAATGTTATAACAAAAAGCTCAATGGTTTGTAAACGAGACGACGTTTCGAGGCTTCTTCTTCTGTTACAAGTTAACACTCAAGTGTAACAGCACCTTTATAATATGAATTATCTGTTACTTAACAGCCCACTAATAAAGCCTGCTTTGTTCGCAAGTTTTTAACAACATTGACTTTTAGTAAATATACTAATTAATTTATAGACCATAATCACTTTCTTGATACACCTTGTTAAAAGAGGATTTTGTCTTTAATAGACATTACTTATTTTAATGCTATCATTTTTGTCTTGATATGACAGAAAAAAATCTCTGCAATTTATATTTTTGACACCTCCGTAATTTATAAAATATAAAAAAAACAAGGCACTGAAATACTAACTAATCAATCACTTTTAAATCTCACCTGAAGACCACCGCACTACACCAACTCATGATGACAACTGAAAACGGATTCGACTACTATCTTATAAATACACTAAATAATATTAGCCTTGACTTTCATCGTAGATAAAATAAATAGTATCAAATGAACTGTGAATTGAAAACAATGATCCATATCATTGACGCTTAAGATAATAGGCGAAATTTGTTATGGTTCACAACTTTTACAGAACGGCATCTAGTCTCAAACTAAGCATTGCTTGAATAATGAGTACAGGTACTAGACAACTTTTCTTTTGGTAAGATGGAGGAATCCTCGTGGACTGGGTGTCCTCCCGCAGGAGAGGAAATGGGTAGCATCAGGCTCTTACTGACTAAGCCTGAACCGCCGTGCTACGTCATCCGCGTTTTTGTGTCGGTGTATGGCAATGCGTTGCAATACTTCATACACCCCACGCTTACCCTCCAGTAATAAAGTTCTTTATATTTATCCTCCGAGTTCGTAATGAAAGTGGTCCATTATAATGTCTTCTTATGTCCCAAATGTTAGTCACATCGGGATACTTTCCTGTAAGGAAGGTTCTACTTTCCTGTAGGCTGTAAGTATCCGTCACTTTTAGACTTATCCGGAATACAGCTATCACAAGCAGCAGACTTTTTCTGGTTTAAAAAGCTGATGACCTGGTCCTAGGACCTAATTTTAAGTATACCATATTTTATAGAAAAAAATAATAATTTGAAAGTCGAACTTACTAACCCCTTCACTTCCGTCTTGGGCTGTACCGAGGCTGCGAAATCCCTTGCGCAAGCGCATCTTCTGTTCGTGTCAGCAACAGACACCGTCTAAGTCTTATATTTCATTATTTTTCGTCGTAAGTGTCAATAATCATTTGTTTTATGGTCAGAATATGCTAAGCTGGTTTTTTTCATCATAAATTAATGTAATTTTTTTATAGACTCCTTTGCATTTGCCAAAACTAATAATAGCCTTTTCTTACGATTTTTTAAAAATCTTTCTGTTTTCTATGAATTATTTAAATTCGACATTTAAGAACAAACACTAAATTTATTTTTATTTTAAATTTTGATATCAAAGAACTACCCTAAGTTATTATTGGTAAGCGAACCATTTCCATAGTTTCAAATTTAATCCGAATGCCATTTATTTATCGGCCGTCGTATATAGCAGAATCGGGGCCCTGTTGACCTGTTACATAATTTAAATTATTTTAAATGATACAAACCAAAACTCAGAGGTCAACAAACTTATTAAATACAATAATTTTTGCTTGCTGTGACCTTCTACAATAAACTTTAATAAACATTATTATATCTAATTACAAATTGTATGCTTTCTAATCTTCCTTATCATACATTTATTTGCACCCAGTAGGGTAATAACTACCATTTAGATACACGATTAAATACTTAGATAAATATATTTTTAGATAAATACTAGATAATTAAGTTAAAACAATCATACTGAAATCAGCAGTGATAGCCAAGTGGTATGACCATTGGACTGCCGAATCAAAGGTCGGTTTGAATCGAGACATGCACCAATGTTCTTTCAAATAAATTTACGAAATACTAAGTAATTTACTATTCATAAGAACAGTGTAAAAAAAACAGAAAGGGAACGAGTACACCTGAGAATTTTTCAAGGATGTGTAAAGCCGTTAAAACTCTTAATAATGTCGGGATGTATCACACAATGTCATAATGTGAAAGTATGTGAGTGTGTTTGCTTCTTTGTATGTTTTTCACCTCTTCACGCCCAAACGGTTGGACCGATTTCGATGACAATTGGTATGGTGAACGTTTGATTACAAATAGGCACTATCCGACCTCATTAGAGGGTTTATTTTTGCAGCTATAACAGACTTACAGACGGGCAAAGCCGCAAGAAACAGCTTGTGAAAGATACGATAAGAAGATCAATCATTCATTTTACTTAAATGCCTCTAACGATCTATAAAAAGCAAAAGACGTCACTACTGGCGTTTCAAAACAAGTTTTTTTAATGATAAGTTCATGATACAATTCTCTTATCACGGGGTTTTTGAACATTTCAATAACACAAAGACTAACCACAAGGATTTGTGGAAAACACAAACACTTGTGTCTTAATGGATCAAACCCAATTTGTTGAGATACTTGGCCGCCATCTTAATGTTAATAATGTTAATGTTAATTAATGTTTGTCGTTAAGCATTCGTATCCTCTCTGTCAGGTTTTGGGAGAAATACTCTTATGTCCTTCAGTGATTTGGGCCACGACAACTTATGTCAGTAACACCAATCAACTACAGAGGTCATACTATAGTGCATAAGCAGATGCGAACACTCAGGTGCGCTCTCTACAGACAGTCGTCCCATCGGGCGATGTGATTAAGAGCGTTCTATTACTCACCCCGATGGGACAGTGCCCTGACACGACTGGAGTGAAACACTCTGAAGCTGTGGAATGATTAACGAATGCAAGGCTCATCTAAACATCCTAAAAAATCAAATCAAAACAAATATCCTTTACTCGCTCAAATGTGGTACGAACGTACACAGATGAAATAAAATAGTATGCTCTGCTGGAAAATCACAGTTTGCAAAATTGATGGTGTTTGCTAAAATTGGCAAACAATAACATACGCTATAGTCATTGATAAAAGAGGTCGGATCACAATCAGGTGCAGTTCAAACCAAACATAGTGAATCGGCTGATTAGATAGATCTGTTTTTGTTGAAGCTATATACTTACTATCATATAAAGCTGAAGAGTTTGTTTGTTTGTTTGTTTGAACGCACTAATCTCAGGAACTACTGGTCCAAATTGAAAAATTCTTTTTGTGTTGAATAAACCATTCATCGAGGAAGGCTTTAGGCTATAAGCCATCACGCTGCGACTAATATGAGCGAAGATAGGTACAATGGAAAATGTAAAAAAAACAGGGCAGGTATAGGTAAATCATAACATATTATATCTTCTACCCACGGGAACGAAGTCGCGGGCAACAGCTAGTGTATGATAAACGGGAAGCCTTGAAGCCTACTTCAAGTGCCGGGCATTTTTTCTTGTTGTGTAATATTTTGTTTTATTGCCCCCCGAGGAGAGTAAATGATAAGATAATTTTGTATCTGTCACTTTTTATCAAAGTCCCTGGTCCTATCTGTGTGGGTGGTGTAAATATGTTGTTGCTTTTAAGAATAACGAGCATAAAACAACGGATGTCACGTTAGCAACAATTGTATCTGTTCTCTTAACAACAATGTAGAAATTAGTAAAATTTTATAAAATAGAAGCTAATATAGTATGGCGCATCTAATGACAAAATCACCGTTGACTTGTCTTAGGCCATTTCTCAGCCCAGCAAACTGCACTATTGGTGGCGTACTGGAGTTGAACAGGTCTTCGTAGGCGCAGAGTGGAGCTAGCCAGCATTTTCAAACACAGGCGCGACGACCGCGGATATGGTATCCGTGTAGGATAAACATTTTTGTGATCCTCTAGCTCTGAGTTTGGGTGTCTTTGTGCATGGGACTTGAATGATTGTGATACGCCCGTGACATATTTATTACACTAATTAGTTTGCGAATCATTATAAAAAAGACACAAAGAGGAAGGTTTGAAGTCAGATTTCACTGCATCGCTAAATATAAGATGTTTTGAATGAACATTAATTCATTTTAAATAATCCATGTTCTTTAAAGCTAGCGTAAATATATTAGGTTTGTAGCTAAACAGTAGAATAATTAAAATTACAAAGATATAAAAACAAACAAATAAATAAATAAATAAACAAAAGAGAAACAAACATACCATATTTCTAAACGAAAATTGAATGTCAAGTGTCAAAATCACATTGCCGACTGCTTTGTTTGATTTGAGGTTATGTTATTCAAAATAACACGATTTGAGCAACTTACACTATCAAAATGAGTAAAAAACTAAATAATATGAAATGGGAATCCGTGGCCTTGGATGGTTTTCCCGTTTCTATGGCTGACAAAGGATTTATGGGCTTGGAAGAGTGCACAGATTATAATTTCGATAAAGAAAAAAAGCGGTCCAAGAAGGTTTGTTTACGTCGGCTCTAACCTCATTTGAGGTTTAAAAACGTGAAAATTTACGTATTTGTAATTATTTCAAGTTACGTTTTAATATTGTACAAAATATGTAATTTATATTGATGTGTCGTAGAATGGATTTAAAGATACATAGTTAATTCCTTACCTTGCAGACACTGCTTAATAAAACCTGTATCTTTTCTTTTTGCAGACAAAACTAAAAGAGAAAAAAGAACAGAAGAAACCAAAAAACAACAAAAGAAAAGCGGAGCCTTCGAAAGACGAACCCAAGGAGGTACCAAGCAAAAAGGTTAAACTTAGCAATGGTTTTGTAGTAGAATCTTGCGAAACTGTTTCACCAACATTAGGCAATAATGTTAAAACAAATAGCAAGAAAAATGCCAACAAAACAGAAGAAGGTGCTAAGAAATCTAAGAATAAAAGGAATAAAAAGAAGAAAGGTGACACTAACACAGAAGAAACTACAGATAATAAACCGGTTAAGAAAAGTAAACAGAAGTTGGGAGATCTACCACAGTCTACTTCGGAGTTGACCGCAGAAGACATGCTGACGTGGGCCGAGTTTAAGCTGCAGGAACCAATATTAAGAGCTTTGACAGAATTGGGTTTTAAACAACCTACTAAGATACAGCAGTTGACCTTACCAGCAGCTATACATGGTAATTATGATAATTTTAATTATTGAATTGATTAAAATGAAATAATATAAAGACTAGATATGATCTAGGAATAATCTAAGAATACTTTTTGTTGTGAAGTTACTCTCAAACTCCAACACAAATTTCATCTGCCCATTTTGCAAATATTTATATAATTGTAATAATTTTCAGGACGCAGAGATATCTTAGGTGCTGCGGAAACCGGTAGTGGTAAAACTCTAGCTTTCGGTCTTCCAATCTTATCGGGTATATTAAAACTCAAAGAAAAAGCATTACAAAAAGGCTTAGATGTGTATGACATACCATACAAGAAACCATCCAACAAGAAGAAAGATGAACCAGCACCAAAAGGTAAGAAAGATAAGTTCAAGAAGAAAGATAAGAAGAAACCGGAAAAGAAGGAGAAAGTAGAAGAAGTAAAAGTAAAGGAATCGTCAGAAGATGGCTACAGCAGTGGTGAAGAGAGTAATAATGATGGTGATGAACCAAAAAAAGAATACAATGATGATGATTATTTAGAAGAGATTGTAGTGCCTTACAAAAAGAAAGAAAATTCAGCTGATGAAGGGAATGACAGTGATGATAGTGATAATTATATTCATCTATCAGATATGCTGGATTCTGATGATCTAGCCGAAACCAGTGATGAAAATGACGAGGGTGATGAAGAAAGTGGTGCAGAAGCTGGAAGCGGCGATGAAGGAAGTGATGCAGAAGCAGGCAGTGGTGAAGATGATATTGATGAAGACGATCTAGGTTTAGAAGAGATTGATGGTGACGCTGGTAGTGATGTAAGTGGAGAGGCTGATGATGAAGAATTGGATGATCAAGGTGATGAAGATGAAGTTGATGAAAATGAACAAGGTGAGTTGTTATTTATTTTATAATTTTGGACTGAATCTGACAAAATATTATCAATTTACTCTATCAGCCTTCCTAAGGGAATTCTCTTGATATATTAATATACAATACATTAATGCAATGGGTTACTCATGCGTATTTTTCGGGATTGCCTGACTAGTTTCGACTCTAAACACCTCCGCCGCATAACCTCATAATTAAAGACTCCAGTTGGATCCAAAACTAGTCGGGCAATCCCGATAAATACACGTGAGTAAACCATATCTGTAGGTATTCTTTATTTCGCATATGATACTTTTAATTACGGACTTCCACAATAGGAATTTGAAAGTAAAGTCTTAAATTTGCAGGTATAGGCTGTGTTAAAGTTTTAGACAACATTGAGATACCGGGTCACGTATCCATGAAGACAGGCAAGCCGCTGTACGCTCTCATCATCACGCCTACCAGGGAACTGGCCATACAGATCAGCAGACATCTTGTGGCTGTAGCTAAGTATACAGGTTTGTTTATAATGTCATAATAAGCTTTAAAAAATGGTACTGAGAATGAAAGATAAAATTAATAAGCGTGACCTAGGGCATTTCAAATGTGTTTCCTTTTTGGACTTTTTTTTGTGACTGTACACTGTACAGTACTCATGAAGATTCGTTTTGTGTGATAACTAAACTACTATAAATGACTAAATGTTACCACGATATTCGATTCGCTACCCGATAAAGTGTAAACTTTATTTTTGTAATCGTGTTTTCAAATTTAAAAAGAAATGGCTTTCAGCCATGCTGACGATCTTTAGATCTTTGTACAACTCGCACCGATTAAAGCATAACTTTTTTCGACGATTCTTCTCTTTTTGCGAGTCGCGTTCGAGAAAAGACGAGAAGTTCGGCCGATTTTATCACCTTCGTCTTAATTTTTTTATCTATCCAATAGTCATGATATTGTGATTAACCAGGTATAAAAGTGGCCACGATAGTGGGTGGTATGGCGGCTGTGAAACAAGAGAGGGTGCTGCGATCAGGACCCGAGGTGGTGGTGGCGACACCTGGCCGGCTGTGGGAGCTGGTGGGTCAGGGACAGCCGCATCTGCAGCAACTGGACACCGTCAAGTAAGATGTGAAATGGCTTACACTAAGGGACACTAGTTGTGAGTGTGGGTCAACAACTGGTGACTTTCAGAATCTCTTAGAATCGGGGTAATATAAAAGAAAATGTTGGTCAACGGACACGGATAAATTTTATGGTGGTAGTTCTTAGACTTGTTAACCCTTAGAAAACTTATAAATATAAATAAGAAAAATAATCATTTTTGTAGTTGTGTTTATTTAGTCATTTAACATGTAATAAAAATACTTGTATTATTATTGTATTGAAAAAAAAAAAACAAAGAACAAGCATCATCTGTACCTACTAACATCCTTAAATTAACAATAAGAAAATATCAATAGAAAGAAAGACAAAAATACGAAATACCTTTCAATTCTATTGCGTTTTTTAGTAAAAACAACACCAAAACATCCATACCTCCCCCAGATTCCTAGCCATCGACGAGACCGACCGCATGATCGAGCGCGGCCACTTCGAGGAGCTGCAGCCTCTACTGGAGCGACTCAACGCGGACGAGGAGCGCAGCGCCGCCAGACAGAACTTCGTGTTCTCTGCCACGCTGACCATGGTGCACGACCTGCCGACACATATGAAGGGCAAGAAGGTAGGAGCTGCGATTTATGATTAGCTATAAAGTCCACCTTGAAAGTTAAAAAGTTCAAAAGACCTATTCACAAATCTTAATTGATTCATCGTCTCTTCATTCATCTCCTATTCTAAAGTTATATTTGTAAATTCATATGCGGTGTCGCTTAGAAATTTACCATAAAACAGTAATTAAATAATACTGGTGTCTTTCCTTGCCTCGCCATATGATACGGCCGCGTTGTTTGGTTCCCTGTGCAGGGCCTATACAAATGCTAAGTTCATTGAATCGCTCGAGACTGGCAGTCAGATAATTATTAAGACAAAGTAGCTTATCTACTGACCTAGTGCGCTGACCTAGCCCACGCTGTATAGGTCCATACATGTTTAGTTCCATGCTAGACTGCTCGTTAAGTGTTAAACAGGTTAATTAGCTTTTGCCCATTTTATTTTACGAGAGATTGCCCTCCGAAAAAAAATGTGGTCTATATCACAGTCTAATAAACTATTCATATTATTTCCAGGTAACTCAACGAGGCAAGATAATAAACAGGAAGATAGAGAAGATGACTCCTCAGCAGAAGGTAAACAGACTGATCAAGATGTTGGGCATGACCGAGCCCAAGGTCGTCGATATCACCACGCAAAACTTAGGTTAGTACTATACAGCAATTTGAACCTTAAGAGCTATGGAAATTTTCTTTAAATTGTAAAATATATTATAAGAATACTTTATTTTGCTTTCCGTTACTAGGCTGATACCATGGTCCATTACAGCTGACAATTGAATTTTTAACCGTTTATGCAATAAATAATAAAAGAATACAAAATCGAACTAAATCAATGGTTACTGTAGTCATAAATAAATGAAAAAAAATGTGACTGAGGATTTTACAGACATACAAATCACGTGCACAAAGACTCAGAACAAGCATGAGTGGATCACACAAGTGCTTGTCCTACGCGGTGATCGAACCCGCGACACTTCGCTCTCAGTGGGTTTAGTGTGGTGACCTAAACCACTCGGCTATCTGTGCAGTAAAGAACTATATATTCCCGTCCTATTTGTTACATACAAATAGGACGGGAACCCTCTGTGTCGCAAGTACTTGATCGGTTTTCACTCTTTTATAAGCTTCACTTGTAATTAACATAACATTCGTTTCGTAACAGGCACAGCGGAGACTCTAACGGAGTCCCGTATCACGTGCGCTATGGAGCACAAGGACGCGTATCTCTACTACATAGTGAAGCGGCACCCCGGCAGGACTATAGTGTTCTGTAACTCTATCGGCAGTGTTAAGAGGTTAGTATAATACAAATTAGTCTTATTAAGACTCTTAGAGACACTTTTAAACTTAAATAATGTACTACCGAATGAACGAACGTCACTGAGCGAAAGGTGAGCCGTGAGGTAATAGATTGTTGTCAATTACCCTCAACGGGGGTATTCGTTTTGAGTCTCATGTGTGGTCCTAGTAGGAATCGGTCGGGCCGACGCTCTTTACGCGTCGGTCTAACCGAGTCGTCGAAAATCCTAAAGTGAGCCCTTATCTTCTATTGTCCGATGATCCACCTCGGTCGATGCGTCGCGAATCGCCACTCACCGACCAAACGCGGTAAAGAGAGACGTTCAGGTTTTAGTTAGTAAGAATCTGACTCTCCCGAGGAGGCAGATGTCCATAAGGATTATTAGCCCGCCTGAACAAAAAAAGACTATTCAGATAGTCTCTTGGCAAAAATGAAACATTTAAAACTGATAGTGTTGTAATGATTGCTTTCAGATTAGCTCAACTATTTACATTGCTCAAGTGTCGCCCTCTACCACTACACGCGAGCATGCCTCAGAGACAGAGGCTGAAGAACTTAGAAAGGTAAGGATTGTTTTTATAAAATTGTATTATCTGTTTAGCTCAAAACAAAATATATTATCACTTAGGTATTATACTACCAATAAGGACGATATTAAACTTGTCAAATAAATGTCACTGCAATATAACTGACAAAGACATATTTCCTTTGTATGATTGTTATTTTTTGACGTATATTTTGTCGTCACATTTCTTTGTGTAAATAACACAATGTCAGCCCATTTATAACATATTGCATTCAAAACAACAAACAAATTAAGAACGCCTAGGGATCCCACAAGGCGTCCTCCAAACTGTTCATTTTTTGTCTCAAAATCAAACAGCTATCCTTCACCCATCAATATATATTTTTCCTAGATTCCGCGACGATCCCCACGGCATACTGATAGCTACAGACGTGGCAGCTCGCGGTCTGGACATACCCTGCGTGGAACATGTCGTACACTACCAAGTGCCGCGAACAGCGGAGAACTACGTACACAGGAGCGGCCGCACGGCGCGGGCCAGCCGGGAGGGCCTCACTATACTCATGATGGAACCCGCCGAAGCGTACTTATATAGCAAGATGTGTAGAACACTCAATAAAAGTAAGTTAAGATACATATATGACTGGCCTGTTGGTGAGTGACCCTGACTGCTATACCGGAGGTCGTGGGTTCGATTCCTACCCAGAACAAATGTTAGTGTGATGAGCACGATCATTTGTTATGTGTCTGGGTGTAATTTATCCATAATATGTATGTATTTAGAAATATATAGGTAAGTTTATCAGTTGCCTGGTTACCATAACACAAGCTCTGCTTAGCTTGGGATCAAATAATATAAATATATATATAATATATTATATTATTATATATATATAGGTTTTTGGGCAAGACTAGTTGATGTTCCTCTCTAGGTTGTCGGTTTGTTCTGTTTTTGATTCGGTATTGAAATGATACCTTATATAATATATTTCACATCTGACACGCAACGCCATCTAGTCTCAAACTAAATAAAGCTTGTATTATGAGTACTAGACAACTACAACCTTGCTTAGTATGGAACTCTTGAAAAATGGGTATGCAAGTATAAATAATATTATTATTATTTTCCTTAAGCTCTGGTTCCAAGTGAGTTAACTATAATTTACTTATCATGACTACTGATGTTCAAATCTGCTATTAACTATGAACGTGCTAGACAATTGAATATACCTTTATAGCATGCTATAATTATAACGCGCTACAACAAAAAGCGGCAGCCAACTGAACGCGACATTCAAAAGCAATATCACTTATACCGTTATTTCGCTTACATGTCCACAGCCGAAATAGCTCAGTTGGGAGAGCGTTAGACTGAAGATCTAAAGGTCCCCGGTTCAATCCCGGGTTTCGGCATTAACACAAATTTATGTGCTTTTGTCGTTTTTATCTGTCCGATATTTTACATATTTTTTAAACGTTATTTAGTTCTTTACTTAATTAAAAAAAGTTTTTGGTCTATGTAAAAATTGGCTGTAATAAAGACAACATTTATAAATTATAAAGTAATATAATGAACATGTAATTAAAATTTAAATAAAAACCAAGGAAACAGGTAAAAAGAAATATCCTTATTCATAAAACTGCAATTAAACTCATTGTTGATTACCAGCATCTGTGAGACTAGTAAACAAGTTCTTAATTGACCAATAGATGGCGTTGCTAGCGGAAACGTTTGAAAAAGTTTACAACAGTTCCCGATAGGTGACGTTTTAATGGTTAACGTAAAGAGTTACAAAAAAATTCTAAAACTTTTAATCAATATCACTATTTGAAGATACATAGTTGAAATCCATTTGTTACTCACAAAATTGCTTCCTTATAATGTTTTCATCTCGCTACATAATATTGACAAAATTTCTCCGTTTTACCCTACAGCATCAGAAGTGCCAACATTCCCGGTGGACGCTCAAATCTTGGCCCCCCTCAAGGACCTGATGGTGGTAGCTCGGGAGCTGGACGGCTTGGAGCTGAAGAAGAGGCGGGCTGCACAGTCGCAGGGCTGGAAGGAGAAGGCGGCCAGGGAAATGGACATGCTGATCGATGATGATGATGTGTATCCTTTTCAATCGACTTTAAAAAGAACCTACCTGCCTCTGAAAGTTCATAACAAATTTTTTGTTCATTCAACTTGAAATAGCTGTAATAACAGGTACAGTCTAAGATCTTATTACTGTCTGTCCCCCTTCCACAGCTGTATTATTTTGAGGGGATTACAAGCCCTATGGTTCTACTGAACAGTCGTCATCGTCGCTTTCGATGACGAAAGCGGTGTTTTTGTCTCATTATTACCAAAATTGATTACCAAAGTTGTATTTATATTAATCTTGCCAGTTTAGTTTGGTCAGCTTTTAATTACAAATACTAATATAATATGTACAATTCTTGCGTCACCTTGTAGGAAGTTGAACTCATTTGTAACGGGTCGTCCGATCCTTATAAAATTTTGTAAACATATTCGGAAGATCTGAGAATCGAAGAACAGCTATTTTTCATACCGTCTTTTTTTAATTACCTGAAAATCGTTTTTTTTTATTGCAAAACCACTTTGCTGGGACAGCTAGTAAATTAAATGAATTAAGCAAATTTTAATACTTAACACATAAATAAAATTGCCTGAACCACACTCAGTCCGGTGAAACAAGTAGACGCATCTATAGAGAAAGCATTGAAGGCTAAGAGGCGTCAACTGGAGGGCTTGCTTTCCCGGCCTATATACCCTCGAGGCTTCTCCTTCAAGTACCCCACGTTGAATACTGCGACCGCCTTCACTGGCAGCGAGGATAATGCTTTGGAGGTTAGTAACTAGATTTTCGTGATGGAAACCAAGCAGATAGTGCAAAAAAAATAGGTATACAGTATGATATGATGATAGCTTTATTTTTTACTGCCCGGATAGCGTCATTCATTTTGAGATACGTGCCTCAGGTTCGATCCTGCGTAGAAAATTTATTTGTATGATATATTATATCATACGTTCGGTCTGCGTTTCAGTAACTTTGTACAGGTAATTTGGTGTATATTCCCACGGGTGTCGCTTTTTTAGTAACACTAAAGATAATAACTCGTAACTTGACTATTGTCAGAAAAGGTTCTTAAGCTAATCTCGATAAATTAAAGTTAACATGTGTCTTTGTTTATTTTGAAAAAGACCTTTAATAAAAAAAAAAAAAATTATTACAGGTTATGAAGAAAGCATTGGCGTCAGGACAACTGAAAAAAGAAAAGAGGAAAACTAAAAATGCGCCACTTCTACAATTACAAAAGAAGAAATTTAAAAAAGCTAAAAAGTGATTAGTTATTTTAAGCATACTGTACGAGAAATAAATAAATTTATGACGTAATAACATGCATTTTTTAAGTCTTCCTATACTTACTTCTTATTTTACAGGTATTATGTATGTGCTATTATGGAACTGTCATCTCAATTTAAAAATAATTTACTGATTTTTAAAAGCCAAAATTGACAAATAAAAAGAATCTTAAAAAAGTACATAAACCAAGTGCAGCTCCGTTGTAGTCTTTCTCAACCCTCCATTTCCACCTCTTATGCCTTGTAATAATAAAGGAAAACTACATAGCATAATATTTATTATAACACATCTACAAATGTGCAACGTAATTATTACTGTGCCGATTATTAAGACTGCAAACATACATGACACGTGTGTTTCAATTACTACGTCATTTTGATTAATGCGAAGATAAATGATTAAGGTGTTATCTTTAAAATATATAATTCATCTTACCGTACGTGCGTACAGGTGTATGTCACTGATCTCCTATACAAGTTGACCGATTTGAAAGATTTAATATACGCGTTTGGTTGGGGCTGATGATGATTTAGATGCACAAAAAATAATTAAAAATAATCAATAATAAATTGTATGTTAAGATTTAAACTGTCACGTGGGATACGGAACAGTATGCTACGCTTAAAATCTCAAATGGTTGACGTTAGTCTGAAAGCTGCCTAAATAAAATGGGATTGGCAACTTTTGTCGCTTGCCCAATAATCCTTGGGCTAAAGTATGTACAGGCTACAAAGGCTACCCTGCGGGTAACAGTGGTTACTATCCAACATAGAACGAAGATGACCACGAAGGAGATGGCGAGACGATCTAGCTTCTCGAAACTGGACAGAAAAGCTATAGAACGGACGTGGAAGAATAAAATGAAGGTATTACCCTGAAACATGACAAGTAACGGGTATACAAAAGTCAAAAGAAATGTTATCTGCCATATCAAATAATGATTTCTTATCAAAATTATCTGCTAATGAAGAGAATTTAGGATAACATTATCTTGCTGATAATATTCCTTTTACCTATTTGTTTTATCTTATGTTTACTTGTAGGGAACTAGTTCATTCTTACTCATGAGTGATTTGAAAATCTGTGTCAAAATGCCTAAGTTTGGGACCTACGATGAGTACACGTTGCCTTCTTTGTACACATACTTTTTTACTGCTGAAATACAAGTTTAAAATGTTCAAAAATGTCTGCTGCTGTCGTATTCGGACGAAACCCATAAATGAAGAAGTACCTAGTATTTTAGTCACTGCTAATTAGCTTAACTAGCCTAGCCTCATTACTATAAATCGCCGTTTAGTTAACTTCCTAAATCATATTTAGTCATTCAATCCAAGAGCTATACTTTGTAAAATATAGCGCAATGTTTACAAAATAAACGGAACCTGGCGTTGGGCGATCGTTTTCGCAAGTTGGTCGACACATTCTCACTTGTGATCTCCTTACAACAGATCAGATTTTTTATTAATACGACTTCTCCTGTATTTAATACTTCTATGGCCGTAGGAGCCGTAGCTAAAAACTATAATTGTTTGAAGACGTCTAGTTATTATAACGACTTCGTTTTTCTTCATTCCCGAATAGTTTGAGTAGTAACAGAAAGAGATTCGGGTGCAGACGCAGCGGTGATTAAAATAAAACTAATAGTCAATACAACTCTCTCAAGTTGAAGCCGCTTAGTTTTAAGACAAAAAGGGTGTTTAGGATGAAGGCACAAGGAACAATCAAACCACATTATAGATTAGAATTATTTGATATAATTACCGAAAATTGCCGTCCAAACTTTTTGTTTTCATAATATTTAATTGTCGTAATAATAAAAATCGGAGTACATTTCATTTTGATTTTATTCTACAAACAATATTGTGGACGTGCCGTGAAATTAAAGTTAATGCAACAGGCCATGGATTGTAACGCGAAATATGGGCATTGGCCAAGAATTCTAGCCATTTTAATAACTATTTTGCCTGAAACCCGTGAGAATTTAATCTTATAATTAATTATTGCTTAAAACCTTTTTGATATCTTGTTTTCATCAAAAGGCGCTAAAGAATTACTCGAAACCGTATCGGGGCACAGACATTCATCTTAACTTTAGACATTATGAAGTACAATTTTAATATTTCCTAGTATTTAACTGTAAGCCTATCGCAATATAAGCCATGGCCTGGTGAATCGACTGCCGTGTTAGGCACCATTATTTGCTCTTAAAGTTACAAAATTCACGTATTCTTCTATTCTGCACCCATTTTGATGCACTACAGGTGCGTACCACGTAAAGTTAACATACGCCTTAGAATTAGGAAGGTGACCACCAGGAGATCGATCTAATTCCTTGCGTAACACTTCAATGTATCCCAGGACGAGGAAAAGAGAGAAAAAGATGCAAGGATTCCTATCATTCGACATGTCGCATGCATAATTTTATGACATTGTCGAGGTTTCTCTTAATTCACTTAAAATCCAAACGTCGTAAACAATTCATTTCTGTTACGCGAAGCAACGGAAGTTTCCAATGCCTTAATAGAGGTCTCAAAGCGATTACCGCCATGCAAACTCATCAAACTTCGCACGTAAGCACGCATCGCTGCAGACGTATTTCGTCGGGTATTAGAAACTTGCGCTGCTTGCGATGAACCCAGTCAGCCAAGATTTTCTCCATTTATCCCACATCCTGAGTTACTACGGAAAACTTATGTCAAAATTCGAAATTAATCATGAAATTTGCTCTTAAAAACCTTTGCGTTTCAGGGGACTCTAAAACGTCGGTTTCCCAGAGAAGCGAAAGAAAAGTTATACTATCGTCAACTCTGTGTCAAAATTATTGATCAACTTCGAGTTTTGGCTCAAGTCCTGTATAAACACAAAGTTTGGGGAGATTTTAAAAGGTTTGTTTATGACTAATAATTAACGAGTGATGAAATATAACAGGGGCTGGATCATCCACTACCTTCGACAGACTTGCATTAGTAGAAGCAAGATAGGGCACAGCAGAGCGGTGTCTCTATCAAACATCTGCAAGACTTTACGAAGTGGTGATAGACCGCAGACATGTACAACGGTAAAGGAAACAAATATCACATAACAATTTGCTTGAAATTTGGATTATGGAAGAGATAAACAGATTTTTCGCTAGTACGCACTAGCAGTGTATAGGAACAATATCCAAAAAATAATTCTTTACGAAAAAAAAATTGTTCTAACTTGTCATACAGGCTACATACAAAATCAGATTCCTCTTAAAATCAACTTTGGTGAAGAAATTTTTGAAAGACTAGAATTACATTTCATTTGTTTTAGGGACTTTCAAGTAATTTTATTTTACGACATCGATTTTGGTTCAAACATTTAATCAAATAGTCTTTCAAAAATGACTTCAGAAGAACAGTCTTTTAACTCTTGAATGAAAATAATGTATCTTGTATTATATAAAAGAAGTATTTTTAAGCATTGGAAGACAGACATTGTCCAGTCATGGAACCTTTTCACAGTCGAATCTAATATAAAAACTATTTATCTGAATGATATAACTTGATCATTAAATGCTATTACGTAACATCCAAAGAGTTAAAATACCGCTTACAATTTTATTTATGTCAAATGCATAAAATTGACCGATTTATACTTCGATAATTATCAATAAATTCGACTAATATGGTGGATTATGTTGCTGAATATTTACGAATTACGAATTAGGAGATATTTTGATAGTAGTATGTGGGTACTGGTTTTACAAAGTAGATCAAACTATTTACCCTTAGGTGCATAAACTCTGTCCGTTCTAAGAACCTTTTGGAAGGTCGTTAAATAGAACAAAAGATGACGAGCGTTGCTGATTCAACAAGAGAATTACGACTTTGGGTTAGAATTTAACTTAAAATCGAATCAGCATTGTATTTCCCCTCATCTTTCGGTAAATTTCAAGACATGACAAAAGTTTCTTTTTAGAACGTTCGAAAAACATTACAAACGCAGTATTTACTACCCTCAAAATAAACACTAAATCTAGTGCTCTCCACTCAAACAGTTCATACAGCTAAGAATTAGATGACAAATTTGACTTTTGAAAAGATGACGTCACTACTCAACCATGAACAAAAATATATTTACATCGTAGATTTTTTACTGGCAAAATTCCAAAAAAATAATTTTGCTCATGGCTCTTAGCAGTATCGGTAATCTTTTCAAAGATTGTGTGGAACAAAAAATACAGGTACACACTGAACTTGCAATGACAATAAAACGGACTTCAAGTGTCAATTCAACTACCTGAAAATGGGTCTATCGCCATTGTGAAAGCAAGACAAAGCACTGTACTGTGCATTAATCCTTCTTGCTTCCACAATAGCAACAATCCTAAGAAATAATCTGCAGTACATGCATAGTGCATAGTTTAAGTATAAACCGTCTTAAAATAATCGAAAATATAACCCACCCATTAGTAAAATTGTATTATAAGCACACTACTCTGATATACAAATGATTTATTAGATACACAACCGTGATGTGAATTGAAAAAAAAAAACGCAAATCTTACAAATTGTTCTTATTTACATAATCTGTCTAGATGTTGCTATAAATGAAAATTTAATTATTTCTCACTTAGTTTCTTATTTAGGTGCAGCTGCAAGTCGTTCTGGTATTTATACTTTTTCTTACCTAAAGCCTCTTGTACAGATGTTTTTTTGCGGTGAAGAACTACGGTTGATTCGAACATGTACAGACTTTTTAGGAAAAGATGTATTCAATTAACCTGATTGCTGGATACAACCCGACTAACATTTACTGTTGGATGGACCGCTAGAAACATACAGAGCTGTCGCTGAACAGCGATGATGATCCAAGTTCATTGCGATGAAGCAGTGCCATCAATTGCCGTCACTATCCGACACAACTGACAAGCACTCGCATCACGACGAATGTAAAGACAATGAAACAACCTTGGCTGCACTCCCTGCTGAGCAGACGATGCAGGCAGGATTTTTCCAAAGACAGAAAAATCTTTGTACAGCTATTTGTCCAAATGACCATAAGACTGCCGAACAAAAAGTTGAGTGATAGAGACTCCATCAAAACACATGCACAATCGACCGTACTTTTCCAAAAAAAAAACAGTATGTACACAAGGCCTAACTGTTAAGTTAATCTAATGACTGCATCTATAGCATCCCACAATTTCTGGATGCTTCTTATTATTTCGCATTTATTACCTAAACTATTGTGGCTAACATACGTAGGCCACGTCTTAAATCTTACGTCCTTTGCTTCTCATATCAAGAGATCCGTCAAAGTACTACGCAACGTAGACATTACATTAATCTCTAGTAATATCACTCTTATTCTAAATCGAGTAAGCAGTGATGATACGTTTTCATTATCGATTACTTCAATAACTTATTGTAATCTTCGTAACAGCCAAACTCGGTGCAATACACCTCTGTCTACCTATTTCAAGTATAAGTCGTTATAATATTTAAATATTAGCGTATGAGACATCAATCGTAGCAACAACAGCCACGAGTCCACCAAACTAATTGAAATCAATTTGGCTCAATTAAATTTTCATTTTTAGCACATTGGTGTTATTTTAATAAGTGGCCTATCACTAATTAGCCGAGGGAATATAGACTATGATATTCATAAAATAAAAGTGATTTTCGTTAAAATGGCAAGTGATATTGGCTTCTTAGTGAAACCCTAATACGCGGGACGAGGTGAAGGGCCGTTATAATATGGCAACATTCAAAATCATAACGAAAAAAAGGGCCTTAAATTACCTTTTAAGCCCTTAAACACTGGGTTAATATAGACCCCAAACATATTGACAGCACCTAGTCATACAGTAGATGAAACTACAAGACATTAAAAGCACTTACAATTTGAAAATGGTCACCTCGCCCGCGAGAAACGCTAAGTTAAATGTTGCCACATCTAATGTGATTTAATGTCTATAGCTCTGAATATAAGGGGAATGGTTCGAGGCACTTTCGAGATATCTATAAGCTCTGCAAAATAATGTTCAAAAATATTTCATTAAGTACTCCTTGTGTTAAAATAGATTGTAGATATATAAATTTTACACTAAGCGTCAGTGAAAATAAAGGAATAAGTCAGCAACAGCACTGTTGTTTAAGGACTATATTTAGATACTGATTTGGCTTGATACAATGTTTACACAATTATTAGACACTGAAATTAACACACAGATGTTTGAGGTAAAGCTTGTGTTTTTATAGATCTGTAAATCAAGTACTTTAAAATTGTATTTTACACCTACATTATATTTCAGTCTATTTGAGATTGCTATGAGCTAACTAAAATGATTTCATTCCACTTTTACTCAGAGCTGTTATGGCAAATAATGTGATCTTTATGATACAAAAATTGTCATGATATCTTCTGTAGAGCCCAGTTTTCCTGCAAGCAATATCGCGACACACATTTTATATGGCGTGTTCGTTTATCTAAGTAATTTTGGTGTCTTGTGTAAAGTGCTAATGTTTTAAGTAACAATGATTTTGCTTGCAATAGAATCTCAGCTCAGATATAAGAGATCCAATTGTCTGCCAAATCCTGAGGTAGTCATGTTGTCTGATCTATTTTTGTGCAATAGAGGATCGAGCACCAATGTTACTACAATGAAAAATAGCAGATCCTTGCCCACATTTCTATAGTGTTAGACTTACAATACAAAATCCATAGTTTTCATATGTTCATCAAGTAATAAGAACACATACAATACTGATTATTTGCTCAATATTAATGTTCCAGAAAAAAATTGATCACTTTACCCTATATTTACAAAAAGGATTTTTTACACAATCTATGGCTAAAGTGCAGTGTATAAAAATATTTGACATAAGTAAATTTTCATAATTCGCGATCTCTAGTGTTGACTGGCAGACAGAAGGTATTTCGTTATGGACTGGTTTTACACTGGCTGCGTCTATCTACCTAATGATTGAGCCTGACTCCAATAATGATAAATGAGTATTGACAATGATAGGCATTATCTTTTAATTCAGCACTTATTGCTTACCCTAAATGTACTTGGACTATATTAATAGTACAATTACTAGCCGCGGAGCTGCCTAGCCTAAGACGGACTTTGTCTGGCCAGTCTCGCCAATCCTTGTCCAACTATAGAATATTTACATCAAAATTTCACGTGTCATCCATCTATGTGTGTTTAAATTAACACTAATAAGCGTCGGTACTTCCAAAACTAAACATTTCACAGAGAAGGCTCAACTTATTGCCTTTGATTACCATTTCACTTTTTACTTAATTTACAAGGCGAGCAGTCTCTAGTTACATGATTGTGTCACTGTGATGTATTACAATAAATAAGTCCGCTTACACACTATAAAGTCTGAACGGAAGATAGTTCACAACCGATTACGGCGGTTCCTTATTGCCCTAAGACGCGCTCTGCGCGACTTTGCGGATTATATGTCCCCATTTTGACTTATCCCGATCCTCTTGATGAACTCCTCCTGAAGCATCACTGTTTTGATCATGTTAGGGTGTGCTCCATATGCAATGGTCTGGTCTGGGGTCGAGCAGTACTGCTGGGCGGCATCAGTGAGCATGACGCCTTGTCCATTGCTCAAGGAGGCCGTAGACTCAATAGAGTTCCAGTATGTTTCGCTCGGCGAGCTGCTGTTCACGCCGGGTGGCGGAGCAGCCGGCGCTCCCGTGTACCTGAAGTAAGGGTTCTTCAGATCCAGAGTATTAGACGATGAAATGTTGGTACCTTCTAGATTAATATCCATTGTGACATCATAACTCTGGCGTTTGTTAGCCAATAATAACACGCGCCCAGTGAGTGCTTGACCCTGTTTAGCAAATATAGGGGTCTCTAACAGGCACCGCACTTGGTACCAATGTGTTAACGGTTCCGTAGGTGCAGTTGACAGCCATATATGCTGTGTGGCACCCGCAAACAATACATCAAACCAAAATGCTAGTCCATGGCAAGTACCTGACTGTGTAAGTTCAAATCTGAACGGAATTTCAATTCGATGTAAATCTGTCTCATGTGCATTCAAGAAGTCTACTACATGTCTTTCTGACCTTGCCATGCAAATACGAATGTCGAAAGTGTCAACAATGGGCTGTCTGAAGTACTCTTTCATGGCAGCAGTGCGCAATGCACTCAAGTCAACACCATGGAAGCAAGTCTGGTACCAGAAGTTGGCTTTGTTGTATTGTTCCATGAACAAAGCATCATCAGTGAATGGTGCTATATGGAGGTCCCCTCTCGTTGGGTACATGTTGCCGTTGGGTTTCAGCCACTTCTTCGCATGCAAGTATGTTTCTAACATACGCTCGTTGTACAGCATGTAGCCCATGGGCTCTGAAATAATAACATCTACACTCTCAGGTAGTTCTATCTCCTCGATCTTCCCAGCGACGACAGTGATGCGGTCGTGAAGACCGTTTGCTCTGACTAACGCCTGCGCGTGATGGGCCATGTTGCTGGCCTCTACTGCGTACACTTTACGCGCACCTGCCTGAGCAGCGAAAAATGACAAGATACCTGAGCCCGCTCCCACGTCCAATACCACTTTATTCTTAAAATCATTGATATTCGACAGAATGGCGCGCTGATACGTGCTCGTTCTCACGTAATCCTGCATCATGTTTTGCTGTTGACTCAAGTACCCGTAAAATTGGAAGTATTGCATTGCCGACGAGTCTTCTGTGCGTACCGTGAACACTGACGACGACCTGCCCGCCTTCGTCTTTGTGACCAGCAGGTGGAAGGCCTGACAGTCGGCGTCTGACGCGAACTTGAAGAATAGCGTTTCATTGTCAATCGTGAATATGTACGATTGACCCGCCACTCGCGAACACTCACTTTGGCTGTGGACAGGGAATTCGAGCACCTCCTGGGCCAGCACAGGGTCCGCACGAATCACTTTTACACTCAACCCTTGCGGGTCGTAATCCACGTTTACGTTTGTCGGAAAATTGAAGCGCGCTGTGAGCGCTCCTTCGCCGCTCACCGCCGACACCGTCACCGCGCGAAACGTGTTCGCCATTTTATCAATGTGTACGCAAACTCACGGCTACACTTAATATTGTCCACGCGCGTTACGGCAAACAAAGAAAAATGTCGTTGAGAAGTTCAGGAGGCCGGCGTAAAATCGATCATTCACAAACTTCCTCCCTCTATTGTCTATGGTTGGCAGCGTGCTGTTTTAGTTTGACTTTTTTACACCCAGTAAAGCACGGCTTTGGATACAACTTTTCAGTACACAAAAATTCCTAAAGCTCAATGTATCTTTTTGTATAAAATACATATTGCGTTTATGTATTTGATTTGTTGTGTTTTTTTATGTAACGAGTAAAAGTTAGCTTCAACTTTAAAAAAGAGATACATATAAAATCTGTAAATGAAGGGCATTTTTATGCTTTTATTAAAACATCCGCGCTTCGGAAAACTTGTGATTTATTACTTATTTTGATGCTCCTGCACTACAGCTACCCATTTTCGAAAGATAGACAAAAATCTACGATAATCTTGTAACATAGTTTTGCTCTTTGTTTAGACCTACTCTTTAGTATATCCTAACGAGCCAACTAATGTAATGTTGCAAACATTTAAAACGAATAACCCAAAATGTTTTGTCATCTTGCAGATTATTGACTATTGACTAATTACACACATTAGTGTAGTTAAACATATATGTGTAATCTATCATCGCTGCGTCGTCATTGTCGACCTTGTATAAAAGGCATCTGAGCTTCCCTTGAAATGAAAATAATTTTCTTGTTTATGGTATTTCTACTAAGTGAGTACAATTTACTCGGTACCACTTTTTCTCAGTCCCTTGCCCATAGATTTTTCTTTATCTAAGCCCTTGCCTGTCGCCTCCTTTTTTCTCCTGTGGTGTATCTAAAATAGATAATTACAAAAAAAGAAAATAAAGTACTAAAATATTTTATTAACAATAATGACTTTTTAAATACAATAAATAAGCTATAAATACATGATTATAATACAACAAACACAGAAATCACAGATAATATTTTTTGTAATAATTTTTATAGATTTAAAATAAGTCATGTTTGAAAATGTTTATTTTTATTATAATAAATACGAAGTGTTGGAAAATCTAACATCAACATAAGTTTCATACTCCATAGGTTCTAATACTGTCCATTGATGAAAATAGCTAAAACTGGAAAAATATATTGGCGGGAACTTTTGAAGAATTTATTGCAAAAGAAAAAATAAGTTACTTGAATTTTATTTTTGGACACAAAATTATACATTTCAATTTTATTATTAGAGACTTTGTCGTATGTTATTATGTATGTATTAATCGTGTTTTGAAAAAAAAACTCAATAATATTGAATTAGCGTTAAAATTATCTTCATCGTCTTCATCACCCTGGAATAACCCACAGCTGGGCACAGTGACTTCGTAATTTTGTATTCAGGCCAATTTTTTTATGCCTTTACATATTTTTAACTGGGTTTTCAGTTTCTATAATAACTTATAATGTAAGTGTTTTGTCTACTTAATAAAACCTTTTTTTATATTTGTTTAACCTGTCAGGCTTACAGAAATGAAATGCAACCTTTTTGGAGCATAATCTACAGCTGCGAAGCCTATAAACAATAGACTACCTACCTACTTACTGTAATAAAAATTGCGCGGTATCAGTGCTGCCAACATAACAAAACTAACTTAACTTCAAACATTCTAATACATTAGGAATAGTATCACTTTTATATTTACACAGCATTCGTAAGAGATTTAGTTTTTTCTCGTTAGTTTTTGAAGATTCTAGTTCATATAATGTGCATAGGTTTATTAGTAGGCTTTCGTTTAGACCTCTCTCTGGGTCTGAGTTGATGGCTTTCTGAAGTACCGCTATGGCCTCCTTTAGTCGGCCCATGTAGAGAAGACAGACGGACAGATTATTTGCTACCTGTAAAAACAAAAGAGAGTAGAATTCTTAGACAACAGACAATAAAAAAATAACACAGGATAAAAATAAATCCCACGGTCGTAAATGCAAAACATTTGAAATATACATTGTGTTTTTTAAGTACAAAAATATTTTTATTGTTCCATACGCAAAGGGTAAAAACGTCTATTTTACTTAGTCACTGCTGTCTATCCGTCTGTTTGCCACCAGACAGTATAACTTATACCATGATAACCAGACAGTTGACATTTTCACATGATGATGTAGGTATTTTTGTTGCTGCTTTAAAGTATACCCAATTTATTTTGACACGCTATCGATTTAGTTTTCTTTATCCCTTCTTTAGGCCTTTACAGAACCCTAAACGTTGCGAAACCTACTCGCGCTTAATCGGTTTTAATCTACTAATATGACATAATAAAATTAAAACAATGGCCATAATTTAATTGCAGACAGGATCAATAATAACTTTACTATATTTTATTTCAAATTATTATAAACTGCTCACCATAATATTAGTGGGCTCCTGATCAGCTGCTCGCGCGAAGTTATTGTAGGCCTCTTGGTACTTGCCGTGGGCTATGTCTATAAGGCCTAAGTCCACGTATTCCCGTACATCTGGCGTAGGACATCTGTGAATCAAGAAAATTTATTTTTTATATCAATTATTTTGGGTCCAAGTAGTGTTTTGTTTTACATATTTTCGTCTAGTCGTCAAATACTTCCACCGCAATCTATAGCGAAGCGATAGCTTTGTAGTGGTATGATTATTGGAACTAAGCAACAGATTATCTTATTTTTGTCCTGCAATTATATATCAATGAGACCGAACGCCATATTGGTGCCGGAAATGGTCTGTAAATTTCAATAGTATGCTGTTTTAACCTTCAACGATTGACACCTTCAACGAAAAGAGGGGTGTTTTAAGTTTGTCTACTATGCTAGTCTATCTATGGCAACGTAGCTATTAAACAAGAGAACCCATTTGGATACGTTTTTTTTTGTCGGTGGCATTTTTTTATCCACCTTGCCTCGTCAAATGTAAATTTTGGATCGCTGTTAATACGACAAAGTTTAGGCGCATTGGCAATTTGAGTGGGTTATACTTACATGTGATGGCGGGCGTCCCTGGCGTTGTCGAGACTGTGGCTGGCGGCCCGCACGTGTCCGGCCAGCAGCCACAGGCGGCACAGCGCGCTGTGGACGGCGCGCCGCTGTCCCGCTGACGTCACCTGCTGCTGAAGACTGTTCAGGATCTTCGCAGCTTGTCTGTAGTCCTTGGAACGTGGTGCAGATATGTTAGGAGGTCGGTTTCAATGAGACAGCTGACTAATACTTGTGGAAAGCTGTCATAATATGCTGATAAGGTTGATGATTTTCACTATTAGGGTAGCAATGATTTTTGTAACTTTTTTTGTTAATCAGGCACAATGATTAAAAGTATTAGCCAAAGAATTTACTAAAAATAATATACCAATATTAATAGTGATAAATTGTTATGGAGACTAGCGTAATGGGACAAATCTTTGCAAAATATAGGGTTTACTAATATACTTTTTTTAAGATTTTAAATTAAACAACTAAAATAGCAGTTAAATATAATTTTAAGATCGGCTTACCTTCATAGCTATAGCACAGTTGACTAAAGAGTGCATGACTCTAGTCTCTCTGCCCATCCATAGACGTATAGACTCAGTCTTATCCTGCTCTGTTATAGGGGCGGAGCCATCCTCGGTGTTGCCATCTCGAAGATTTGAAAGCATCTGTATGGAAAAAATATTTGAGTAGATGAACTAGAAAATTAAAAGCCTTGAAAAATCATCAGAATTTACAGTAATGTTTCTTCATGTTTATAAGTGGATGTTTATTTTTTATTTTGTCCCACAAACATAAATTGATCAAATTACAGTGAATAGAACTTACGCGTGAGATCACGCTTGTGCATTTTGTTTTTTAAATAGTTACTTTACAAGAAAAACCCCTCTCCCGTCCAGATAATGGCAACAATAAGTGTCTAACATTCTTCAATTCATTATCTAACGGACTGAAAACATTTTTACTCAGGTTTGGTGTGTTTCAGCAGATTATAAATAATTCCCCGTTTATATAATTTACAAATTTACATTCCCCCTCACAGCATTTGTGTGATATTTAACTAAAACTATAAATATAGGTACTTACCTACTATACAAGACTATACAGAAATACACAACCCTCACCGTCTGAATAGTGTCGAGCATGGCGTAGAGCCTGTCCACAGCCTCGTCGGGCTTGCCGATATGCGCCGGCAGCTCGGCGACCAGCAGCCGCAGCGAGAACGGAACCAGACTGCCGGACCGGCTCTCGTATGTGTCCGGGTAAAACTGTACGATATGAAGTAGAATTTTACATACAGAGTATAGTAAGGTTTAATTGTGGACGCAAGTATTGAATTTCTAAGTGCGGGAAAGGTTAAAAAAAACTTAGAAATTATGAAATTTGCGCATTGCCTAACAGTCATTTTGTTTTTTTTTTCATCATCAATGACTGCAGTGCAGTGTTGCTGCAGTTTCACCCGTGTTAGGTATTCTGATTTAGGCACTGTACTGATGGCTAACAATACCTTTTCATTATTAGCAATATAATCATTAGCTTTGATGGTTACAATGTTTACAATGGTTGACGCTTTCATTTATCTTACTTTTTTAACAGGAAATATTTTAATAGTACATGATAAGGACATCATAATTTCCAAAGAAAGATCTAACATTTCATAACATGCACCGAAAACACTGAAACATTTGTTGAACTTCTTCATGACTACACATGTTACACAAATTTCTCTCACCTCATAAAACATATCAGGCTTGCTGAAGTCCCCGAAGGGTTCCGCCTCCTTGAGTAAAGGATCGTGGAGTCTGATCCTCAGCATGACCGCGAACCGAGTCAGCCAGAGCTGCAGCGAGCGCGGCGTGTGCTTCGTGGGGCGGTGCATGCGGCCTACACCTACGACCCACGTATAGTTATAGTGATGATGATGAGGTTATTTGACTAAATGCAAGTCAAGGTCGTCGAAAACTTATGTAGGAACAAGAATGTCGTTGCTCAGCGATAAAATGTATCAGCACTTTTTGTTCTATCTTTAATGTTCCTTCATTTTGTGGGGATAAAGTTATTTGTGTGTTTCCCAAATGGTTGGCTCAGTCTGGGTGTTTTTGAGCATGTGATTGATTTAATTCTTTTATACGGGAGTTTATTAAAACAATAGAATCCCGTATTAATTTTTTCGCCAAAGCTCTTAACGAAGAAACAAGCGCCATACACACACATGCTCAAGACATCGCGACTGCCCGCTGAACATAAAGTACTCCACAAATAGCCGAGTGGTTCAGGTTACCACGCCAAACGTACTGTGCGTAGGTGTCTTGAGTCTGGGTGTCTTTGTGCATGTGACTTGAATGTTTGTGAAAGCCATCGCGACACAAGGATTAAATTCCTTTATACTTTCTCTCGTAAGGCGGCCTGTTGAAGACTGATACTTATATAGTCTTGCAGACAACATACCCTGTCCCGCCGCACTGATGAGTACATGCGTGAGGTTGATAGCAGCCCTCAGGTAGCCGGTCCGCAACAGTTCCCTTAAACCAGCCTCATCGCGGGTCACATGCTCCGCCCTCACTACGCCGCGACTGCCCGCTGAACTAACGCCTAAGTACTTCACTGCCACCTCTTGTAGGGCATCAGCCTTGAAATAAACGTTTATTTTAAGAATATACAAAATTTCTTAGTTATGCAGCTATGGTGAAATCGTGATGTGATGTCGAACTCGACTCGCCTCTTGGTATAGAGGTTAGTGATATTGGAGGTTGAGGGTTTGATTTCTCCTCAGAACAAATGTTTGTGTGATCAGCATGATTGCTTGTGTCTGGGTGTAATTTGTCTATAATTTTTATGTGTTTAGAAATTTATAAGTATGTTTATCAGTTGTCTGGTATTTATAATCCAAGTTTTGCTTAGTTTGAGACTAGAAAGCGTGTGAAGGTTGTGTGATATTATATTATTACTATTCCATGTTTTGATCTGGTCACATTGAATAAAAAGCAGATACACGAAAAAAAGAAGTCTTCTATATAGTCCACTTTTCTTCATTGTAGGTATTATTAACAGTAACAACTTTGGAACATACCAATTCTTCTTCTAACACCAGTCCTGGCATCGTCAGCACTTCCCTCTCGGGGAAGAAAGAACCCTTAGGTGACGACTGGGCCTGCCAATAAGAATAAAATCAATATTAGTAACTTGTAAATAAATAATCATAGAGCCTGCATTTAGACTGCTATTTGCCATTGGTTTATGTCCTTAAATAGGTAAACAATCATGGCGAGTATTTTTATGCAAACACATATTAATATGCATAAATAATTAACTGATATATTATTTCAGATTTACATTTGTTTTGGTGATCTTTATTGTTGTTTTTAAGTATTGTTTTATTTTAAAACTGAGTTTATTGACCCAGGGACACAATAAGATTGTTTATTCCTTTTTAAGTACCAAAAAAAAAAGCAAGTGGAGTTTAAAGCATTGCTTCTTAAATAAATAAAAAGACTTTTAATATTACTTAAATTAAAATATCAACATACAGGTGTAACTGAAATAGAGTTAGTTTTTCTTTTCTTTGGTTTATAACAAAAAACAGAACTACATCTTACTACCTGGACCTGGACTGGTTAAGTTATAATAAAGTAGTATGCAAGAATTTTGACTTTTCCTGAATATTACCTTCATTAAAGTCTTCTTTGCTTCTTCATTTGGTATCCAGGCATCTCTTCTTCTGTCAGCCTCTTTATCTACAGGCTGGTTCTAGAATAAAGTTAATTTTTTATTAAAATAATAGTTAAATAAATTTGTTCCATGTTATTTACTGTATATATTAAGCTGATTTGTATTCAACAAAGTGTATTTTCACTTATTTCTGCTATTACCACCTCTTACAATATACCCAGTGAATACCTTACTTATAATTAAACTCAGAATTAATAAAGGATAATTTATTATTATGCCTACATCATATTTAGCCACATCCAAGCTTGTTAGTCGGACTATAAGAAGTATTTATTAGAATAAAACCTGCTTACTTTGATACTCAGTCCATCCATAGCTTCAGTAAGTACAGCAGGGTTTGCTATACTAGTTTTAGATGGTACAATCTGTGGTTCAGGCCCTATAGTATCGAAGAACGTCGATGGGTCCGGTAAACTAGCTGCTGGTACGGCGGCAGACCCACTCACGGTGGGCAGGACATTAGAAAATGTTATTTCTTCCGTCATTTTATGTTGTGTAAATGATGCAGACATATTTTGTTGGAAAAGGTTAGCTGTTGTTGTTGGGTTACCTGAATAACATAACAGAGTGTTTTAGCTTCATACATTTTAATAAATAATACTTGTTCAGCGTAATATTGCCTCAAAAATGAGACTCGACAATTACCTTCCGTTTCGCCTAAATAAATGCTTTGTATCATATCAGACGGCGATGTCCCAATCTCGTCGAAAAACTGGGAGGCGGGTGGGATCTCCTTATCGCCGAAATATTGGCTCAGCGATGGTTTATTATCCATTTTTTCTCTGTTTATTTGGTCTTTATCAGTACCTACTATTTCACAGATAACAGTGACGTGACAATGACATTTATGTTTTTGTAAAACTTTTTTGTTGGTCTTGAAAAATGTTGTTGGCTTGGCGAGTTGAGCACCTCAAGAATATTGGAAGTAAAAAAAAACCGAATGTACTATAAAAATAAAATAATATGCAAAAATAAATTGTGCCACTATATTATTTTTGATGTTCACTTCAGGATTGTTTTGATACTAAAAATAAATTTCTGGCACAAGAATTGTGTACACTGTGCCTTCAAATAAAAAAACATACATTCAATTGACAAGTTGTCAGCTTCGGTTGACAGTAGTTGTCAAGTCAATCCGCTTGCGATATCCTACCAAAGAAAATTGTGTTAATTTTCCTTAGAAAATCTTATCGGTGTCTCCGTTTGTCCTCAGTCCACAACACAGGTTGGTTGCGAAATGTTACATCGTCAATTCACACATTGAGCTAGACATATGGAGCGCATTGATCATCCGTTTTTGTATATTTGGTCCAGTGTTAGTAGTTCGTAGGTACTTTGATTTATCACTTTTTTATCGGAACTAGTGCTTTATCTGTTTGTGTTTGTAGGCACAAATGACGAATCAAGCGTCCCCGGTGGAGGAGCAGGAGAAACTCCTGGATGAAGCCTTGAATATAGTCAAAGTGCAGGTATGTTTTCATATCAATTACTCAATGGACTGGACAATTTATGGGCGGTTCACGGCTTCCGTTGTTTTTTTTATTGACGTTGGTGTTATTTTTACTGCCAAAACAAAACTTTTTGATGCGAGTAAAAAGTTTTAATATTTATTTTAAAGTTATTTCTTTCATTTTAAAAACAGGTTTCTTTAACTGTGTTTCCGTTTTAAAATATCGTATAATTTCTTTCATTATATAATTGTTTGTTGTTCAGAATGCTTTAACTGTACAAACAAATGATTAGCGTTCAAAGAAATTATCTATTTAGTTCTCCTCTACTACTTTTCTGAAATAGTAGTATTCTTAAGCCTATTTTCTTAAATAACATGCAAATACAATTCATTTACACTTACTTTGTATGACATCCATTCAAAAGTTCAACTATTCTTCCTACAATAGTTGTATTATTCTGCAAAGAGAGATTGTAAGAGCAAAATTAATTATTATTTAAATTATTCAATGACCTACTAGAGTTGGCCTTGGACACCTTATATGTATGTGGTGTATGACCATATATTGTATGTAGAATATGATAACTTGATGTCTAAAGAAGTATGCAGAGGTGTTCTATTGCATTTTCAAATAGTAAGAGTTAAATGAAAGCATATGGAAAAGTCAATGTAAACAATATTTGTAATTGTTTACAAGTTGCAACACTTTTACACATAAACTAATTAATCATAAATGATTTGACCATGTGGTAGGTTACTTGATCAATATACAGGTTCCTGGTGATGGTATCCCTATTCTACATGTAAGTTCTAAATCAGACTATTGAAAAAAGCGGTTTGGGAAGACATCAGTCCGGCCGTCTGAACTCTCTCCAGAGGCACAGAAGTCTTGGCCCTAGGTCATAATGTAGGACTCTGTTATGATCAAATACAATATAAAATAAATGGTAGGTCTTTGTTCCTATGAGAAAATAAACATTATCAACCACTTATTCTAATGTCAGTCTGTTAGTAGAGATTTATCATTAAAAAAAAAGCACCATCTTACATCATTCCATGCCCTTTTTTATGGTTTTGGGTATACATAAACTATTTACTATGCGAATACTATGGAATGTCAGTGAAAACACAAGCTACCCATAGAATACAGTACTTTGACAAGATTTGTATAAACTGAATTTAACTTTCTATAATATTTATGAAGATACATTGTTTGAATCCTCTTTGATGGCACTGTAAGATGTTTATACAAAATTAAAATTCAAACATTAATGTTGCTACTTCTCTGAAGATTATTATGTATGCTTTTATATGTATATGTTTAAGAATACCTATTGTGATACCGGGTAGTGTTGTATAATGTAACAGAGTTATAAATAGGAAATTTCCTTAATCTTTTTACTGTACTCCTATATAATGATATAGTAAAATTGTTGCAATTCTGAAAGTGTGTAGGGCACTGTAGAGCGACACGTCACGTCACGTCCTGTCCTGCACTGCTTGGTCTTAAGTTGCGTTAGTTTTCCATAACTGCAACAGTATTAATTATAGAAGGGCTTTCAAATCTAATCAGTAAGGTCTCTATAAGAGAAAAGGAGACAAAAAATTGCTTGTCTTTATAATTCCCCATTAATTTTGTTTTACTTTAATTATTTTTTTCATCTTTTCTAGAAATTATCTGAAAAGTACGAAAGTAACATCTAATGAAACAGCGATTTTGTGTATTTTTTCGCAGGCATTTCAAATGAAGAGATGTCTGGACAAATCGAAGTTGATGGACGCTTTGAAACACGCGTCGACCATGCTTGGGGAGCTGAGAACTTCTCTGCTGTCACCGAAAAGCTATTATGAGCTTTGTATCCTTTTACCATAAAGTTTGGTTTGTAATAACACGGTAGCTAAATTGCTCGATGCCTCCTTACAACGTACTTTTCCGAGTCTGAAAATATGAATCGATTGATTATAATACATATTATACAATAGCACAGTTAGTACTGCACTTTCGATTTCCGAATTTAATCCTTGCGTCGCGGGATTTTCACAAACATACAAGTCACATGCATAAAAATATCCAGACTCAGGACAAGCATTCGTAGATGACACTTTTACTACTACGCGGGGATCGAATCCGCGACATTTTGCGAACAGTGGCTTTGGCGTGGCGACATTAACCACTCGGCTACGCGTACAGTCAATCCTCGGTAGTCTCTGAACCTTATGAAAAGGTTATGGACGAGTATTAAAATTAATTTGCAAGATTCAGGTGAATTTATAAAAACCTCTACATTATACATTCACTTAAGCAACGTTCCAATCTGTTGAGTGAGCAAGATATTGAATACTACATGATATATTATGTTACTTGAGTTTTAGATTACCACTATTGGTATGCAAGCAATGAAAGTTATAAACAAATTATATGAAAATCGACACTCACTATTTGATTATGTGTCTGTGCTGCGAACAGACGGGGGGTGTGAAAGCGTGAGGCGACACGCGCAGTGTAATTCTCCGTCTCGCCTCCAAAATAGCATAGGTTGGGCCTCGGTAATAGGTCGTAGTATGGGCTTTAGACAATGATATTGTGATCAAACCACCGAGACGATGAAACATTTTCGTATTTTTGTATAGTTGAAGAGTTGTAATAAATTACGTAATTTTACGACGACTCAAGTCAAAACTAGTCAGGCGATATAACTAGGGTTCAAAAAGTTACAATCAAATTTTTCTACCTTGGCAAAATGAACCAAAGAACAATTTCATCTTCCGAACTGAACCTATGTTTCACAGATCACCCAAACCAACTGCAGCAGGTTGCAGTTCTATTTAATAAAAAAAAACTCCACAACTACACTCAATTGCCCTGTTTCATCAAAAACCAATCCTTAACTCGACACCAGACATGGCAATCACCGACGAACTACGTCACCTAGAACTGTACCTCTTAGAAGAATTCCAGAAGGGCCGCAAGGTCGCCGACCTGTACGAGCTGGTGCAGTACGCGGGGAACATCGTGCCGCGTCTGTACTTACTGATCACTGTCGGATTGGTGTATATCAAGACTAATACGAATCTGAGGAGGGATCTGTTGAAGGTAAGAATGTTATGGAGTAGATGACATGTACCCAATTCTCTTGGTGGTATGACGTATGTAGCTTTGGGGATTGGCAAATAATGTGGCTGTATATTGTTGAAAGACCAATGAAATGGTTCTGATGTTACTTAAATTACTACTCTCTCTCGCGTCACGAACGAACAAATTTAACCTCGCACAGTATTCAAAGTTAATTATTATAGTGGTTTCTTAGGTTTACGCGAATGTTAAACATTAAAATGAAACCACTTGTACGGATTTTATCGCGGTTTAATTTTTGATTTTAGTTAACGATGTTTCGATACTTTTGCAAGTATCATGGTCACGAGCAAACAAAAATTCGTAAAAGTAGTTTCATTTCAATTAATTATTAATTAAAGTCTTTTTTAGATCGTGACTTTCGTTTTCTATTTGTGTCTGCAAAAATCAGTCCGCAAAAAAAAACAAAATTAGACTTTCCATGTTTGAAAATAATAACAAAGTATTTACATAAGAATGTTTAAAGAAAGGACACTTCTATCCCGATCACAATGACTGAAATAATCTTCTTAACCGACATCTTGAATTTGTATCCTAACTTCTCAATACCTAACCATTGTCATAGGACCTGGTAGAGATGTGTCGCGGCGTCCAGCATCCGCTTCGCGGCCTGTTCCTCAGGAACTACCTGCTGCAGTGCACCAGGAACGTGCTGCCTGACACTTCAGAAGCTCAGAACGAAAACGAGGGGGTTGTGAGTATGACTTGCACTTTAAACTTAACTAAATGAAGAAAAAAAATGCCTATGAAACTGTTGAAGTTTTTAATATACTTTCACTCGCTATGATTTGTAAATGGTTGAACATATTCGATTTACACTCATTTAAGAACCGAGGCAAAGTGACCCTTAAAATAGCGTCACTCTACCCGTTTTGACCTACATACAGACGTATAAACCTCAAGGGTTACCTAAGGTACTCAAGTTCCACACTTAGCAATAGGATTTTTCTCTTGTCCAGGTTAAAGACGCTATCGACTTTGTGCTGATGAACTTCGCTGAAATGAACAAGTTGTGGGTGAGGATGCAGCATCAAGGACACTCCAGGTATATACGAAGTTAATTACGTTCTACTTTAAAGTACCTCTTAAGCTCCGCGTAATGAGTCTCCGAATTCCTGTTTTTTTTCGAATAATTGCTGAGCGTGGCTAATTTTCAACCGAAGATCTCCCGGAAACCTCCTTTGGAACACAAAAAATACTTATCCCTCAACACTAATTACTGACCCCTTAACTATCCTTAATCGGGAAAACCCCACTTCGACAGATTTTTGTGGGAAACAGCTGTGAATTAAAAAAAAACACCTCCCGAGGAATACTCTCTAGGCAAAATTTTACGGAGCCTTTTAAATTTTCTCGTACAGTTTCACATATCTCCAAGTACTACAAGAAAAAAAAAGAACTCAGTCGGTTTAAACATGTACTATAATTATATACTTTCTCATCACCATAGGGACAAGGAACGCCGCGAACGCGAACGTTCCGAACTCCGTATCCTAGTCGGGACGAACTTGGTCCGTTTATCCCAGCTTGAGTCCGTGACCGTGGACGACTACAGACGCCTCGTCCTGCCCGGGATACTGGAACAGGTCGTCAGCTGTCGAGACGCGATCGCACAGGAGTATCTTATGGAGTGTATTATACAGGTATGATGGTAGTCAAATTAAGCATGATTTAAGTAAAGTGAGAAACTGTGCCTTTTTTTCAATAGTGAAAATGCAGCCATATCATTTCAATAAAGCAGAAAAACTAGAGGGCTGGAAGGGAAAACTACACTGTAGGTAATCGAGACCCTGACCTTAGTTAAGACGATGTGTTGCAGTCTTTCTATTATTTAATTTACGCTTTACTTAAGACTTCAAACTACGACACCACCACACCCTGCTGGGATGCTTTAACACCGCATTCATATTGTAAACTAAAGAGCAAGAATGAAATTATGGTCTGGTGTATTTACCAGTACCAATCCAAGATCGACTCTTTCGCGCATTTCAAGCCCTTTGACGCCGTATCGATGTCGGTCAAACAGGCTTTTCTGTAAGGATACCTACGCGAATTAATGCATTGCCAATGTCGGTCAAACAGTCACCAATAATTTCCCATTGTACCCAGGTATTCCCTGACGAGTTCCACCTGGCGAACCTGCAGCCGTTCCTCAAGTCCTGCGCCGAGCTGCAGCCCGGCGTCAACATCAAGAACATCATCATCGCTCTCATAGAGAGACTCGCCACTTATAGCCAGGTATTTAAGCAACTTTATTACACAGTAATTATGTACATTATCAAATGGTGCAACGATTTCCTCGCGCGTATTTATCGGGATGCCTGTCTAGTTTCGGACCCAACTAGAGTCCTTAATTATGAGCTGACGCTGCGGGCGAGCGAGTCAAACAACTTTGTACATGTTTATATGAGTACATAACAAGCACACTCAAACATCTAGACTGTTATTAAAAATAATATTCTACAATTTTACACACCGCCATCTAGCCTCAAACTAAGCAAAATGTCTGGGCACAGAAAAAATGATCATGCATATCACAAAAACATATTGACCTAGGTGGAAATCGAACCCATATCCTCCGGCAGTCATTGCCACTAAACCCTAGACGAACTGGCCAGTCAAAATGGCACTCTTCATTAATAGCAGCATGAAGCTAGTAATCATTTATTCTTGTATCTCTGTTTATACCTAGATAACGATGTGGGAGTGGAACGGCTATGCACAATGACTGCCCGTCTCACTTCCACAATGACTATGTCATCATTGTATAGTACCTGTTTATATTATCTTATTTCTTCCTAGGTCTCTTTTAACAGTATTTTTTTCCCATTTGTTACAGAGAAACGAAGGCAACATAAATTTAAGCGTAGTTCTAGAAGATGGTAAGGAACAAGAGGTACAACTCTTCGAAGTATTCTCCGACCAGGTTGCTGCTATTACACAGGTAAATATTAACACTAGGTTGAATCATTAAGACGATTAAACTATAAAAAATAATAAAAATGTTTGTCCCAAATTTAACAAATTAAAAGTATCTACGCAATTGAGTGCTAAATGAGATATACAACATTTATATCCGTCGCTATTAACAACTTTGTTTATATTTAAAGTAACTTTGTAAAGAGAAAATAAAGAAATCATTTATATTATTACAAAACCAAAAAAAAATAAGATCACACATCAAAGTTTCCTAGGCAATTTGAATATTTGGCAAATGTTTAAAATCAGCCAATAAACTAATAAAATTGAGTGAATTACAAACTTACCAACATATATTATTTGCAGAGCCGCGTCGATATGCCCCCGGAAGACATGCTGTCCCTACAGTTGGCATTACTGAAGCTAGCTCAGAGGTGCCACCCTGACAAACTTAACTATGTCGATAGAGTATTATTACATACGGATAAGATTTGTGCTGATATACACCAGTCTAGGTGAGTAAAAGAACACTAATCATATATTATGGGTTGTTGACTAGGAATGTAAGAAAATGATTTTAGTCTAGTTAGTGACTAGACAACATTAAGCCTAGCATTGCCATTCAAAGTGGCAATGCTGCCAGCCTTTTGGGCACACTCCCAGCCGGCAGCGATGCCGATGAATTTTTTTTTATGCTTTAATTTAATATTTTTTTTGTTTTTTAACTTGTAAATATTTAACTCTCTTAACAATGTGCTAAAAACACGTTAGTGACTTCACTAACATATTCTGCTACAAGTGAATGACGATAATCTAATCGATTTACAAGTCGGTCATATGACCGGTCGATATATGATCTAATCATAAATCTTATAGTTAATTACCCCATATATGACTGTACGGATAGCCGTGTTTGAGGTCACTACCCCAAACCCACTGTGCGCGTCGTGTCACGGGTTCGATCCTCGCGTAGGACAAGCATTTGTGTGATCCACAAATGCTTGTACTGAGTCTGTGTGTCTTTTTGCACGTTATTTGTATGTTTGTGACACTCCCCTCGACACAAGGAATACATTTCTTACAGCGGGAGTATTTTTCTTAAAATATAATATCATCTAATCTTTAATCTTATAGTCAACATCCCCATAGCATACACTCCAAAACAAAAATCGACTACAACTGTTCCCAAGCATTAAGTACTAACCCATCTCCCTATTACAGCGGCAAAACCCATTTAGAACACAACACAGCGGTATTCAAAGAGCTGATGAAGATCCTCAAGCTCCCCGCAGACCACTACAAGAACATCCTGACGCTCATCAAGCTGCAGAACTACGCGCCGCTTATAAAGCACCTCAACCACCCCGGCAGGACTATGATAGCGGTGCATCTTATCAACGATGTATTGGATACTGATTGTTTGATATCCACGCCTGAGGATGTGAGTGTTCTTTTTAGTTCATAAAGTACTAGCTATTTCCCGCGGTTTCACCCGCGTAGATTATTTTTTCTTTACCGCAATTTTTCCATATTTTCTCACCGTTTAAACCTTCCCTGGACTGGTACGATTATTTAAAGACTAAAATTAGACAAATCGGTTCAGCCATTCTCGAGTTTTAGCGAGACTAACGAACAGCAATTAATTTTTATATTTATTTTAGATTATATATAGTATTAGCTGTTGCCCGCGACTTCGTCCGCGTGGTTAGAAGATATAATTTAGGAATTTTTGTACGGAAGCCCTCGTAGATGAATATTTTTCCCCGTTTTTGCCACATTTTCCACTGTATCTTCGCTCCTATTAGTTGTAGCGTGATGTTATATAGCCTAAAACCGTCCTCGATGAATGATCTATTGAACACAGAAATATTTTTTTTCAATTCAAAACAAAAATACTTTATATAATACCTTAATAACAAAAGAAATACTTTTAAAACCAGTCTCATTCGGATAGGTGAGATTATAATAGGAATACATCAACACAAGTTAAAATTCTATCTTTTTCCAACAGTCAGCAAAGATAAGCATTTTCTCGGGAAAAATGAATGTTATAAATAATTTCAGGTGGAGTCAGTACTAGCGATGTTAGACGTACTAGTCAAGGACCAGCCCGATCAGGGTACAGCGGAGCCAGATGTTGAAGACTTCATGGAGGAGCAGGGCTTGCTGGCAAGGTATAGTGAGAATGTATTATTTATATATTAAGGATCTCCAACAAAAGATACACACCATTCATGACATAAATATAACATAATATAAAAATAATTATATATCTGTACTCCTTCACTTATAGGAGACCACAGCATGCACAGTATCATTATAGTTGCATGGATGCTATATCATTTGCTTTAGCCCTAGGTAAAATTTGAATCGTCTGTTTTATGATATAACTGCTTATTTATGCTTACTTTCATTATTTGTCTTAAGTCTTTTCGGTTTGACACCAAACCCTAGGGCATATATTTTTCTCCTTCACATTAGTAGCATATTAGAAATGCCTAGTTGTTTTTCCTTCCAGATTGATCCACCACTTCAAGTCGGACTCGGCCGACCGTCAGTACCTGATCCTGAGCGCGGCCCGCAAGGCGCTCCAGGCGGGCGGCGCGGCCCGCATACAACACAGCTTCCCGCCGATACTGTTCCACGCGTACAGACTCGCACACACTTATAAAGAGCTCAAGGATACTGTGAGTTGTTTCATAAAACTTATAACCGCTGAAATTATTAAGTTTCTTTGTCACGTGTCATGGTGGCCTTGCGGTCCTATGGATTTATTGTAGCTGCAGATTTGATAAACATAGGCGATATTGGAATCAGATATTACGGAATTGGGAGCATAATTGGCAATTTCCGCATTGTTTCTATGCGAAAGTATGTGTTTATACCTATTTGTAACCTATTCACCTCCAAATGGCTGGACCGATTGCGATGAAATTTCCGTAGAAGGATTGTATTCTTTTTACAACTATAACCGAAAGCTTTTATTGAATTTTATATTTGGTGTCGAATATAACAAAACCACGCAAATATTTTTATTGAACTAAAAGAAGACCAAAAAGAAAAGTATAATTTAATTTCTCTTTTCAGGACGACATGTGGGAGAAGAAATGTCAGAAGATATTCCAGTTCTGTCACCAGACCATCAGTATGTTAGTGAAAGCTGAACTCGCCGAACTGCCACTAAGGTAAGTACTTTAAATCTATTGAGAATACTTTCATCATCTTAAACAACAAAATACAACTCAATGTGTAGGTTGTAGGATCAAATCTCGGCACACACCGATGTCCTTTCGTATTCAGAATTCCATGCCGGTTCTTCACTATAGGCACATTAGACACGACAATTTAGAACCGTGTAACTAGTCATTAGTGTAAACTTTAAAGTGCCTGGAAAAAAGCCTTTTTGAAATAAAAACTTTTGGCTTCGATTTTGAGCGCATTGTGTCTTCCCAGGCAACGAAGGAAGGAAAGGAAGTCGATTTAATATTATAAAATTCCATTGTTTTTCTAAAAAGCTGCAGCGTTAAAATGAAAAATTGTCCCACGTGAATTTTATATCACCAAATTTTCCCACAATTGTCTATTTAGAATTTTCAAGCATAATACTGTTCGCAGATAATTTACTTAACTAAAACTTCTAGGTTATATCTCCAAGGCGCCCTGGCAATCAGTGAGATCGGTTTCGCGAACCACGAAACGATAGCCTACGAGTTCCTGTCGCAAGCCTTCTCGCTGTACGAGGACGAGATATCGGACAGCAAGGCGCAGCTGGCAGCCATCACACTCATCATAGCGACTTTCGAACAGATTAACTGCTTCGGTAAGTATCTACATATTAATATACTTGAAATTATATTTTAAAACAACAACAACGAACACTCGACTTCAAATAAAACTTCTGAGACAAATTTGATAAAATCAATCATCAATCTTTTTCTTTCTTATATATAAAAAATGAATTGCTGTTCGTTAGTCTCGCTAAAGCTCGAGAACGGCTGAACCGATTCATACAGATATATTCGTGATAGTCCAGGGAAGGTTTAAACGGAGAGAAAGTATGGAAAAGTTGCAAAGAAATGAGTTTTTTTTAAATCTACATTGCTATTAATGACATACGAATGACTGTAACCTTGTGCAGGGAAAACTGCCTATTTGGAATAAAAACTTTGTACTTTGATTTTGAAAACTTGTCTAATCTTCTCAGGCGCTGAAAACGCGGAGCCAATGCGTACCCAATGCGCCCTGGCGGCCAGCAAGCTGCTGAAGAAGCCCGACCAGAGCCGCGCGGTGGCACTCTGTGCGCATCTGTTCTGGAAGGCGGCCAAGGATGGGAAGCAGGTCTGTCTAAATCATGAAACGAAATTCTAGTACCCGTAACGGAACAAAGGTTCTGTTTTTATTTAGGTATTAAAAATATAATATAGTTGTTGTAGTTCTCCGCCATTTAGTGTGACTGGTATTGTAAGATTTGTGGAATCTGTAAGGACATAAGAATTTCATTAATTAATGAGGGAATATATGAATTTAATAAAAGGAAACAGGCTCCGCCTAATTTGAGACTAGAGCGAATATGTAATTTAAATGAATTTTGTGATACTTATTATTCCCTGTCCGGGCCATTATTTTTAAGAAGTCAATTATTTTTAATTGTTTCAATCATTTAAGACCCACAAAACAATAAACAAATCGACTAATAATAATCACACTTTGGCAACAACAGTGGCCCCTAAACGACGCGTCCCGCGCGCTGGACTGCCTGAAGAAGGCGGCGCGCGTGGCGCAGCAGTGCATGGACGGCGGCGTGCAGGCGCAGCTGCTGGCCGAGCTGCTGGGCCGCTACGCGCTGCTGCGGGAGCGCGGCAACACCAGCCTCACCACCAACCTCATCGACGCGGTCAGTCACACCCACCAATACCATTGTTTTATCTAGGGGGGAGGGGCGTGATGGGGTGATGGCCCAGGGCGAAAAATTCTGGGGGGCGCCACGGTCTGAAGTTGAGTCTCTTGCCTCTCCTGGTGCAAACCCTCAGAACTGTGTTCTACGCTTTGTGCAGATTTCTGGATTTTGATGGATTTTTTGAGGGTTTTTGGTCGAGGAGCGACTCTATAATTTTACTTGGGATCAGCAAAAAACTAACACTCGATATTGCTTCCCTCAAGTGGGCATAATATCATCGCAATATTTTCGCCCGGGATGTCAGTGGCCCTTACGCCGGCATTGACTGTATCTATATATTATGATCTTCAGCTCATAATTCCTTCATCATTTCTTCGCTCCGTTTTGGTCCGGAAAATCCCAAAAAATACTAGTGAATCCGTTGCACCTTTTAAGTATGAAACATTCTGCACTGACAGTTCTCATATTCGTTGTTACTTTCAAGTAATCAAAAATGTATCAATCGGATTTGATTTCCTTTATGAACTAATTCGATATTTGTAAGCAATCGAAAACTTTCGTTCGACATCTTCACTACGATTGACAATTATTGAATGCATTCGCATTACATCATACGGTGCGTAGTTTAACCCGTCCCAAAAACCAGATTATTATTTTAATTCTGTATGGCAACATTATTACAGCAATATTAATGCATAAGAGTGATATTTCAATCACAATACTCAACCTAATTAAACTCTTAATTTCTCATCACCAGGTGATCCAAAAAATCCGTGAGGAGCTAGCGAACCTGGACCAGTCTGAGGAGGTGGAACAGATCACGAAGCACTTCCACAACACGCTGCAGCATCTGAAGAACAGGATGGAGTGCCCCGACCCTGACGGGCTAGGATATGAAGGCCTTACTCTTTCTTAAGCTGTCGGTTAAGAGATTCAACCTGTTTAGCGGCTGGTTGGAGAGTGTATAGTAATTTTTGAAGGTACTTTGTTTGGAGGATGAATCGTTGATGCGAGTTGTCAAGTATAATAAGGTATTTGACTAAGGGCCGATTTTTCAATCGCCAGATAACTTTTATTTGACGAATAAGTTTGACGTATTGATAGCTTTTGTATGGAAAATATGTCAAACGGCCATATTTATTCCTCAGGTAGAAGTTATCTGACGGTTGAAAAATCGGCCCTAAATTTAATAATAGAAATTTGTTAAGTCAGTCAGACAGATTTCAAAAATATTGAATAAGTATTTTTCATTTTATCATATAATTAAAAAGTGGCAGTGGGGGCTAAAAATATCACTTGCTGTCACACGAGATTTTTAAGCACTGTATCCCCTTCATTTTTTGTTTACGAGCCAAAAGAAAATATACGTATCCAATGATTTTGAAATCTGTCTGACGGACTTTTTTTGTCAGATACCCTAATGGAATAACATATAATATCTAGACTGTAACCTGATTCTGTCTTTGGAGTACAGTAAGATATAGTCCATTTAACTAGAAAAAGCGGTTAATCATGACTGTGATTATTAATCTACCCCATAATATTTTACAATAAGTTCTCAACAAGGCCTCTACATGTTGAACCTGTGTTCCCGCGTACGCCTTTAAAAAGGACCGGGTCCCATGAAGGTCCCATGAAGTTATCCCGTGACAGAAAATAAATTATAATCGATTTATTCTTTAACGGAGTAGAAGCGCATATTCAAAAGCCAAGTATTTCACGTCTAAATTTATTTATAGGCAGCTGTCTTTTCTGTGTTGGCAGTTTAATAAACATACTTCAAAGTTGAAATGAAACTACTTTTAAGGATTTTATCGCGGTTTAATTTTAGATTTTAGTTCCCGGCGTTTCGACACCTTTGCAGGTATCGTGGTCACGGGCCATCGATAAAATCCGTAAAAGTAGTTTAATTTAAATGTCTAACATTCGCGTAAACCTAAGAAACCACTTAAAGTTTAATCAGTCACTAGTCGTAATCAACCACTTTGACAACACAATATTGAGCAGTCTAAAACACACTCAAGTATATGTATGTATGAATATATCAAAATGCAATTACAGTATTATTCAAATAATACCTCAAAAATTACTGTTACAAAACTGATGAAATAGTTACACGATGTTGGCATTATTGCCACGCGTCGATGGAATGTCTGTGAAGTATCTACATTCCTAATACATTTGTATTTTCGATCAGACATCGTTTGTCTAATGAGAATTTAGTTACGCATTCTTTTAATGGTGTTATTTATTAAATAACACCCTTTAAGTAGAACAAATGATGTCTGATTGCATTGAAATTGTTTGCGAAAACAATAATTGATTAATTAATCTCATTTTGTAATGTTAAGTGTACATAGATTAATGATTTTTATTGTGCTAAGTTACGTAAAGCGAGTTTTATAGAAGCAATATATTTCGTGTTAATTTTTATTGTTGTGTTATTTTTACCCTTTCTCTTAAAGACCTGAGGCCTTTGCCCAGCAGTGAGATCTAGAACAGGCTATATAAAAACACCCTTAAATTTAACCAACTCTTAACCCGATATAAATAGAAGGAGGGCCTTTACCTTGCTGTGGGACAATATTGATGCGGATAATAATAATATTAGTATATTAAATAGTATTTACCAAAAAAGCTGCAACAAGATAAAACAAGTTGCTTACTAAAAATGTCACGCTTATTGATCGGCATCACCCGACTAGCGATTTGAGTTTTACTCAAAGGTAGGTCAGCGTTAGTTCATGACTAAGGACTTCGGTTAGATTCGAAACTAGTAGTAATAACACACTTTTGTTCGTAAAATAGTTATTCGTTTCTCGAGAAGAGAGTTTTCGTTGGTTTCATTGTGGCGTGTTTGGCGGGCTAGTCCAAATCCTGTAGAAGACTCGTACAAAATGCAATAAAACTCCTTGGTACACTTACAATAACATATATTTATTCTATCACATATCCTACAATATCCTGTTCCCCTGGACATTATTTCTGTTGTTCAGCATGATCTTCTCTTGTCGTTTCTTCTCTTCTTTAAACGCCTCTTTGTTTGCTTTCTTCTCGATCCTTCTTTCTTTCCTGTATTCTTTTAGAAGACGCTTTCGTTCTTTCTTTTCTTCGGGCGATTCATCTTTAGGCCTGTATGAGAAAATATAAAGTAAATAAATAATATTAATTGATCAAGGTGTTGTAAATAGAAATTGACGTTACGCGAAATTGATGATGCCTAACAGCTTTATCTCATATATTTTATTTAAATACATAAACTCAAAAATATTTATACAGTAAACTAAATTTAATACATATCTACATTTACAAAATAAAAAATATCAATCAATAATGATATATAATAATATCAAAACAGACATCTTTATTCCTGCCAAAGTCGGGAAACGTGCCCAGTAGGCTGGCTGCGTTGCCACGTTGTATGGTAATGCTAATCATGTGGTTCTTATTCTGGTTTAGCTTCTAAACTCTGTGGTCATCCCTGTTGGCCTGCTTCTTTATAAACTTTAGATTTCTAAAATACTATTAACGCACTTACCTAATGGACAGCACACTGAGGGTAGACAGTATAGTTTCAGCATTAGTCCTCTCATCATCATCAGTGCTGGATCCTGCGTCGTTCATAGCGTTGAACTTGGCCAGAGACTTGGCAGTCAGCTTGTTGTCTTTGCCGAGAGCGTCCTTAGGCAAGCCGCGAGAGTTCAACTGGATTTTGTTGGATTTCTGCGGATGTTTCGTTGTTTTATTAGGGGGCTTTACAAACATACAATTCACATGCACAAAGACACAAACCATTGGTAACTAGAAATTCTCATATGGATAAACTTTGCTGATTTTTCTAATTGATTGTTTATAGGTATAGTTTCACTTCCTCACACACAATAATGATTCCTGGGACGGGGTCCCGTTGTCACCTTTAGGGTAAAAAACCCTAAAAAAATATTTATCGCATATACATATCATAACTACAATCCGTGATTCGGAAGGCACCTTTAATTGTGTTTCTCAGCTGTTATTTACATATTTTTGACAGTCGTTACGGGTAGTCAGAGGTAAGCTAGAAAGTCTGAAAACCAGTCCGAGTAGTGTTGCACAGATAAATGGCTGAGGAGGTCAGATAGGCGGTCGCTCCTTGTAAGACACTGGTGAATCTGCTGAATGCGGAATCTGGTTGTACTGGACCGATCGCAACATAGTTGGGAAAAGGCTAGGATGATGATGATGCAATATCATAACCACCCTACGTATTTCCATCCATGATAACTGACCTTAGGCTCATCGATGACCTTCGGATGGTTGTAGAGGTTGGAGTAAGTGGACAGGATAGTCTCGCAGTCCCACTTCTCTTTGGGATCCACGTCGACAGTCACCAGGTCTTCTTCTGACTCTTCTTCAATTTCTTGGAGACGAGTTATTCTATAAATATCAATTGTTTGAAGATATTGAAATGAAACTACCTTTACGGATAATTCATTTCAATGTCTAACATTCGCGTAAACCTAAGAAACCACTATGTTTGTGGATATTCAAATCAAAATCATTTATTGGAACAAAAACCAGTGACAAATATTCGCAAATACTTTTCATAAATTTTTTAAACATTATTAAGGTGTCTAAGCTAGTTTTATATCTTGATGGTCTAAAACATTACTCTCTTATTGACTGTGCTTGGAAAGATAAATTACATTTTGGAAAATTTATATAAAAAAAAGTTTGGGGTCTAATTTTGGGAAGTCAGAAATAGAAATAGAGCACTTGTCGAGGTGCTAAGGGACAGATGGAAAGAGAAGGAAAATATAGCAAGACAGAAAGCTTTTAACACAAAAATGATAAGCTAAAAGAATCAGAGTATCACAAAGGAACATAGAAAGTATGAGACAGGTACACAACTAACCTGGCAATCTCCTTCTCCTTATCGAGGTGGTATCTGCGCTGCGACTCCTCAAAGTCCTCAGCAGCCCGCAGCAGCATGTCGTGGCTCTCCGGCATGAAGCCTTCAATCTCTTCTAAGTCTAGAGCTCCTACTTCCGTGTCATCATATTCAGCGAACATCTGGATATCAAAATTAATTGTATCAAAATCGACACTTAACACAAACAAGCTCTGGTTGCGTCTAAAGTCTGGACTTTGACACAACGTCGCGGGTTCGATGAGACTGGGCGTCTTTGTACCTGTGACTTTCGTTAGTCGTAATTTATCAGAAAATTTTAAAGGAACACTCTTTTTTAATTATTTTATTTGGGAAGGACAGGGATCGAGTTTTCAGTCAGTGGGACCCAGAAATAATCTCCGCTTATAACTAATTGCAAAACTATTTTCAAGTGTAAAAAATTCATAACCAAATAATTATGATAAGCTGACCAATCTCTATAGACATTATAAATTATATTACAACTAACATCTCCTACACTACTTACCCTCTCAAATCTGTTATCCAGTAGTGTGAGCCCCTGGTTCCTCCTCATCACGCTTGAGGACATGGAGTACTGTGAGAAGCGGGACTTCGTATCGTCCTTGTCGCCAGCCTCCCAGGACGCCATGCGACCGCCGCGGCTGGGTTTCTCGCCCTAGTATACGTAAATGATTAATTAATTATAAACAAGAAGCATGATTTTGCCCACAAGTGGGATATTGAGAGAGGAAAATGGTATATTATCATTGAATAGGTATTGGAAGTAGCTGCACAGTTATTAGCAATTATGTGAATCGAAAATCCAAATTGTTACTGTTTCTTTTCCCTCTTTAGACAATACACGAATATTATAGTATACCTGCGAATCAGTATCATCATCAGAGTCAAGATCTGAAGCGAACGCTTTCTCGGAATTATCATCATCTGCCATGCTGTCATCATCTTCATCATCATACTCCTCATCACCAGACCCTCCTGGAGGTGTAAACAGAATTTGGTTTAGTCTGCTTAAACATCAAGAAAAGACAGCAGTACGACGTCTAATAATGGATTTCATTGAAAATATTTCACATATTTTTTATTATAAGAAACTGAAAATCTCACCTTCACCCATAGCAAGTTCAATAAAATTGTCTTCAAGTTCATTGTTGGGATCATCAAAGTCGAAATCTTCGTCCAAAGCCGCTATCACTTCTGGGTCCAAGTCGAGACATAATCCTTCGAAAAAATAAACTTATATTAGTAAATAGCTTAACACAATGGATATCTAACTAAAGCTTATGTTTACATCAAAGGTCTTAGGACACTTCCTTGGGTTAACCCATGTGAAGTGTTACATACAAATATTTGAAAACAATGACTATTTTTTATTAATAACTAAAAAAAATATTTGTTTTTTAATAATATTGGTAGTGCCTTGGGATACCAAATAAGTCCCAAAAACTAAGTTGATCATAATGATGTAGGCAACAAACTCGAATGCCTTTCTAAGGTTACAAAATACAGAGTAGAATATATCATGCACCAATTAGTACTAAGATTTAATTTTAGTATAATTCAATAATTAGATGAAATATGCAAAACTAAAAACAAACCAATGAAGGAAAAAAATAGGAAAAACGTCTGAAGATTTTGATTATTGTGTTACCTTGTGGAGCGGCTTTGTTTAGTAATCCAACATCTTCTTCAACCTCCGAGGCGAATACAGAGCTAGGAAGGTTTAGAGACTCCGGTATAGGAACAGACTCTCCATCATCAGCTGCTGATTTCTCTTTCCTTTTGTGTATTGGTTTCTGAAAGGATAAAAATATTTTTGAGTCATTTTGTGTTTAAATCATATTATAATCATCAATATTCTCGAAAGTAGAGGAAAGTACTGTTTATTTATTTATGTGAATTGATAAAATAGTCTTCATAAAATAGTCATAATTTCAAAAGAGTGTATTAATCATGTGTTTAATTTTTTAGCTTCGCAGAACCAGTGTTATGTCATACTAATTAAGTTTGATTTAAAAGTTGAAGTTGGTGCATAATTAAATCTGATTGGTAATCAGTTAAAATACTAAGTAACATCAGAATAGCAATGTATGTCCATACTTTGCTGTTTACAATACTTACTGGTTGCACAACCAGTGTAACTTCTCGGGTATCTTTAAGATGTTGTAAATAGTTGTAGTCATCATCAAAGTAAATGCCATATTTAACTTGCTGTTCTCTTCTCTGTTCTGGAGTCAATTCCTGTAAAAAAAAAACAATAGAATTAATTTGCAGATTTTGGACAATTTGATATTTGGTAATTGCACTAAATGAATTTAAATTGTGTGCACTGTGTAAATTCTAAGCTATCATCTTCAATGAAAAACAACATTGTTGCACCTCAATTGATGACTAAACAATTTAACAGGCAATATAAGGTTTTAAACATTTAATAAGTATTTTAAAGCGGTAAGTTCTGATGCTAAATGCTAGATCATGCTTAGAGTGCAATAGATTATAAATAATAAAATTTAGAGCTTACTGGTTCCTTCTCTTTGCTTGGTGGTACATTAGCGTTGACAGGCACTAACACACGCTGTGGGGCGGTCTCGTCAGCCACTAAAGGATCCCGCTGAGATCGGTGGACCAGGTTGAAAGTCACAGCTTTCTTACGATCTATGAATTTCTTTTTTGTCTTCGGCTGAAAATAGGTTAAGTTATTAATTATACACAATTCTCACGAAATTATCGATTAAAAACGTTTAAGCTATTAGTAAGCTATGAGTAATTATTACCATTTTGAAGTTCTGTTATTCGAGGTGATAGAATTTTGTAGAAGTAATAACAAATACGCTCAAAACATGTGTTGTTTTGAAATGGCGTACGTCAAAGGAAAGTTGCAGGTTCGTTCGGAAATCTTGCTTGTTGACTAATGTCATAATAAAACTAAATAAATGAAAAAAGGGAATATGTGCATTTTTTATTGCTGTCGTAATAAAAATATGCCTGCATAATTTATTCTAGTTTTGTTTATATCATTCCACGTCAGGAAAACGCTTTTTTATCATTGAAATTATTCGAAGCTACACTTGAGAACGTACTGGATCATAGACAAACTGTTTTCAATGAAGTCAGAGTTACCAACCACAGGATAAGATAAGAATCCGCTGTCATAACAAAATAACCTGAAAATATGTATTTAGCAAGAAATTCGAATATAATTCGTAATCATAACAATAAAACGCTACAAAAATGGTTTTGCGTAAACTGTATACGCGGAAAAAGTACTGCAGCACCAAAGACGAAGACGTATTCGCACACAATACTGTCTCCAAAGACGAATTTTCCTGCACGATCAAATAATGCTATAAAAGAACAAATTCAGAAGGTAAATGAACAGAAACTCTATTTAAAATACATTATACAAGTCTATTAATTAATTTTGAAGGTATTAAATACAACTTTACTGTAAAAAGACGTAGAAATTTATTGTTTTGATTTTCATATTTTTTAGACTGCACAATTCGCAGAGTTGTATAACTGGCAAAGGGAGAACTTAAAAGGTCCTGAATTCGTCCTACACGATGGCCCACCGTACGCCAATGGTGATTTACACATGGGACATGCTGTTAACAAGGTAAATTTCGATTTATTTACTTATTTATACACCTTTGTTAAACATCATAAAATGTTTTACCTAAAACCTTTTTACAGATTATCAAAGACATAAACAACAGGAGTCAAATATTACAAGGGAATAGAGTACATTACGTACCTGGCTGGGACTGCCACGGTCTCCCTATAGAGTTGAAAGCCCTACAAAAAGCCAAAAAATCTTCAAAAACTAATCAAATCTCTGACCCAGTCCATATTAGAAACATAGCCAGAACTTTTGCATTGGAGACTGTAGAAAGACAGAAGGATGCTGTCGGCGACTAAAAGTAAGGTGCCGCGCTATCGCCGGCAAATGGTGTGGGGTACCGCGCACATAGCGGTCCGCCTCACACACATTTTTCATTAGAAATAAGATATTTGCATTTTTGTTTATTTGTTGTAATTTACGTTGGTTAGGTTAAGTTGTTATTAGTTATAATAGTATCAACAACCCAAAGTAAGGCGCCGCGCTGCCGCCGGCAAAGAAAGGTGTGGGGTACCGCGCACATCGCGGCCCGCCCCACAGACATATAGTGAATTAGAAATAGGATTTTACATATTTTTATTATTGTTTATATTTCTAATTGTTGTTATTTACGTTATCATAGACTATTGTCACATTTGTGTCCATTTGTAAAGTTATTAAGTGTAAAATTGCTGAACTATGAAAGTTAATGGTTACGTAATAAGAATTGTAAAATTGACTTTTTACTTTAAGTTGTTTTTAAATGTAAGGGTGAATATCTTATTGGAAATCGCCCAGAAACGCCAAATCCGTTGGAATTTTGAAGATCGGCCGTCGGAGTAAAAAGTTATGAACAAATGTGTAAATGACTCCAATAAGACGGCCGGTATATTGGTGTTTCTGGTCGATAATTAATAAATACAATTAAGTACGTATCTTGTAAGGTGTTATTTAGATAAGAATAACAAATATTTATCATAATAAAACATAAAAAGGTGTATTTAATGTAAAATGGATGAATAAATACAAGGTAAAGGGGTTCGCCAAAGTGAAAATTAACTCCAATACGAGTCTTATTGGAGTGGCGCACGCGGCGGTAAAGTCTCGTTGTATAAAAGCAGCGGGGCTTTCCGTCGTGAGTCAGTCGCAGCTCAGCTTCAGTACGGACAACATCTACGAAGAGAAATTGGCGAACCTCCGATCCTGATTAGAAGATTTACTCCGTGTTTTCTTCAATAATCCTCTAGTAGAGACGTGGGGTGTGTGACGTCGCATCCTCGGTACCTCGGTACCATCTTAGGTTTCCATCAACGACGCACAGAGGGGTGCGTGGGGTACGTGTGCACCAGCGCAAGCAACACACGTACCAAACACTGTGGGACACCGTCCCCGGGCAGTCGACCGCCGCGACCGTAGTCTAAACAGCTACCTCGTGGCCATTGGTCGACCGCGCCCCACAACAGTTGGTCCTTCGAGCCGGATCCCTCGAAACCTAAGAAGAGGTTGCAAGAAGAAAGAAGATTGAAGACTGCAAGATGCCGGTGACCAGGTCACAGAAGGATGTTCCCTTGCGCCCTCCGTCCCGTCCTTGGACGCGGCGGCTCCAACGTCAGGGCCAGAAGGGGCCACGTCTGCGACAGCACCAGCTAAGGCGCCTTCATCAGAAGCAACTACTTCTTCTGGAACAACAGCAACGGAGTACACTACCACCACCGAAGCGACCATGGAGACTGCGACCACGGCGGCATCAGAGAAGAGCAAGGCCGCGAAGAAGGCGAACAAGAAGACCCCAGAAGAGGCCCTGGGGAAGGGGTTGCCGGGTTCCTCCGCAACTCTGAAACCAATGGGGGTCGGTCGCCGAGCCAGGTCTACGAAGACGACGAGTTCCTCGGCCAGAAGAAAGGAGCTAGCAGCCAGGGAAGAACTGGCACGCCTGGAGCTGGAGCAGGCTCAGGCGGCGGCAAGATTAGCACGCATCCGCTTGGAGCTGACGCAGTGCGAGGACGAGGACTCCATGGAAGAAGATGAAGACCTGGAAGAAGAAAGGACAGCCCACGTCAAGAACTGGATCGAGACGTCGGTGCTACATGAAACCACCAAGACAGCGGATGTGTACCCAGGACAGCGACCAGCAGAAGATCAGAAGGTGAAGCCAGAAGAAGAGGCTTCTGCAGGAGGTGCTTTCAACGGGATCCAGGCGCTGACTGCTGCTCTCAAGGAAGCCTTCTCAAGCCGAGAAGGTGCGACGGGGCAGCCGAAGTATATCCACGAGTTACCGTACTTCGACGGCAACAGCAGCGAGTGGATGGCCTTCAAGGTGGTCTACGAGGACACAGCTCACATGTTCAGCAACGTCCAGAATATGGCGCGACTAAGAAGAGCGCTGAAGGGCAACGCCAGAGAAGCTATCAGAAGTCTTCTGTACTCGGAGGCATCTGCAGAAGAGGTCATGCAGGCGTTGAAGAGGAGGTTCGGGAGACCGGATGCCTTGATCCTGGCGGAGCTGGAGAAGGTGAAGACCCTGGCGCGGATATCGGAAAACCCCAGGGAAATCTGCGTGTTCGCCAGTCAAGTAAACAACAGCGTGGCGGCTATCAAGGGACTCAAGAAGCCGCAGTACCTGCACTCACCGGAGATCGTGAAGTGTATTGTTGAGAAGCTACCAACAGTACTCAAGTTCCGGTGGTACGACTACACTGCAGCCACGGATGATGGTGAGTTTTCGGACTTGAATCTCATCAGCAGGTTCCTGAACCAGGAGGCCGACAAGTGTGGAGCCTTCGCCGCGCTGGAAGAAAGAAACAGGAAGACAATCAAGCACGCCTCACACGTCACGCGGGACTCGCAGGAGCGGGAGCCCAGGCAGGCTGAAAGAAAGTGTCCGATGTGTGAGGGCGAACATGTGCTGCTGGAGTGCCGCAAGTTTCAGAAGAGTTCAGTGCAAGACCGATGGGCGGCCGTGAAGAAGAGCAGGGTGTGCTTCAAATGTCTACAGGGAAGGCACAGAAAGGAGATGTGTCGTAAGCCTCCGTGCAAGACCTGCAAGCGGTGGCACCATCACCTGCTTCATGCGGAAGCACAAGAAGAAGCTTCAAGTAGCAAGGACGCTACTGAGGCAGCAGCGGTCATGGCGGCCGTGAACACGGTGAGCAGCACACGAGCCTACCTGAAGATGGTGCCAGTAGAGGTCTACGGTACCAAGGGCTCCAAAAAGATCCTGGCCCTCATGGATGAGGGGTCGACGGTGACGCTGCTGGATCAGAAGGTCGCCGAAGAGGTTGGCGCTCATGGCAGAAGGAGGAGCTGACGATCGAGACAGTTGGCGGCAGGCTCATCCAGAAGAAGGACTCACAGCTGCTGGACCTGGCTGTGAAAGGCGTACACCAAGGGGCCAAGAAGATCTTGAGAGGAGTCCGGACCATGGAAGGACTCAAGCTGGCGCCACAGTTCCTAGAAAAGGGAAGAATTGAGGCGCTGCAAGCACCTGACGAAGCTCTCCGACGCCCTATACTACGAGGGAGAGCGACCGCAACTACTCATCGGGCAAGACAACTGGGAGCTGATCGTATCCCGGGAAGTAAGAAAAGGGAAGCCAGGTGAACCGGTTGCCTCCAGGACAGGACTCGGCTGGGTGTTGCACGGTACCGACAGTGGTGCAATAAAAAGGGTGCAGTTTATTAACACTTGCCTTACTGTCAGCTCACCAGAAGAAGAGATGCACCGGGTCATCAAGGATCACTTCGCGATCGAGGCGCTGGTGTGCAGCCACGCAGACCCTCAACGGACGCCGAGGGACAGGCCATCGCCATCCTAGAGAAGACCTGCAGAAGATTGGAAGACGGGCCGCTTCGAGGCCGGTCTGCTGTGGAGGAACCCAGAAGAAAGGATGCCAGACAGTTATACTTCTGCAAAAAACCGTCTGGCCAACATTGAAAAGAAGATAGACAAGGACCCTCAGCTGAAGGAGGAATACGGTCGGCAGATGGAACATCTTCTGGACAGCGGGTATGCAGAAGAGGCTCCAGCGCAACCCAGAAGACACCAAGAAGAAATGGTACCTGCCACACTTCGCCGTCGTGCATCCTTTGAAGAAGAAGATTAGGATCGTGTTCGACGCGGCAGCGAAGTCCGGAGGCAAGAGCCTCAACGATGCTCTGCTGCCAGGACCAGACCTGCTGCAGTCACTCTTCGGCGTTCTGCTGAGGTTCCGGCAGGGACCCTTGGCGGTTGCAGCAGACATAAAGGAAATGTTTCTGCAGGTGCGAATAAGGCCAGAAGATCGAGACAGCCTGCCGGTTCCTGTGGCGAGGGGATCGACGCGACGAGTCACCGAAAGAGTACAGGATGACATCAGTCATTTTCGGTGCGACTTCATCTCCAAGCACAGCCATCTACGTGAAGAACAGAAACGCAGCTGACTTCCAAGAAGAGTATCCAGAAGCAGCAAGGGCGATCGAGCTGAATCACTACATGGACGACTACCTGCACAGCTTCCACTCAGAAGAGGACTTGAGAAGGGTAACGGCGCAAGTCGACTTCATCCACAGGAAGGCAGGCTTCGAACTCAGGGGATGGGCGTCCAACCAACCTGAGCTGCTGCACCGAGTCAGGACCGAGATGACAGAGAAGGTCGAGGTCAACCTCGGGGAGAAGGGAAGAGAAGACCCTAGGACTACGCTGGTTCACAGAGAAGGACTCCATCGGATTCAGGGCGAACCTTCGGAACACGCCGGAGGAGATAGCGAGAGGTTTCAAGGTGCCAACGAAAAGGGAAGTTACCAGTGCGGTCATGTCTACCTTCGACCCGCTGGGACTGGCATCACCGGTCCTGATTCAAGGTAAGAAGTTACTGCAGAACATCTGGCGCAGCGGCATCGGCTGGGACGAAGAGATCGCAGACCAGGATCACGAAACTTGGAAGGTCTACCTGGAGAAGATGAAGCTCCTGCAGGGCCTTCAGATCCCGAGATGTCTAGCTCCACGTAGCACCGAGGGGGAGCTGCACACCTTCACGGATGCGAGTGAAACGGCGTATGCAGCTGCAGTCTACTGGAGAGCGCAAGAAAGTGACGGGACCTACCTCGTCAATCTGGTGGCAGCGAAGGTGAGAGTCACACCGTTGAAACCTGTGTCAGTTCCCAGACTTGAGCTGCAAGCTGCCCTCCTCGGAAGCCGGCTGGCGCACGCTGTAGAAGAGGAAATGGACCTGAAGGCGAGCAAGAAGACCTTCTGGACGGACTCCAGCATCGTGCTCTCCTGGATCAAGACGGACCCGAGGACCTTCAAGACGTTCGTGGCTCACCGACTAGCAGAAATTGAAGACCTCACCAAGCCACAGGACTGGAGATGGGTGCCTACGGCGCACAACCCTGCGGACGACGCGACGCGTGACGTGCCGGACAACTTCGACAACAAGCATCGCTGGTACACCGGGCCTGACTTCCTGCGACAAGAAGAAGCTCATTGGCCAGCAGCGAGGACCTTCAGGAAGGAGACCACGGGCGAAGAAAAGTCGACGGACGTCGTGGCTACAGCGAGCGTCGTCAGCCGAACTCCAAAGCCAGAAAGATTCTCGTCATGGAAGAGACTTCAGCGGGCAACGGCGAGGGTGCTGCAATTCATTCAACTCTGCCGTCCCATAGGCCGGGTCAACGCATGCAAGACCGACCCGACATGGCGGGTCATCAAGAAGAAGGCGCCGGGAGTGGGAAGGCGACCGACGTCCTCGAAGGAAGAAAGAAGATACATACCCCTCAGTCCGGAGCTGCTGGAGCAGGCCGAGAAGTTGTTGCTGAGGGAGAGTCAAGAGAGAAGCTTCCACGAAGAAATACGACACTTGCAGAAGGGGAAGCAACTCGAGGGCAACAGCAAGTTGAAACGACTCGACGTGGTATTAGATGAAGACCTGCTGCGAGTTAAAGGAAGAATCGACGCGATTCAGGGCGTCTCGAGGAATTTCATACGGCCCATCGTGCTCGACAGTAAAGACCTGATTGGAAGACTTATCTTGGAAGACTACCACC